>NC_082660.1:133999886-134304886 GCF_028023285.1 Balaenoptera ricei | reverse complement strand
ATTTTCTTTGTGGTAAGTTTTTAAATTATTTATTCAATGAATTTACTTTTTTAATAGTTTGATTCAGGTATTCTTTTTCTTTTTGAGTTAATTTCAATAGTTTGTGTCTTTCTAGGAATTTGTCCATTTTGTCTAAATTATCCGGTTTGTTGGAATACAGTTGTTCATAGTATTCCCTTGTAATCTATTTTAGTTTTAAAGGATGATAATAGTGGGCTTCCCTGGTGGTGCAGTGGTTACAAATCTGCCTGCCAATGCAGGGGACACGGGTTTGAGCCCTGGTCCGAGAAGGTTCCCACCTGCTGCAGAGCAACTAAGCCTGTGCGCCACAACTACTGAGCCTGCACTCTAGAGCCCCTGAGCCACAACTACTGAGCCCGTGTGCCACAGCTACTGAAGCCTGTGTGCCTAGGGCTCGTGCTCTGCAACAAGAGAAGTTACCTCCATGAGAAGCCCGCGCACCGCAACGAAGAGTAGCCCCCGCTTGCTGCAACTAGAGAAAGCCCGCGCACAGCAACGAAGGCCCAATGCAGCCAAAAAATAAAAAAATAAAAAATTGGGGCTACCCTGGTGGCACAGTGGTTGAGAATCTGCCTGCTAATGCAGGGGACACGGGTTCGAGCCCTGGTCTGGGAAGATCCCACATGCCGCGGAGCAACTAGGCCCGTGAGCCACAGCTACTGAGCCTGCGCGTCTGGAGCCTGTGCTCCACAACAAGAGAGGCCGTGACAGTGAGAGGCCCGCACACCGTGATGAAGAGTGGCCCCCGCTTGCCGCAACTAGAGAAAGCCCTCGCACAGAAATGAAGACCCAACATAGCCATAAATAAATAAATAAATAAATAAAATTAAAAAAAAAAAGTAAATAAATTTTAAAAAAAAGGATGGTATCAGTGTCCCCTCTTTCTTTTTTGATTTTAGTAATTGAGTCTTTTCTCTTATTTTCTTGGTCAGTCTGGGTTAATATTTGTCAATTTTGGTTAATCTTTATAGAGAACCAACTTTTGGTTTCATTGATTTTCTTTCTTCTTAACTCTCAATTCCCACTGTAGTCTATAATATTTCTTTTCTTTGCTTGCTTGAGGTTTTATGTGTTCTTTATTTTCAAGTGTTTTGCAGTAGAAAGTTAGGTTATTGAATTGAGATCTTTCTTTTTTAAAAAAAAATATAAGCGTTTACTTTGTAAATGCTGTAGAAAAAATAAAAAAATAAAAATACAGCATTTACTTTGTCTATAATTTCCTCTAAGCACTGCTTTAGCTGCATCCTATAAGTTTTGGTATGTTTTTATTTATTTATTTATTTATTTATTTATTTATTTATTTATTTATTTATTTTGGGCTACATTAAGTCTTTGTTGCTGCGCAGGCTTTCTCTAGTTGTGGCAAGCGGGTTCACTGCGGTGGGCGGGCTTCTCAGGGCAGTGGCTTCTCTTGTTGCGGAGCACGGTCTCTAGGCACGTGGGCTTCAGTAGTTGTGGCTCTCGGGCTCTAGAGTGCAGGCTCAGTAGTTGTGGTGCACAAGGGCTTAGTTGCTCTGCGGCATGTGGGATCTTCCCGGACCAGGGATCAAAAACCCGTGTCTCCTGCATTGGCAGGCGGATTCTTAACCACTGCGCCACCAGGAAAGTCCCTGGTATGTTTTGTTTCGTTTAAATTTATCTCAAAGATTTGCTAATTTCCCTTGTTCTTTCATCTTTGAACCATTGATTATTTAAGAGTTCATTGTTTGATTTCCACATATTTGTGAATTTCCAAATTTCCTTCTTTGCATTATTTATAATTTTATTCCATTGTAGTCAGAGAACATATGTTGTGTGATTCATTCCTTTTAAATATATTGAGGAGTATTCCATATCCTAACATATGGTCTGTCCTGGAGAATGTTCTGTGTGCATTTGAGAAGACTGTATTCTGCTGTTGGTGGTGAAGTGTTCTATAGATATCTGCTAAATCTTGTTGGTTTATTGTACTGTTTAAGTCTTCTATTTCCTTGTTGATCCTTTTCTGGTTGTTCTATCCATTACTGAACTTGGGATATTGACATCTCCAACTATTATTATTGAATTTTCTATTGCTCCCTTAAATTCTGGCAGTTTCTGCTTCATGTGTTTTTGGGCTCTGTTGTTACCTGCATGTATATTTGTGATTGTTATATTTTCCTAATGCATTATTCTTTTCGTCACTATAAAAGTTCCCTTTTTATCTCTAGTAACGTTTATTAAAGTCTGTTTTCTCTGATGTTGGCATAGGCATTCCATATTTCTTATGGGTTTTGTTTCCATGATATATCTTTTCTCCTCCCTTTTTACTTAGATTATTTCTATCTTTAAATGTAATATGTGTTTCCTGTGGATAACTATAGTTGGATCTTGTTTTTTAAAAAATCCATCTGACAGTCTATGCGTTTTGATTGGAATGTTTCACCCATTCATATTATTGATAGCTTGATTCAAGTCTGTAACATGATGTACTTTTTAAAAATTTATTTATTTTATTAATTTTATTTTTGGCTGCATTGGGTCTTTGTTGCTGCGTGCGGGCTTTCTCCAGTTGCGGCGAGCGGGGGCTAATCTTCATTGTGGTGCTCCGGCTTGTCACTGAGGTGGCTTCTCTTTGTTGTGGAGCACGGGCTCTAGGCACGTCGGCTTCAGTAGCTGTGGCATGTGGGCTCTGTAGTTGTGGCGCATGGGCTTAGTTGCTCTGCAGCAGGTGGGATCTTCCCAGACCAGGGCTCGAACCCGTGTCCCCTGCATTGACAGGCAGATGATTCTTAACCATTGTGCCACCAGGGAAGCCCAACACGACGTATTTTGACTAAGTTGGAATCTTTCCCATTAACTAATTCATTCAGTATGTACTGAGTACCTACTATGTGCCAGACACTGTGTCAGGTCTTGGGATTACAGAGCTGGCAGTGCCATAGGCATCGACTTTGGAAAGTTCTCAGACTACTGTGGGGAGGTAAATAAACAAATAGGGTGATCAGTCTTATAATAAAGGGGAACACAGGTTGCTGTGATGATGGAGAGAAGGGCATCTCAAACGAGGAACGACTCTGCTGAGGGAGGTGACACCTGAGCTGAGTCCCCAAGGATCCGTCACCAGACAAGTAACAGGGTAGAATCTCAGGAAGCAGCATGAGTAAAGGCATACCTACAAGAAGGAGTAGGGCTTGTACTTAGGGGCTGGGATGAGATCTGTGATCTCAGAATTAGATAGAAGCCAGGGCACACAGAGCCTTGCAAGGTACAAGGCATATTTGGACTTTATCCTGAGAGCAGAGAGAAGCCATTGGGACATTTTAAGCAGGGGAGTAATGTGCTTCGGTTTGTGTTTTAACTAAATCGCTTTGGCTGCTGTGTGGAGAAGGGACTGGAGAGGGGTAAGAACACACAACAGGGAGCCCAGTTGGAAAGCTGTGGAGTAGTGCTGGGAAGAGGGGTTGGTTGGTAGCTTGGCTTGGGAGAGCGGCTGTGGGCCTGCAGAAAGGTGAATGGATTCAGGAGATATTTAGGAGGAAGACTGGAAAGAATGTGGTGACTGAAGGGTATGGATAGTGGGGATGAGAGTTGGGGGCAAGGAATTTCCTCCGAGGTTTCTGGCTTGGGAAGACTAGAGGAGGAGCTGTGATGGGCAGGGGGATGGGGGATGAGGCTAGTTTTGTTTTGTTTTGTTTTAAATTTATTTATTTTTTTTTATTTATTTTTGGCTGCATTGGGTCTTCATTGCTGCATGCGGGCTTTTCTCTAGTTGCAGCGAGCGGAGGCTACTCTTCGTTGCGGTGTACGGGCTTCTCACTGCGGCGGCTTCTCTTGTTGCGGAGCACAGGCTCTAGGCGCGGGCTTCAGTAGTTGTGGCTCGTGGGCTCCAGAGCTATGGCTCAGTAGTTGTGGCTTGTGGGCTCTAGAGCGCAGGCTCAGTAGTTGTGACACACGGGCTTAGTTGCTCCGTGGCATGTGGGATCTTCCCGGACCAGGGCTCGAACCTGTGTCCCCTGCATTGGCAGGCGGATTCTTAACCATTGTGCCACCAGGGAAGCCCCGAGACCAGTTTTTTACACAGGGAATTTGAGGAGACTATAGAGTCACCATGTTGGGACGCCCAGAGGCAGTAGATCTGTGCGTTGAGAGATCAGGGCTGCAGATACAGGCTCGGAGTCACGAGGTGCTTATCTCATTGTTAAATTTAAAGTAATTTCTAAATATGTAAAAAATAAATTTTGTTTGCAATATATAGACAGATTGTCCTCACTAGTTGCTGAGGGTAAAATCAGGGAAACGGGACCTAAATAATAGTAGAAAGAATGAGAAGAGACTGTTTGGAATGGATTGACAAGAGGAAGCCATGCAGAATGGTGTGAAGGCCTTACTGGCGTCAGCCCAACATCAGGGCTCTAAGTGAGGGAGAGCCAGAGCACCTCTCAGCTTTGGCGTTTGGATGCCCATTGTTTCCCATTGCATGTGCCAAGCCCAAGAGCCCTGGGCAACAAACATGCATCCGTGCCATGAAGTGTGTACACTGAAGGATAAATACCTGTATTTATTTTTTCTTCCCTTTCTCTACTACTGTCCAAAAGCTTAGATTTCTCTAGATCACAGTAGTTCAAGGAGAAGTAAGAGTTTTAGGGTAAGATAAGTAACATTATGGGCATTATCTATAAGTGGTCAAATTACTAATGGAGCTATTTATTCTCAGGAATCTAGAATCAGCTATTCCATCTTTTGGAAAAAGGGGTTTTATTGAGGTATAATTGATGTACAAGAAACTGCATATATTTAATGTATACAATTTGATGAGTTTGGACATAGGCTTATGGTTCTTGTTTCAATGACATCATCACCACAATCAAGGTAACAGGCAAATTCATCAACTCCAAAAGTTTCCTCGTGTCCTCCTTTTTAGATGTGTGATGTGGTAAGGACTATTAACATGAGTTCAGCTCTGTCATCTTCATCCTAGGATTTGGAGTCGTAAAGACCTGGGTTAAGTGATGGCTCTTTCACTTACCACTTGTGAGACTTTGGGCAAATCACTTCACTTCGTTCTGATCCTCGATTCCCTCATTTGTAAAATTTGTAAAAACTTCACGGGGTTGTTCTGAGGCACAGATGCTATAAGGTAAGTGAAAGGGCTTTATAAAGTATAAATTGCTGTTTAAGTATTATTTAATCATTATTTAGCTTCTGATTTCATTGTAAAATGTCAAAGTGTTATTAGAAAAACTGTGAGAGGGACTTCCCTGGTGGCACAGTGGTTAGGAATCCACCCGTCAGGGTAGGGGACATGGGTTTGAGCCCTCGTCCAGGAAGATCCCACATGCTGTGGAGCAACCAAGCCCGTGCGCCACAACTACTGAGCCACAACTACTAAGCCCATGTGCCACAACTACTGAGCCTGAGAGCCACAACTACTGAAGCCTGTGCGCCTAGAGCCCGTGCTCCGTAACAAGAGAAACCACTGCAATGAGAAGCCCGCGCACTGCAACAAAGAGTAGCTCCTGCTCGCCACAACTAGAGAAAGCCCAAGCGCAGCAACGAAGACCCAACACAGCCAAAAATAAATAAATAAATAGAAAAAGAAAAACTGTGAGAGTGTTGTTAATATCAGAATGTGTTGCTTTATTTAAAAGCTACTCGTGGGCTTCCCTGGTGGCGCAGTGGTTGAGAATCTGCCTGCCAATGCAGGGGACACAGGTTCGAGCCCTGGTCTGGGAAGATCCCACATGCCGCGGAGCAGCTAGGCCCGTGAGCCACAATTCCTGAGCCTGCGCGTCTGGAGCCTGTGCTCCGCAACAAGAGAGGCCACGACAGTGAGAGGTCCGCACACCGCGATGAAGAGTGGCCCCCGCTCGCCGCAACTAGAGAAAGCCCTCGCACAGAAACGAAGACCCAACACAAGCCATAAATAAATAAACAAATAAATAAAAAAAATTTTTTTTAAATTTGTTAAAAAATAAATAAATAAATAAAAGCTACCCGTTTAGCCCATTTTCCTCTAATAACAAAGAATATCATTAAGTAGTTATTAGTATCTATGTATCTATGTTCCAAATCTCAGGCTAACCAAGGATTGATTCTATCCAGTTTTTGTCCAATCTTAGAGGAACACATATGAGGGTATCTACTGATGACTCATTTACTATTTCAAACATACTTATGTAAAAACCTAAAATGTATCAACTTCCATGGTTTCGTAGCTATCGTTACTCTTCCCTTTAGCCTGAAGTGTTTTAATGGCCCCAAAACATTTATATTATCTGATTTTTGCATATGTTAGGTGAAGCTTGGAATTATTAGTGTTTTCAGTGTGTTCTACAAGTATTCCTGATTTCCAGACTGAGCTGGATATATTAAGAAGAGATGAATTTCAGCTCATGTGCATATCCAAAGGATTTTAAGATATTTTAGCTTACCTTTGATGATGTGGAACAGGTGAAGAGCAAGACTTTACCCAATGATGAATTTTAACTGGGGAATAGTTATTGTAAGGAGTCGTGTCATCTTTGCAAGATATTTAATCTAGTGTTGGATGCTAGAGGGGAAAATTACATTCTTGCAGAAATCCAGACACTGCAAAAGTTGTGTGGAGCTCTGTGGACATTTCCTGATGCCTAGAGATTTGTTCTTCTAATTGTACATCTGAGTGATGTATTTACAAATGCTGTTACATATGGCGAAGGACTGTGGTAGATGGTACTGTCCCTTGGGGCATGGGTTCCTGGGTTCCATTCCCAGCTCCGCACAGTAACTCTGGACAAAGCCCCTAGTTTTCTCTGCTTCTGTCTCTTTAATGGCAAAGTGGAAATTAATACTTGCTATCACTGAACTCATGAAGATGCTAGATTGATAATCAGATCATGCCTTAAAACCACTTGGAGTTCTACTGAGAAATACGTTGTTCTCAAATTAAGTTGAGTCTGTGGTTTTGTAAGTATAAATATATTGTCAAGAAATGAATCACTGGGGGAGCAAAACACATAGACCAAATAACAGGGGTTAGTGACATCAGTAAACGGAGATGGGAAGGATGGCATTGAAGAAAGCAAAGAGGAAAGTGTTACTCTCCAAGCAGGAGGGAACCACTGAAATGCTGGTCAGATTTAGATAAGGACCATGGCCTGGTGGCTTGGATGGCTTTTGCTCTCTTGTTGGTAATGAACTGAATTTGAAGGGGTGGGGTAAATGGAGGCAACCAGTGGTTGAGCCGAGGTGATACTCTCCGTATCCGCCTAGTAAGTTTTTTTTTTAAAATTTTTATTGGAGTATAGTTGATTTACAATATTGTGTTAGTTTCCGGTGTACAGCAAAGTGAGTCAGTTATACATACACATGTACCCACTCTTTTTTAGATTCTTTTCCCATATAGGCCATTACACAGTATTGAGTAGAGTTCCCTGTGCTATACCGTAGGTCCTTATTAGTTATCTGTTTTATATATAGTAGTGTGTATATGGCAATCCCAATCTCCCTGTTTATCCCTCCCCCTTCACCTAGTAAGTTTTTGAAAGAGTGTTTAATTGTTCAAATGCTACTGCTGCTTCAATGTCTATAGCTTTTTGACTTTACTCCTTTCAAGGATGTGACCTGTAAGGCAGCAGATAGAAATGATAGCTCATCAGCATCTAATGAGCCAATGATTTACCCTGTCAAATATTCTCCTACCTCTTCCATCCAACCACACAATTTGAAAGAAAGAAGTCCCGGGGTCCTGACTAAGTCATCGGCGTGTCTAGTTGAAGGATGATGTGGGCATCTCATTGGCTGAGCACCTTGAAGAGAGGTCTTCTGCGTTCAGCCTGAGTCTGCCCAAGCAGGGTCCTGGCTGGCTCTTGACCCCAGTACGAAAGTAGGAAGGTGAACTTGTAGCCTGTGAATACCTCAGACATGGCATTCACCACGCTATTGCCTTTTTAAAAAATTTTGTATTACCAGACGTGAGCTCTCTAAGGCCAGGGACTGTCTTTCTTGTCTGTCTTCTAGAGCCTTTGTCCATAGCAGTCAATTAATGTTTGCTGAATAAGCAGAATAACTTTCAAGCACCATAACTCCAACCTGTTAGAAGCCAAACCCAGTTTTGTCTTTTGGTGGATGGCCAGCTTTCAAAGGAACCAGAGTGCTCTCTGAACCAGCACTTCTCAACTTGATTCTGTGCACACGAATCACCTGGGGATCTTGTTAAAATGCAGATTCTGAATCGGTAGGTCTGGGATGGAGCCTAAGATTCTTCATTTTTAACAAGCTCCCAGGTGATGCAGATGCTGTTGGTCTGTATACTACACTTTGAGTATCAAGTGTCTAGACCTGGGTTCTCTGCCTCATCTCCAAAACTTAATCCATCATCAAGTCTTGTTCATGCTATCGCTTCCGTCCCAATTCTGACCATGCGTCTCTGTTTCTGTTGCCACAACTTTATCTGAAGCCTTCATATTATTTTGCAGGGATTAGTGTAACAGCTTTCATCTAATCTCCCTGGCTCTTTCCCCTCCACACCATTCTCTACACTGCAACCAAAACGTTATTTCTCAAATACATTTCTGATCATGCTTACCTTTGTAGCCTTCTATGCAGGGTAAAATAGCAACTCCCCTGTTGCTACATTGCCTTTATATTAGGTGGGAGCAGGGGCAGGGGCAAAACAATGTGAGACTTGAGAAACCAAGGGCTTAGGGTGGTGGTGGACCAATTAGGGGCCAATTCATGTATACAGGGCTGCCTACACATACTGTTCCATCCATCTGTCCATTCATCCATCCATCCTTCCAGCCATCATCCATTTATCCATCCATCCATCCCTTTAGCCATCCACTTACCCATATAGCCAGCCAGCCAGTTATCTATCCACCCAGTGGACCATCCATCCATCCATCCCTTTAGCCATCCATTTATCCATTTATCCATTTATCCAGCAAGCCAGTTATCCAGCCACCCAATTGACTGACCATCCATCCATCCATCCATCCATCCATCCATCCACCCATCCACCTATCTATCCATCCATTTGTCCATTCAGTCAGTTAGCCAGCTGGCCGGGAACCCAACATGCTAGGACTGTTGGCTCTTGGACCAGACAGTCAGAAAAGCCTTTTCATGTCATTTATGATAAAACCACAATAACTTGATATCCATTGTTTCAGATTCTCTGACAGATGAGATATCTCAAAGTTTTCTAGTCAAAATATTTGCTGTTCTGGGCCCAGTCAATCCAAAATCACTTGCTCACATTCTTTTTTTCATTTGAATTACTGAGAATTTTAGTGTACACTGAGTAACAATTTGTTACAAATCCCATACCAAAAAGATTATTTGCCATTTCCTTTTTCTTTCAGATTTCTCTTGTTGCGCTTTTATCCAGGGTTTGGTAGATGGTGAGTGAGTGCAGATTCTGAGTGAGGTGTGAGCTTTGCTGATACTGAACCCATCCAGGGCATGAGATGTAGCTCGTCCCGCCACAGTGCCGATGGTGGCTGCAGCTACAGTAGAATGTCACATTTCCACGATCACCTTTTTTTGTTGTTGTTTTGGCTTTAGCAAAGGAGCCCACCTGTGTTTGCTGAGACCTTCTCTACCTGGGGTGACCAGATTTTAGGGGATGGGGAGAAGAGGAAGGAATGCTATTTTTTTGGTGGGCGGATGGGTGGGAGGAATCTATCTCAGGAATTCTTAGCTCCCTGCTTTCCAGTCTTTAGCCAGCACCCCCTCTGTCCCCACCCTGGCTCCCACCTCTGGAGTGTGGTTGCATTTAAGGGAGAATGCTGAGCTCTGTTGACATTTGGTAGCGTTTGTTTTCTTCCCCCTTTAATTTAAAAACTCATCACAGGGGTTGTTCTTTGTTCATCTTTCCTGGGTTTTTTGTACACTGACTAATGCTTACAGCTGGCTTTCTCGAGAGAGAAGTGCTGGGAAGATCAATCAAATGAGATCTTAAAGGGTAAATCAGGTTTTCAAATGTGTTCAGGCAGCTTCTGTTCACTTCATTGAGAAGAAGTGCTTCCAAGGACAGAAATTTGCCCAGCGAAATGCCTCCCAAATTCAGCAATCATGCCTCGGATGGCTGTTTTGCAGCCTGAGCGTCAGGCTCTGCTTAGATTTCAAATGACCATTTCAAACTCGAGCGTGAGGGGGAAAATGAAGTGCATTTGACATGAAGGAATTTGCTAATGGAAGATCAAAGTTGTAAAAAGTGTACCTTCACATGCGTTATTGGAGGGTTGTGAGGGGAGGGTGGGAAAAGGAAGCTGCACAGAATACCTTTTTTCAATCATTTCACGTTTTCTTTCGTTGTTTAAGAAGACTCAAGAAATACCTCATTTGAAATGAACATTGTATTTCAGGAAAAAAATGCAGAACTTGTTGTTTAGGCTTTAGAACTCAGTGCTGCAGTCTTGTGTGTTCATAGGTGTCCCAAATGAAAATTTTTATCATTGAAGTTGCCTGATTCCGAGCAGAAAGTTTGTGACCACCTTGTAGAAAATTTGAAAACCACGTCTCATCTTTTATCCTCTGTTGCTACATTAAAGTCTGGTTGTGCCTACAGGATGAAATGAATATTGTAGCCACTTGCCTTAAGAGATTAGCCTGTCTTTACATAGTGACCTTTGGTGACATGTCCTTGCAGGGGTCTAGTCTGCTAGCTGTTAACTATGGGGGCTTGATCGGAGGATCCCCTCCGCCTATTACACACATCTTAACGGGTCCCTGCCACTGCCACACCAGGAAAAGCAAGTTATTCCCATGAGCCCTTATAGGAAACATAATTAGGCAGATGATTTTGTCAAACATCACCCAACATAGCCCACCATCCAGTATGAATTATTCCTTCATTACATGCTTTTCTAGACAGGCCCTGTTCCCCTCTGTTAGCAGGAAAATTCAGGACTGACTTCCCTAAAGAAGCAGCACGGGCTTAGGGTCAGCCTGAAGGTGTGATCAGAAGAGTTAACAAGGCTTTCTTGCCTTCTGCAGGTCATTTGTTCTGAGGTATGGCCGTCATCTGCTTCCAGAACTGGGACGGTTAAGCTGAGGGTGACCGGCTGGCTGCCAGCAGGACGTGGGGCTTTTTTCAGAGTAAACAGAGCAGGGAGCAGGGCTTCCCTGAAGACCACCCAGTAAGAGAGACCATGCCGTACCTGACCACATTCCAAGGGGGAAGCAAATGGGCTTCAGTGGAAATCCACTTCTGAAGGCTTTCTTGACGGGAAGGGGTGGGAGAAATGCCTCCTATCTTGAAAATGATGGCTGTCCATGTATTTTATATGTCGGGCTCACACCTACAGTTTCATGGGGCAGAAGGGTTCTGCTCCTACAATGTTTGAAAATTGACCTAATGCAGCCTGTTTCTCCTGCCGGGGTTCAGAGAGAAGGTCATGCAGTTAGTTACTGGGTGGGCTGGGAGTAGAACTGGGGCCTCTCGACTGCCGTCAGATGCTCTTCACCATGTTCTAATGCCTCTCCTCTATGGTTGTATTGCATCTCCAGCGAAATTTCCTTTGCACACAGGTGTTGTAAACTCTTCTTATTAGAAGTTAGCAATAGTCACGACATTTTATGTTACTATAGCCCTTTGCATTTTACTGAGCTATTTTATATAAACCCTTTGCTTCTATCTTTACCAAAGCTTGTGAGATGGGGGCAAGGAGGGGTATCGTTCATTATCATTATCGTTATTATTATTATTAATACCGTCATCTTCATTCCATGGATGAGGAAACCGGGGCTCAGGGAGGATAAGCCAATGGTTCAAGGTCATGCAGACAGTGACAGAACTGAGATGACTGTGCCTGGGTTCTGACTTCCTCAATGCCCTGTTGTTACACAGCAAAGCAAAATGTAAATCTAAAGGTAGATCTTGAGAAAAGCGATATTGACTAGATGCTTGCAGGAACATCATTTCACTGCTGAATGCCACTCCTCTACATGAGGGAGATTGAGTCACCAGTATCCCAGAAACCCCAAGTCACTGGGTGATTTTACCTACAAGTCGTTGCCATAGCCTGAGCCCCAAGGACTGTGTTATACTGAACCTCGGTGTTTATAGTAACAGAGGTAGCTAAGGTTCAACAGTGGGCTTATGGCCAATGGCAGTGCTTCTTACACCACCAGTGAGAGGGCCTAGCCAAGGAGGAGCTGATACTGGTCCCAAAGGACAAGTCTGCCAACGGTCCAGTGGCTAATGTGGGGATTAGCTGTTGCTCTGGGTAATCTGTGTCCAGTTCAGGCTGGCTACAGGGGAACCTCAAAGACTTATTTCACTTGGCTCCTTCTTGGTCTGCTGCAATTTCCCCCTTTTCTGCACGTCTTTCCTTTTAAAAATTCAATGAGACATTGGCATTTTTGGAAAGTTGATCATTTTTAAGCTGGCATAGAATTGTTTCTAAATGTTAATACTTAAAAAAATTGTAATGGAAAAGAAGAAAAGCCCCGCCCACTTGTTTGGTCCCTTTTGAGAGTAGAGTCGATACCAGTTCTGCGTTTAGGGGTGCAAGCCCAACTCAGCAGGCCTATTGGATATCCACTGAGGTTCAGAGGACAAAGATTTGGTCACACCAAGAAATTGAATCTTCTTGGCGCTGGCCCTGGGCCCTTCAGGTCAGGGCCAGTGTTGGTGAGTTGGCTGCTTGGAAAATGGTCCTGCCATTCCTTTGAGTTTCCCTTTTGTGAATGAATAGAAAGTTTCCATCTACAAAGCTTTATGAGGTTAATTTCACTTAATTCAAGGGGAAAAAAAGCCAAACAGGCAATTATAAGTAAACCACGCTGCAAACATTAACCACCCTAAGTAACATTTGGCGGTTAGGCTGAAATTTTGCAGTCTGTGGTTTTCCTCAGTTCTGAACACGGACAGGCTTCAGAGCCAGAAGTGAGTTACATTGACTTGGTACTTGTCAGACGAGGGCCCCTTTTCGCCTTGCTTGGGTGGATTATCAGGGTAGTAACTGTCAGTGGATTCCGTAACTCCCCGGTCAGTTTAAGCATCTGTATGTGGGTTGTTAAAGCCATGATATCACACGGAAAACACACTGTCAGGGGTATAAACGTTAGCAACATGATGGCACCTTAATAATCTTTTCCTCCCTTTGCAAGAGCAGAATGGGGTAAGCACAAGGGTCTTTTTATTATTATTATTATTGAAGCAAAAATTTCACATTCTGTCTAAGATAAGATGTTTAGTCAATGAGTTTTATTTAATTCAATTGAAATAATTCCATGATGACTTAATAAGCCAAAGTCTAAAAGGGTGGGTAAAAGAATAGCATTTCAGAGCAGGCAATGTAAAGCCTGAGAGAGGGGGAGAGGCAGAAAGGGGGTGGTGAATCAGCCACCATTTGCCAGGACAGTATACAATCAATACAATACAGTATTTGACTTGGTGGAACAGACTTTTTATGGTTAATATATTTCTCAATCCCAAATCAGGGAATGCTAGGTCATTTCAATTGCTATACCCTCATACAGGGCCTGGCATCGGGTTAGGGCTCATAAGTTGACTAAGTGTGGAGGACTGAGTTTTGGATGATGCCACCTAAGGGTCATGGGGTCTAGTGATTCACAAAGGTGAGCAGGACACAGAGGCAAGAAGAGAAGCCATGGGCTGGGAGTTTCCATGATGGGTCAATGGAAGGGACAAAGTCTACCAACTGGAAGAGCACAAAGGTGAACATTTGGGTTTGACAAGAAGGTTCCAAGAGAAATAATAGTGCAATTTTAGGGAGTTAAATTCTGAGCCACAAACCACAGATGACCCTGATGTCTTTGTTGGTTGTAAACACCTTTCCAGCCCCATACACAGTGGGGTGCCACAGCCTACATTGATTAAACTATGTATTATATTGAGTTGAATTGAGTGCTGTCTGGGAGAGGGAGGGGATAGCTCAAGTGCCTCTAGAAATCCTAACCTGGGCCTGACACCCGGGCAGCTGGGAATCTGGGATAGGCGCGTGAACATGGAGGCTGTCTAGATGTAGAACAGGCGACTCCCAGAGCAGGGAGGACCTGTAGATTTCATTGAGACCAATCCCTCCAAGGAACAGATGAGCAAACTGAGGGCCCACGAGGGGAAATGACTGACCCAGGTCACCCACCATGTTAGTTACACAGTCAACACTAAAATGGAGGCCCTCTAATTCTCCATCTAGAACTTGTTCCTCTTTACACTTCATCACGACTTTGCAATGGAGATCGCCCAGATGAGGGTCAGGAGACTCAGAGAATTAAGTGACTTGCCCATGGTGACACTAGTGACTGTCTGATTGTAGAGTCTATGGATGTCATGACAGGAATAGGTCACGATAGACGGTTTTGTGGTGGGAGGAGGTTAGAACTCCTTAAGAGGCATTCTCAGGAAAGGCTACTCTGAGGAGGTTACCTGTGAGCTGAAAGCATAGAGAATATAGGGAGGAACTAGCCATGGAAAAGCTGGAGGAAGTCCAGGCTGAGGGAATAGCAGTTGCAAAGACCCTGTGGTTGATTCGCTCTAAGAACCGTTGATGAGATCTTGGCTTGAGACCTTTGTGGAGGTTATTCTTTGACAGACCCACTGGTCAAGTGTTACTTTGCTGGTGTATATAACTCAAGAGTTGGTCTCAGAAGCTCATGTCGCAAAATGTCCCTTAAAACTTGTCTGTTACCTGCTGAGTTTTTGGTAAGAGCAGGATGGATCAATGGAGTATAATGGGGACCAGGAACAGTGGGAAGGAAATTAGTTAGGAATGGCCTATTAAGAGTCTGTAGGACCAGCAGAATGACCATCATCAAAAAACCTACAAGCAATAAATGCTGGAGAGGGTGTGGAGAAAAGGGAACCCTCTTGCACTGTTGGTGGGAATGTAAATTGATACAGCTAGTATGGAGAACAGTATGGAGGTTCCTTAAAAAACTAAAAATAGAGCTACCATACGACCCAGCAATCCCACTGCTGGGCATATACCCTGAGAAAACCATAATTCAAAAAGAGTCATGTACCACAGTGTTCATTGCAGCTCTATTTACAGTAGCCAGGACATGGAAGCAACCTAAGTGTCCGTCAACAGATGAATGGATAAAGAAGATGTGGCACATATATACAATGGAATATTACTCAGCCATAAAAAGAAACGAAATTGAGTTATTTGTAGTGAGGTGGATGGACCTAGAGTCTGTCATACAGAGTGAAGTAAGTCAGAAAGAGAAAAACAAATACCATATGCAATCACATATATATGGAATCTAAAAAAAAATGGTTCTGAAGAACCTAGGAGCAGGACAGGAATAAAGACGCAGACGTAGAGAATGGACTTGAGGACAGGGGGAGGGGGAAGGGTAAGCTGGGACGAAGTGAGAGAGTGGCATGGACATATATACACTACCAAACGTAAAACAGATAGCTAGTGGGAAGCAGCCACATAGGACAGGGAGATCAGCTCCATGCTTTGTGTCCACCTAGAGAGGTGGGATAGGGAGGGTGGGAGGGAGACGCAAGAGGGAGGAGATATGGGGATATATATATATATGTATGGCTGATTCACTTTGTTATACAGCAGAAACTAACACACCATTGTAAAGCAATTATACTCCAATAAAGATGTTAAAAAAAAAAGTCTGTAGGACCAGGTTACTGGTAAAATACTGACAAATATTTCACCTCTAAGACTTTTAGTATACGTCATGCTGCAGGATTCCTAGAAATATTTTTTCCGCTGTCTGTCAGAGGCTCATATTTACAGAGGCAAATGGATCAAAGGCAAGGGACTCCTAGCTGCTAGAAACATGAAACCATCCCTGTGTGGGCTGGGCCCTGGAATGAAGCAGTACAAGGCCAGGATGTTACTTCCGGCTCTGGAACTGACTTGCCTTTGACCCTGCAAGTTTTAATTTTCTGCTTTCTGTGTGATATGCATAAAATGTCTACTCTTTTCCTTTTTAACACAATTGTAATTTCATCGATGGGATCAATGAAAGCATTAATAACATCCAAACTCTCCATAGTATGGCTCTTCAGGGTGTTCTTTGGTTGTGATATAAAGAAAAGTGTGTTCTTTGAAAGAGTGTGTATAAGTTGCCTTGTACATTGCCTACAGAGAAAAGATAATGGAACCCAAACCTAGCCTCCTTATTTCCCCCGCTCCTTTCTTTCTCCCCGCATCGTGATAATACTTTTCAAGGTTACATTCTTTGATATTCAGTGTTGGCCACACACAACTGGTGAAGGAGAATTAGTTCTGAGATTATTTGCCCCAGTTCCAAAGCAGAAAGTATTTTACTAAAATAAGATCCTTAGATTTGTTTGGATGTGCTGTTCATTCCTAACAGAAATTCCAAGAACTGTTGGTGACAGTCAAGATTCATAGCAACCTGTTTTCACAAGAGTTAGAAAGAAAAGAATACAATTCTCATATTATAAGGCTTAGGTCCAAGTTTGAAGGCTTTCTGGATCTTGGGATGGCAAATGGTGGAGTGAACGTGAATATATTAGGAACTCCTGTTCACATCATCATCTTCTGGCCACTTAAGAGTGGAGTTTAGGTGGGATGGGTGGGTGTTTCTCAGGTCCTCATTTACTAACACCTCTGTAGCTACTTAAGTGATGACCATTCTCACTGGTCGTGAAATTATGCTGTGTGCAATCCTACCACCCGAAGGATCTCACTACAGGCCAGAGGTGATCACAAGAAATCATTGCTGCTGCTGTAATGCTCCATTATACGAAGACTAAGCCACAAAATGAAGTCATGTACATTTTTGCCTTTGAAAAGTGGTTGGAGGGAAACCAGGATATGAATATTGCCAAGTGAAATATAATGCCACAGAAAAAACAGAGAAGATACTGTAAACGTAAAATTATGACAAAACTGACCATCTGGGTTACATATTAAACCACAGCTCTCAATTTGTTATGGTTTGAGGAATGACTTCACAGCGTGCGCCCCTTCCCCTTCCTCAGTCTCAGGAAAGGGTTTTATTTTCATAAATGTAGTTAGCAGAAATTTTGCCTTAACTTCAGTTGTGTTTTTTTTTAAAGTTCAAATAAATAGTTTTTAGTAAAGACCCTGTGTTTAATTACCCCTTTACATTTAGCCTTACTGTATGGTCTTGCATTGCTAATTCCATCTTAGCCGTGGGAAATACACCAGTGTGTAGCCACTGGGCCATGAGAGAAATCAAGTCAATGCCGAGTTGACAGTTGAAAAATCTCTCTGCCTGGATTCAGGAAACAAAAGCCTGTTCAACTCACTTTGGAAATCCTGGCATTTTCATATTTTGAGACCACTGAGTAGTAGCCCTGTTCTGATAATTGTTTAAAAGTATTTTACTTAGAGCAGGTTTGCTCAGGCAGAAAATCGTATTTATATGTTAACCTGGCTTTAACACCTCATAGCTACCCATTGTCTCTAATCAGAAAAGACAGCCTGGTGATTGGCTTCATGCTGGTTGGGGTCCAGCACACTGCAGGCTTTGGAAGTACCTAATTCCAAACTGGGGATTCCAGTGGAGTTATTCTATGGGTCTGGCTTTTGAAACATTTCCATTCTTCCTAATTTAGGAAAGCAGTGGCGCAAACAAACCACGTATAACTCAGCTGCTTTGATGGGACTCTCAAGCCCTCTCCTAGTTTTTTTTTCCTTTTTTTTTTTTTTAACTTCTTGGGATACATAATTCACATACCATACAATTCACCCATTTAAAGGGTACAATTCAATGGTTTTAAGTGTATTCACAAAATTGTGCATCCAAAACCACAATCGATTTTAGAATATTTTTATTACCCCCAAAAGATACTCCTTAGCCTTCACTCCCAGTCTTCCCTTTTCTCACAGCCCTGACAACCACTAATCAATCTACTTTCTGTCTCTATAGTTTTAATATAAATGCAAAAATGAAATATGTGGTTCTTTGTGACTGGTTTCTTGGTTCATCTATGTTGTAACATCAATCAGTACTTCCTTTCATTTTATTGCTGAATAATATTCCATTGAATGGATGTACCACGTATTATCTACCCATTCATCAGTTGATGGACATTTGGATTGTTTCCACTTTGTGACTATTGTGAATAATGCTGCCATGAACATTTGTGTGCAACTATTTGTTTTTCTTTTTTTTCTTTTTTTTTGGCCGTGCTTCGTGGCTTGTGGGATCTTAGTTCCCTGACCAGGGATCGAACCCCGGGCCCTCGGCAGTGAAAGCACAGAGTCCTAACCACTGGACTGCCAGGGAATTACCTGTGCAACTATTTCTGTGGGCCTATGCCATCATTTCTCTTGGGTATATACCTTGGAGTGGAATTGTTGGGTCATATGATAACTCCACGTTTAATCCTTTGCAGAACTGCTAAGATGTTTTTCAAAGTGGCTGCACCCACCAGCAATGTATGAGGGCTCCAATTTCTCAACATTCTCGCCAACACTTGTTACTGTTGATCTTTTTCATAACCATTCTAGTGGGCGTGAAGTGGTATTTCATAGCAATTTTGTTTTCTAATTTTGTTTTAAGAAGGATATTTATTTATTTATTTATTTTTGGCTGTGTTGGGTCTTCGTTGCTGCCTGTGGGCTTTCTCTAGTTGTGGAGAGCAGGGGCTACTCTTCCTTGTGGTGCACAGGCTTCTCATTGCAGTGGCTTCTCTTATTGCAGAGCACGGGCTCTAGGCGTGTGGGCTTCAGTAGTTGTGGCACATGGGCTCAGCAATTGTGGTTCGTGGGCTCTAGAGTGCAGGCTCAGTGGTTGTGGTACACGGGCTTAGTTGCTCCGTGGCATGTGGGATCTTCCCGGACCAGGGCTCGAACCTGTGTCCCCTGCATTGGCAGGCGGATTCTTAATCACTGTGCCACCAGGGAAGTCCCTTGTAGTAATTTTGACTTGCATTTCCTAATGACTAATTCTGTTGATCACCTTTTCATCTGCTTATTGGCCATTTGTATATTTTCCTTGGATAAATGTCTATTCAGAATCTTTGCTCATTTAAACCTTGGATTATATGACATTTTGGTAGTGAATTGTAATACTTCTTTATATATTCTAGATATACATCTCGTATCCGTTATGGAATTTGCAAAACTTTTCTGCCATTCTATTAGTTGTGTTTTCACTTTCTTGATGGTGTTCTTTGCAGTACAAAAGTTTTTTTAATTTTGATGATGTTCACTTTATTTTTTCTTTTGTTGTTTGTGTTTCTGATGTCATATCTAAGAATTCATTGCCTATCCAAGGTCACAAAGATTTACAGCTACCTTTTCTTCTAAGAGTTTTATAGTCTTAGCAGTTACATTTCTGTCTTTGAGGCATTTTGAGCTAATTTTTATATATGGTGTGAGGTAGGAGTCCAGGTTCATTCTTTCTCATGTGGATATTGACCCAAAACCATTTACTGAAAAGGCTATTGTTGGCAGTTTCTTACCCTACCCCTGCCAGAGTGGTCTCACTCTGGCAACTTCTAGCAGAGCAGACATGGAGTTGAGGTGAGCTGTCTTTGGTGGCAGTGGCACCATAACCACACTCCAAGTTTTCACTTGTGATGATCTGTTCAGTCTCAGTGACATTAATTTGGATCCACTTACAAAAACTTATGGGATTCCTTAGCTAGAGTAGCATTTCATTGTTGCAGAGAGGTAGTGGAGAGTTAATGGGTCACATTATGGGTAAAGCGGAAGACTCAGTATCTAGTGAAGAATAGTATGGGCATGTCACAGCTCTGTCTGTTGTCCCACAGTTTTGATGCCTTGGTTTGGCTACTAAACTTATGGAGTTATTACAGGAGATTTCAGAAAGGGTCAAGACAAGGATGTCTACATTATTCTTCAGTATTTCACTGGAAATCCTAGACAGCATAGTAAAGCATGAAAAATAAAAACATATGAGAATTGAGAAGAAACAAAACTGTTATTTTGCCCAGATATGACTGTACAAATAGAAAATCCACAAGACTCTTCAAATAAATGTTTAGGCTTAATGAAAGTTAAGCAAAGTTGCTTCATATAAAGTTAGTATAAAAAGCAGTTGCATTTCTACATATAAACACATTAAATACTTAGGAAAAGTAACAAAAGCGGTACAAGACTTCTCTGAAGTTTATAGAAATTTATTGAGAAATAGTAAAGATGGCCTGCCCAAGTGGAGAGATAAACTGCATATGTGGATTAGAGAATTAGATATTATAAAACTGTTAATTCTCCCCAAATTGATCCACAGATCCAATGTAATTGCAATCAAAATCCCAATTACTTTTGTGGGACTTGTTAAGCTGATTTTTAAACACAAGGGAATGGAAAGAGCTAAAAAGAGACGAGATATTCTTGAACAACCACAAAATGGGCTAACCTGCCCCTCCAGATGTCAAGCTGCAATAAATCAGACGGTGTATTAATGCTGGAGTAGTTGTGTAAACCGTGGAACAGAATTTGAGAATCCAGGAATACATGGAATTTGACATACCTTAGAGGAGGCATTGCAGATCAGTGGTGAATGGGTAGACTTTTCATAAAGGGAGTGGGACATTTGGATATCCATATAGGAAGAAAAGTTTCCCAGATTACTACCTTATCATACAAACAAACAAAAAATCAATTCTAGATTTATTAAAAACCTAGATGTGAAAAGCAAAGCTAAAAAGCCTTTTGAAGATAACATAAAAGAGTGTCTCTATGACCTCAGGGTAGAAAAGACCTTATTAAACAAGTCATTAAAAAGTGAGAACTGTAAAGGAAAGGTTTTACATTCAAGTTCATTGAAGTGGAGTAACTTTCTTCATCAAAAGATACCATAAGGATAATAACAAGTCACAAACTGGAAAAAGATATTTGCAAAAACATTACACATGGTTGAATATCTAGAATACACAAAGAACTACAGCTGGGAAAAAAAGAAAAATAAAAAACTAAGTGAAAGACCAATAAGTACGGTACAAAAGGAGAAAAACTAAATGGCCAATAAACAAACATTTATTCAGCCTTGTTAGGAATCAGAAATGCAAATTTAAATCACACTGAGACACCATTACACCATAAAATTAGCAAAAATTAAAGTGTCTGATACACCAAGCATTGGTACTATGGCAATTGGAATCTGACCCACTTCTGTGGGAGTGTAAGGTGATACAAGTAGGTTGGAAAACAATTTGACAGTATCTACTAAAATCCAGAATCCTGTATGCATACCCCTATGACTCAGCAATGACATTCCTAACTATAGACCTTAGATATTCCACCATGAGAGATACAACAAAAATATTCATAGCGGCATAGTTTGTAATAGTGAAAACCAGAAATGTTTATCAATAGGACCGTTGACAACTTGTGGTATATTCATACACTGAAATATGAAACAACAGTGATAATGAACAAGCTCAGCTACGCATGAGGCTGACCCACATAGTATTGACTGAGAGAGGCAAATCTCAAAAGACTGTATAAAGTATGATTCCATTTATATGTAGTTCATAAACAGGAGAAATTAAACAATAATAGATGGTAAATCTGTAGCAAGAAGTAAAGAGATAATGACCACAAGAGTCAGGATGTGGAGACCTCTGGGTGTGCAAGGGATGTTACTTCCTGGAGAGATCTGAGGGCTTCAGGGCTGTGATCAGTGTCCTATAGCTAAACTTAGGTCATGGCCACATGAAGCCTTTGCTTCATAATCTTTCATTTTTACATATGGGTGAAAACATTGTATGCTATGATTAATTTGTAAAATGAACATGTCAATTACTATGACATAAAAAATACACAATAATGTTTTTAAGCCAAGAAGCAGAATTGTGGTACAAAAATGCTTTTTTTGAGCTTGTTTTTTTTTTTTTTTTTTAAGACACAGGCACCCCAAAGTTTAGGGCTGCTCTGTTTTATTTATTTATTTATTTATTTATTTATTTATGGCTGTGTTGGGTCTTCGTTTCTGTGCGAGGGCTTTCTCTAGTTGTGGCAAGTGGGGGCCACTCTTCATCGCGGTGCGTGGGCCTCTCACTATCGCGGCCTCTCTTGTTGCGGAGCACAGGCTCCAGACGTGCAGGCTCAGTAATTGTGTATGAGCTTGTTTTTTAAGAAAACATGTAGGTTTTGAAATATTAGCATGCAAATAATGTCATCTTTTTGTACTGCAAAATAATTGTCATAAATCCTATGTAATAAAAAGTGATATTATGGTGTAAAAAAGGCGATTGTTTTCCCAGTGAATTGTTTCCCCACTGGCTTAGCACCCTTGTTGAAAATCAGTTGACCATAAATATTAGAGTTTATTTCTGTATTCTCAATTCTGTTCTATTGACCTATAGGTCTATTCTTATGCCAGTATCACACTGTCTTGATTAATGTTTTGAAATAGGGAAATGTAAGTTCTCCAACTTAGTTCTTTATCATGATTGTTTTGGAAATTCTGGTTCTTTTCTATTTCTGTGTGAATTTTAAGATCAGCTTGTCTATTTTGCAAAGAAAGCTGGGATTTTAATAGGTATTGCATTGAATCTGTAGGTCAATTTGGAGAGTATTGCTATCCTAACTGTATCAAGTCTTCTGATTCATGAACATGGGATGTCTTCTCATTTCTTTTGGTGCTCTTAATTTCTTTCTACAATGTATCTTAGTTTTCAGAGTATATATTTTGCACTTATTTTATTAAATTTATTCCTATGTACTTTATTTTTAGGATGCTATTACAAGTGTAATGGTTTTCTTAACTTCATTTTCAGTTTGTTCATTGCTACTGTATAGAAAGATAATTGATTTTTAAATGTTGATTGTGTATCCTGCAATCATCCTGAACTTGTTTGTTCTGCTAAAATTTTAGTGCATTCCATAGGATTTTCTATATATAAGATCATGTTATCTGCACATAGAGATAGTTTTACTTCTTTCTTTCCAGTCAGGATGCCTTTTATTTCATTGTCTTGCTTAATTGCCCTGCCTAAAACTTCCAGTACAACGTTGAATAAAAGTGGCTAAAACAGACATCCTCGTCTTGTTTCTGATCTCAGGGAGAAAGCATTCAGTCTTTCAACATTTAGTATAACTTTAACTGTGGATTTTTCCTGGGTGCTCTTTCTTAGTTGGAGGAAATTAATGCCCCCCCCCTTTAACCCATTGATTACCAGAGTGGATTTAAGAGGTCCTGCTACTTTGGAAAGTGCAGCCTTTTTCTTAAATCTTACTCCATTTTATCCCTCTAAGAGATGCGTGATTTTGGAAAGACTACAAACTTCTTAGCTCGAAGAGGACCCTCCTTGTTCTTCACTCCACATATAATGAGCCTCCATGGCAAAATAAGCTCTTTGGATCCTTTATTCCCTACAGACCAGACTTCTTAAGTTATTAGGCTACGGGTGACAAACACATTTCATTTCCTGTGATAATTCTGATATTTTGGTAGTAGCTTCCTGAAGCCAAGGGATAGCCTCAGTGCTGTCATTAATTAGTGATGTCTGCCACTGGTCTGGTAGTATGGAAGTGTGCAAATAGATACAACCCCTGGAGTAGGCTCTGCCTGTGCCTCAGTCAATTCCAGTGTCTCTTTGTTTTAAGTCTTTGTCCGCCTTGCTGCTTCTGCATAATTTGGTCTTGTGGCCCCATACTCCTTTATACAGCCTTCTCTTCCCTGGTTCTCTGTTACAAAGCAGTATTCCAGGTCTCCTATAAACTCTCTGCCCTTCCCTCCTCTGACTCTTCTCTCAACATATCCCTCTAGCTTTCTAAACTGAGCCTTGGATCCTTTTCTGTATCTTCTGTGTTTGTACTCAGCGTGTTCAATCTTTCCTTTAGCTTTCTCATCAAATGGAGTATATTTATAATGGCTGTTTTAATGTCCTTGTATGCTAATTTTATGATTTCTGTCATTTCTGAGTCTGTTTCTGTTGATTTTTTTCTCCTTGCTTAAGAGTTCTATCTTACTGATTCTTTGCATGTCTGACAATTTTTATTGGATGTTGGATATTATAAATTTTATATTGTTGGGTGCTGGATTTTATTGTATTCCTTTAAATATTATTGAACTTTGAACTGGGATGCAGTCAACTGGAATCAGTTTGATCCTTTTGAAGCTTGCTTTATGCTTTATTAGGATAGTATCAGTTCAGCCTTTAGCCTAGGGCACATTTTGTCCCACTACTGAGGCAATACACTTATGAGGGCGCTAATTAATGCCCCATGTATTACAAGATCTTTCCACTCTGCTGCTGTCCATTTGTGTGCTTCTGGGGATAGTTCTTCCTACTTTATTTTTCAGTGATTCTTTCCTTGGTCTTGGGTAGTTTCTTCCCCATATATGAGCAGATGAATACCCAGCTGAAGACACGAGGGGACCCTTCTGAAGACCTCTGGATCTCTCTCCTGTGCAGCTCTCTGGTATTTTTTCTCCATAAGTGTTAACTGCTTCGGTCTCCCCACACTATGATCTCTGTCTCTTCAACACACAGACGTCACCGGGCTCTGTTTATATTCCCCGGCCTTGCACTGCAGCGCAGAAATCCTCTCCAGGCAGTAATGTAGGGCAGTTGTCGTGTTCGCCTTATTTGTTCCGCTTCTCTCAGCAATCACAGTGCTGCACGGCCTGTTGTCCAGTGTCTGTAAACTATTTTTTTTTCATATATTTTGTCCAGTTCTCTAGTGGATTAATTTGATTCCTTTTACTCCATCATGGTTGGAAGCAGAAGTTGTTAATACATATTTGAGATGTCAGATTGAATTTACAGTGGCCCCTCAAGTGCTGATTTTTCAGCTTATTAAAATTCAGAGTAGCTTATATATATTTACCTGAAGTCAGTAAAGAGAGCGTGTATAAAAGGATACCTTTTTTTGAACCTAGTAGTTAGTAGAAGTATCTAGAAGGTAAAACATTTTGTTTTCTGAACTACTGGGAAGATGCAAAGCCATTTAAAGCACTGACTCGCTCTAACAACATACCGGTTAAGGTGATATTTAGCAGCAGAAATGACTCATCTGAGACTATACAATGAATCCAGTTACTCCAGGTCCCAAATGGTAAGAATTGAAACTCATCTGTTACTAGGGTTGTAGATAGAAGAGGGTAGCGCATAGGTTGAGAGGCTTCACATCTCCATTTTCTTGTACGTTCCCTACTCCTGGAGCTGCCTTCCCTTTTTCTTTCTGCATGTTTAGAGACCCAGGTCGTATCAATGATCTCTGGACAATAAGAGCTGCCATTTATCCAGCACTTACTATGCGCCTTGCACTGTAATATGTACTTTATATATTCTCTTTCACTGAAGCCTCACATTGTGCTACTACTATTACCATTTTAGAGGTGAAGCAACTCAGATACAGAGAGGTTTAATTATGTACTTAAAAGGCCATACAGCTAGTAATTGGCTGAGCTAAGACCAGAACCCACACCTTTTGGGTGCCATAATCTGTATTCTTGCCTCCATATCTCCATCTGAATTGTTAAGAAAGCTAGGCTTTCCTGTTTTTCCATATTAATTTCTACATCATCTGGCATCTTTCTACCCACCCCGCATATCTATTTTAGGCTACCCCTGGCCCCGGAAGAGCATGGATGTTACTCAATAACAGGTATCTCTCAGTCTCTAAAATGTTCCACATTCTGATTGAGTTCCATCTTACAGTCCTAGGTGGTGGACTTCCTTATTGTCTCCTGCTCAGACCCTGCTCAGACCCTGCTCATTTCTGCCTTTATTTATTTATTTTTATAAATTTATTTATTTATTTTTGGCTGCATTGGGTCTTCGTTGCTGCGCACGGGCTTTCTCTAGTTGTGGCGAGCGGGAGCTACTCTTCGTTGAGGTGCGCGGGCTTCTCATTGCGGTGGCTTCTCTTATTGCGGAGCATGGGCTCTAGGCGCACGGGCTTCAGTAGTTGTGGCTCGCGGGCTCAGTAGTTGTGGCTCGTGGGCTCTAGAGCGCAGGCTCAGTAGTTGTGGCACATGGGCTTAGCTGCTCCGCGGCATGGGGGATCTTCCCGGACCAGGGCTCGAACCCGTGTCCCCTGCATTGGCAGGCGGTTTCTTAACCACTGCGCCACCAGGGAAGCCCTCATTTCTGCCTTTAAATCTCATGTTCCTTCAAAGCTCAAGACTTGGCTCTTTCATGCTGTCTTTCTTGGTGGACCACGTCCTGCAGAAATCCTTCTGATACTTATCAGCACTTGCTTTGGATTTGGTTACATGGTCTTTCTGACTTTCTCATGTGGTACACTGACTCTCTAGTTGTTTATGACATATCACCCCTATATTTATATTATAACCTGCTCCAAATTCCCAATCGTAAAGTATTCACTGAGTTCTTAATATGAGCAAACAATGAATTTAACATTACCTTTAATAAGAGAGGCAATCTTTCCACTCTTAATGTTTGTTAGTCCTCCAGTTATTTAGTATGGGGATCTGCCAGGTGACAAGATTAGGATGATGCTCCTATAGAAGCAAAAGAGGCACCTGAGTTGTGTAAATAGTTTTCGTCAAGCTCGTGCACTATACACTGTAGGCGTGTAGAATCACTCAGTCCATTGATAAGACCTAAGACAACAGATTAGAAACCACAGGCCCGTGTCCCTAGGCAGAAGGGACAGTTGATAGCAGAAAGAGGAAACAGGTTAATCTAGCAAGTACAACCAGCTGCTAGATAGTTGTTTCCATGTCAATATCATCATTGAGCATCATGTTGCAACTTGGTACAGTGATAGATATTCCTAAAGACCCTGAGACAAATGTATATAAAGTCCTCATCAAATGCCTGACACATGTAAAGCACTGAATAAAGCTCACACACACATATTTGAATGAAAAAGCTATTATAATCATTATGCTTTATATATATCATCATATACAGTATACTATATGTATACTATATACATTATACTCTGACTTCTTTAAAGTCAGAGAAGTATAAAAGACACATCTTAGAATAATTTCCATGGAAGTAGTTAGAATTTAAAAATGATTGTAGTTCATTGGGAAGTACCTTCAGTTATCACAGTGGAACACTGCTTTCTCCAATGAGGCTAAAAAAATGAGGAGCCATTGTATTTAACAAAAGAAGAATTTCTTCTCTCTACATGGTCAGATTAATGAACACACTTTAAAATAAAATTATGTAATTGCTGCGTTCTTCTTGGTGGCATGCTCTCTGTGCTAAATTTAAGTGCCAGTGAAAGGTAATGGGCTAGAGGAGGAAAAGTTTAATTTCTTAGTTTACTGGAGTAGTGGAACTCAGAGGATCAGTGATGGAATTTGACCTGAGTGACAAGAAGGAAGAGGTTTTGGTTTTATAGGTAAGATAAAATTGGCTGCACTTGAAGTGAAATTTGAAAATATATATTCACTTAGTTTTCTTGGCAATATTCTGTTTCTCACATTAAACTGGACTTCCTGCCCTTCAGCCCATGTTCTCCCTTTGGAAACTGTATCATCTTTTAAATTGAAGTATGTGACTTTCCTAGTCGTCTTTTCCATTACAAAAAAATAGGTCTATTTTTTCTTTGTAATTTGAAAGCTATTGTGGCTGTGTTGTGATGCCATAGCCCCAAAATGGACTTCACAAGTGTCATCTGTACTTCCATCACAAGCACCCCAGTGTTGACCTGCTGGGTGCCAGAGGTGAATCGGGAACATCTCCACGTTATGCAAAGCCCCAAGCACATCAAATAGAGAAGCTAGGCGAGTTGTGGACGAAGCTCCTGCGATGAGGTGGAAGGAGCACTGAATTTGCAGTCTAAAGGCCTGGATTCTGGACCTGGCTCTGTCCCTGGCCATTTGGAAATGAGTCTCACGGTGTGTAGTTAGGAAACACAGCAACCCGTATACCTTTAGGAAATGGACATCCTCTTTGATGACATTTGATAGACCCCCAACACCGTCTTCATTCTTCTTCACTCTTGTCTTCTTCAGCTTCAGTCAGACCATCTTGGTGCAATGGCTCCTCCACCTTCCCCACTACCACTCAGGCCCTGGGTGTCTCCCAGTCTGGGAACTCTGTTGGATTTCATGAACAATGCTATCTGTGTGGCATTCGAACTTATATCCTGGACCTTTGCTTCAGTCTTCCCCGTTATGCCCAGAGGCACACATGTGAAAAATGGTCAGTAGAGCCTCAGACCCCTAATTCTGCATATGCATAAGCCCCGTGAGCCATCTGGCCCTCTCATCCCACTTAGAGCGATTGCACCCTGCTCCCTCGCCTTTCCTTCCATTTACATCGACAGAGAGGTTTTTTAGTTTACTAAGCACTGACATATGACAGTTGTTAAGATGTAATAAAAATCTTAACAGTAAGAACATTAAGTACCATTTGTCAAGTGATTGCTATGAGTCAGGCGCAGAAACCCTTTGACGTATAGATAGAGTTGAGGAAGCAGCCTCACAGAAGTTGAGGGATTTGCCCACAGTCACGTGCTAGCAAATAACAGAGCTTGGTCTCAGAGCCTAGGCCCTCATTCTACCACATCTCACTGCTTCTTTAGGCCCTGATGTCTCTACCGTGCCCATCAATGCTTCTCAAATGTCATGTGTATATGCATCAACTGGGAATCTTGTAAAATCCAGATCTTGAGCCAGTACCTCTGGGATGAGACCTGGGATTCTGTGTTTCTACCAAGTTTCCAGGTGATGCCAAAGGTGCTGACCCATGGACCACATTTTGATTAGCAAGAGCATCCGCTCTCAGAAATACAAGGGGACTCAAGAATAGTATACCGTGATTGGGCATGTTAAACAAAAGTATCGCTGAAGTGGTATTACAGGATAAAATGTTCTTTTGCTTTTAAAGACCGTATTGAATATGATGCTCAGTTCTATTGACAAAACGTTTTGTTCCTTCAATTAACAAAATCTTTGTAAAAATTTAGGTGAGGGAATGCACCATGTTATAACACTTTTACTCTACTTGTGACTTCAGCCTGACATTGGTGACATTCTAAGCAGGGGTCTTTGAATGTGCTTCAGGAAGTTTCTACACTTCCCCTGCCCAAGATTATATACAAACTCATTCATGTATGTGTATATGTGCATTTTCTGAGCAAAGAATCTGGAATTGTTCATCACACTGTCCTTGGACCTGTGAACTAAAGTAAGTTAAGAACCACTGCATTTTTAAGATTAACTTAATATATGCCCTGCAAACAGATTGTACCTTCTTTTTCTCTTTCCCCTGCCTGTGCTGTTTGATTCCACTTATACGAGGTGCCTAGAATAGTCAAATTCATAGAGTCAGAAAGTACACTGGTAGATGCCAGGGGCCGGGGGGTGGGGAGTGGGGAGGGGGAATGGGGAATTAGTGTTTAAAGGGGACAGAGTTTCAGTTTAGGAAGGTGAAAAATTCGGGAGATGGATGGTGGTGAGAGTTGCACAACAGCGTGAATGTACTTAGTGCCACTGAACTGTACAGTTAAATAGGGTTAAAATAGTATGTTTTATATTATGTGACTTTTACCACAATAAAAAAAACATTAAAAAAAATAAAAGGAGGTGTTGAATATAAAGAGTTAAAAAAAAAAAAAAAGGAAGAACCACTGCTACAGCAGAAATGTGCACTCCTTCAAATGGTTCTGGAACTTCCCTGTTACCAAAGCCTTGACCAAGAAGGGTACATAGTAATATATACAATTTATTTGTATCAGATGCTGTGAGTTCCCAGGCTGCTGACTACATAATTGAAGCCCTTTGAAGATGCCAGTTGATAGCTATAATTAGGTAAAAATAAATGTACTAGACCCTTTAGATAACTTTCCTAATGACTGTCAGCCAAAGCCCAGGCAGAAGTACTCCCCGAGTTCCTTAGAGTTGAAAGCCAGTGACCTTCAGCTTCCCTCCCCCGCCCTTGTGATTATCATTAGAGCTGTTACCTATGTGACAGCGTCAACCAGCAGCATGGTGGGAGTGAGGTCCATCTGGACTTATCCAGGTTTCTTCACTTTCAACATCTGTAACCACAAAATGAGTTTGATCAATATTGGATTATTAGTCACCAAGAAGTAATTACAGAATTAAAAATAAAAAACAATATATGCACATGGGCTTGTGGTGCTCTAAGCACACCAAGCCATTCTGATGATTCAAGCTGGAAACAGGTCTTATCCTGATAATGGCCATCAAAGCCCACACTTTAAACCAATATCCATTCGTGTATACATTTCCATATTTTTCATAGAGCTGAGTGCTTGGGAGCTATGGCCCTGGAGTCAGACTGCATGGATTAAAATTCGAATTCTTCCACTTAATAGCTGTGTGACATTGGACATGGTACTTGTCCTCTCTGTTTCTTCTTCCTGCACCATGAGCATAATGATTGTAATAATGATATGCTGACCTCATAGGGCTGTTTTGAAGATTAAATGAAATAATTTCTGTAAAGCACACAGCCCAATGCCTGGCACACAGTAAGTATTCATAGTTATTATTACTCTCTAAGCCAAAAATCATGTGTCTTTTTTCACAGGAGCATTGGGTATGAGGAGTTAGTGTTGCTTATAAAGCTGAACTCTTGAAGTTAGTGGGGGAGAAATTAGAAATCTTTGTGTTATCTATCGTAGTCTTTCTACCCATCACCTACTTACTTCTGCATTGACGACTGGTCTAATGCATCACTGCTTCTCTGCTCTTGTAGCTTTCATGATATGCATTTCTGCTCCATTTTCCTCCACTCATGCACCCAGTAGCACAGTCACACATTTGATCTTTTTTATTTTTATTTTTCCGGCTGTATTGAGATATAATCGACATATAACACTGCGTAAATTTAAGGTGTATAACGTGATGCTTTGATATACGTACATATTGATATACGTATATACCACAGTAAGGTTAGTTAACACGTCCATCACCTCACATAGTTTTCTTTTTGTGTGTGTGGTGAGAACTTTTAAGGTCTACTCTCTAAGCAACTTTCAAGGACAGTTGACCCTTGAACAACACGGGTTTGAATTGCAGGGGTCCACTTATAGGTATTTTTTTCCCACTAAGTACGTAGTACTGTACTACAGGATCTGTGATTGGTTGAATCCGTGGATTCGGAGCACACATATGGAGGAACCACGGACACGTAGGGCTGACTGTAAAGTCATACGTGGATTTTCAACTGCGCAGAAGGTCGGTGCCCCTAATCCCCAAGTTGTTCAAGGGTCAGCTGTATACAGTACAGTGTCGTTAACTACGGTCACCATGCTGAACACACATTTGATCGTATACTTTTTGTATGTGGCTCCACTCCGAAGACCTCAACCTGTGACACATGCGTTTCTGACTACATCCATCTCTTCCTTTCTCCCCTCCTGGACCTGCTCTTGGTACCCTCAGGACTTGGTGGTCTTCATGCCTTTCCTTTTTGACTCAGTACGGAAGTTGCTCCCCATTTTCAATTGCCCCCCCCACCATGGGTTAAGCACTCAAAAAGTTGATGAAATAGACTCTACTAAATTTATAACACGTCTTCTCAGATGAGATTCTTCTCTCTAAACTTCTTTACTGCATTTATTTTAATTTTGAAGTAGAGGGAGGTGGGAAAATATGGAAGGAGCCAGGAAGACATGAAGGTGTGCTTGAGAGAAAGAAATATATCAGTGAACAAGTATCTTGTTAGCATTTGTGATGTAGCGGCAAGTGCTGGAGAAGTTTTGGCTCGCGTCTGGAGACCTGGAGCGTCCCTACAGAAGCTGGGCACTGACTACTTGGCACTCATTTTGAAGAGGGGCTCCTGTGTTAGGTACAAGGTTGGATTAAAGTGTCCCCTGAAGTCTAGCTCAGTGTTCCATTGGGAGTGTTGTGTTCTAATAGGCAAGAATAAGAGATGGAGGAGAAGTGCCAAGAGCAATAGTGATGGGAAGAGAGTTTCATGTCCCCACAGGTCCTTTGGCTGCTACGTTGACTGTTTCCCCATTAGTCAATGAGCTGCTACAGCACAGAAAGTGAGCCTTCCTTTAAATCTTTTTTTTTTTAAATTGAGGTATAATTGACATTTGACATTCTATTCATTTCAAGGACACACTATGATGATTCAATATTTGTATATATTGCAAAATGATCACCACAGCAAGTGTGAGTCTTCTATTTGTATTTCCAGTGCCCAGAACAGAGGCTTGCACCCAGGATGTGTTCCACTGATGTGTAATGGCTAAAAATAAATTGAATTGAAGATTGAACTGAACTCAAAAGCTAAGGTTCCTTCTAGCCTGAAAGTGTGAATTCCTCTGATTTCAACCATGACAGGTCTGGCTAAGTCTCCTGGAGGGAAAACCCTGTGCTCCTTTTGTTTTTAATCACCTCTTTGTGGTTGGATAGTATAGGTTTTCAGTCAAGTCCTGGGAGGTTGTCAGTTTCCTGTTGTACTTACCAGGATGTTACAGGATTTCAAATAAGCTCCAAACAGTATGTTTCCAGGAGTTGAGATATAGCCACACTTTCTGTACATACCATGGTCTGAAAGCGTGTTACTCTTTAGAATAGGCATTCTTCTTTTTGATGCACAGGATTTCTTCACGGAGTGGCTGTTAGGCATTGGGAGGGGGCATTTCACACCTCAGCTCGCCTTAGCAGGACTCTAGTTACAAGGTGGAATTCCTCAAGAGGTTAGCCTTTGCACTATCAGCTACTTTGCATGTGGTTTAAGACTGGACCATAGAACTCACTGTTCTCCTGCTTAGGGAGAAAGAGGTTGAAAGCCCTCGAAACTGGGTTTTGCATTCCAGTTTGCTAATTAAACATAGATGTTAATTCCTTAAATGCTTGTAATTAGTAATTCTTGTGATTTGTATCGGTTTTTGTCAGGCAGTCTGGGGAGCTTGAAGCAACTGGGGCATTGCTGGCTTTGGTGAAGTTTATTTCTTTTTATGAAATTCTTCATCTTGGAAATGGGGTTTTCACATATTGCTTTCCCAGGCATCATTACTGATTTTCTGGGTTTTATTTCAAGAATGGGACTGGTTCGGGGTGCCAGGGAAGCATTCTGTGGTGCTCTGTATTAAAGTTGTAACATCCAAGAAAATTGTCTGATTGTATGTGGTGTCTAGGATGTGGTACCTTATTGAAAATGTTCCAGAGTTTGACAGTATGATGGGTTTATTATCCTTGATTTATATTCCAAATGATCTTATTTTCTTTCGATTAATATTTTGTGCAATGTTTGAGATTCTGTTTTGCTTTCTAGTGTCATTTCCATGCATTTCATTGGCATTTGCTATCATTCACCATCTTTGAGCATTAAAAAAAAAAGCAAATACATTCTTTGTAGCCTAGAAGCTCTCTTCATTTTAAAATTCACATTGAACATGAGCTGAACCAATTGCCGTAGCCTTGGTAGCAGCAGTTATTTTACAACTGCTTATTGCTTGGAAGAATACATCTTGCTAGAAGGTTTTCTTAAAAATCCTATCCTTCCAAATGACTCTTTTCCCCCCATCTTTAAAAAATATTCTTACTCTTGTGGTTCCATTCTCTTGGAATGTTATTCAATTCCATCTTCTACTTGATCTTCAAGGCTACCCCCTCTAAGAAGACTCTCCAAACTTCCCTCCCTCCATATTTGAAATGGATGGCTTTGTCACTACATATTGGTACAACAGGGCTTCCTCAAGGCCTCTCTTACCCTCCTTGCCAAGGTGCCAGTGAACTCTTGGCTATTGTTGCCATTAGGTTGGCAGGTACTTGAGAAAAACAAGTATGCGGATTGGATCTGATCCCTACAGGGACTTGCATAGTGCCTGACGCATGCATGTTTGTTGCATGAACAACCTTCCTTATTATATTGAGCTGATCCTTTTGGATAGCACTGGTTGAATCAAGTGGAGTGTGTGAAACCGGATCTGACCATAAGTTGACAGAGCTGAAGGGTTAGAGTTGGAAGACTTAATTTAAGCCCCAGACCTGCTACTGATTAGTACTGTGACCTTCAGTTACTTCACTTTTCTGAGCCAGTTTCCTCATTCATTTTATGTATTATACATATTAATAATACTTGATGTAGATAATTTGAAAAGTTGCTGTGAGGATTAAAAGAGCGAGTATATGTATAAACCTTTTAGAAACTGGAAGTGTATACACATGTAGTAAATTTCCATTTTGAGAGCCTCATTTTTCTTGATCTGTAAAAGCGAGATGATAATACCTACCTTCCTTATTGGGTTATTGTGAAGATTAAGTAAGATAGCATAAGATAACATATGTGGAAGTGCTTGGCAAATAGTAGGTGTTTAATCACTGTTGCCTGGATGTGAATTCTCTTCTGTGGACTCTCCTGATGTGGGGTTTTCCCAGATCCTGAAGAATGTGTGTGGAAGTCAGGCTGCTTGTATCTTGGATTGGACAGCTTTTTTCTTTTTTTTTTTTTCAGCCTTGCTAGCTCCAACTTCTTACTTGAAATTGATGCATTTTATAAAATGGAAAGTAATTAAATTTCCTAGTACATGTTTCCAGGTCTTTGAATGGCAGCCAGTAAAAAAGGCTAAATATTATTCTTTTAGAATTCATGTCTTTGATGTGGAGGAAATATCATATTTACTTGCACATATTCCCACCTCGGATTTTGAGTAGAAAACGGAGAAAAATGTTTTCCCCTCTGAATTTCCCTCTTGAAGATGTTATTTGTATTGAAACAGCTATGGCAGCTGCCAGCACAGGAGCGTGATTTTCCTTTGCCAAGGTAAACCAAAGGTTAAAATCACAGAGTGAAGTAATCAGGCCCCTGCTGTTGGGCTGGAACGTGAGCTGATTCCTTGCAGTCACTCAGTGTTCTGCCCCCTCAAGCTGTCTCTCACCTCCCTCCCACCATAAAGGAGTAGGTGTTCCTTCAGGACGATTCACCACCTCCCTCCTTCTATCCCTGTGTTTTCCACCTACACTTACTTCCAAAAACCTCTCCACCCTATGGTTGATGTTTCTTTCCAGGGACCAAAGGCAATCAAGCCTGAAAACTAAAATTCAGTGGATAAACAAGGTCCTACTATATAATAGCACAGGGAATTGTATTCCATATCCTATGATAAACCATAATGGAAAAGAATATGAAAAAGAATGTGTATATATGTATAACTGAATCACTTTGCTGTACAGCAGAAAGTAACACAACATTGTAAATAAACTCTACTGCAATTAAAAAAAAACAACTAAAATTCACAAGAAAAGGCAGTCCTAAATGTAAACCCACTCCATGCCCATTACCTGAAAATAAGCTGTTATTCTGTCTCCAGAATACCACTGAAAGAACCACTGAAAGAGAAAGGAAGGTCAGGAGATCCAGATTCCAATGAGCGTAGCACCTGATGCCTGTGGAACTCTGGATGGGTCTCAGTAAATGGGGACTGATATCTCAAAGGTTAATAAAGTTTGCCTAAGGTGCCAGTGGTTTAGGCCTTCCATTCTCACATAAATTACCCGTCCTCGAGTCCCCTTTGTCCCTTGACATTTTCACCACAAAGGAGCTAGGGGTGCTCAGAGGGATTACCTAAGCAAGCCCATATTTATCACAGGATGGGATTATAGACCTGCATTTTGGAAAAGAAGTATTTCAGGATTTTCTCAGTATTGAAGTCCCTCATTGTGGGACTGTGGTGGTTTTTAAATCCCCTGCATTGAAACGATCAACTAGTAAAACTTTCAGTTACAGCATGTTTTCCAGAGAAGTTGAGATTTTTCTTTTAATGACTGTCTCTTTGGATTTTTCGCTTCACATCCTTTTGGAGACCCTGAGGCAGTATTTTTTTTTTTTTTAAGAATCTGAAAAAGAATTTATTGATGTCTCTCTGTAAGTGAATCAAGTGGATGTACAGCAGAAAGAAACACAGCATTGAAAATCAGCTACACCCCATTATAAAAATATAGATACATTACCAAAAAAAAAAAAAAAGAGAGAGAGAGAGAGAGAAATTCTTACAAAATTCATTCAGGGGCGGTGACGCAACTTGGAGTCACATCATCTGGACCCACAGCTGGCCTGGGTCCTACGGCTGGACACTCGTGGGGCTGAGTGGCTTGGTGAGGATGTGCCCGCGAATGCAGCCCCATTGGAGTTAATACTGCCTGGTCCCCACTCCGTGGGTCCCAAATCTCCAGGTGCAGGGGACCCTTCCTACAGCTAAAACATGCCTGGGACACCCAGAGGATGGTGAACCATCTCATCTGGTCGGGAAGAGTTTGGAAAAGTCACCGCATCTCTACATCTCCTGGTGGTCGGGCTCCCCCCTCCAGCTGAGGCAGTATTTTTGTGGGCTAACAGAAAACAGAGAGTTGATGTAAAACCAAGTGTCCCCTCACTCCTGCTTCCTGCTCTGCCCCCGCCCCCCCACAAAGTTTTATGTTCTTGAAAGTGTGCTGGATTTTAAAATAAAACAACATCCACTTCTCGTCTAAGCCTTGGACACTTTGGCCTTAGGTGTGTTTTTCTACAGATATATTACATCCCCATTTCTATCAGCTAAAGAAAATGAATTCATTCAAGGTCTCCTCTGCCATCCATCAAGGGCCTCCATTAGGAACTTGCCAGAAAGATCTGTGCTAATTGCAAGCTAACCAGTTACCTAGCCCATAACAAAATGCTCAGACGTCTTGGGTGCTGCTTACAGATGGAGGGAGAGAGAGGAAGCAGCTGGCTGGATTCCTTACTTTTTTCACATGCCAGCCTGCTAACCTATGCAGATGGGGGACTTTGGGACTGCTCATTACCTCTCAAACAGGGCTGGGCATGTAGACACAGGGGCTCCATCTCCAGAGACCTGAACTCTAACTCAGGGTCCTTGAACCCTTTAAATCCTGAACTTGAACCTTGAACTGAAGGAAGCATTAAATATTAAGCTCCATGTTTAAAATCAATTGAACTTCTTCCCCACTCTCTACTTCTCCCAGGGACAATGTTAGCACCTTGTAGTCCTGCTATTACTGACAAGATGGCAAGACATGCCACCAGCTGGGACCGTATTCTACAACCTGAACTACCCGCCCCACCCCGCCCCCGGCCACCTGTCCTCTGCCCCAGGCTTTGGCACTCCCTGCAGTTTCACTGCTTTGCTTGTGAATCATGCTTCTTGTTAGAGGGTAGCCAACGGCTTTCTTGCCACTAGGAAGTGGATTTCATTTCCTCTCCTCCTGGACTTCTGCTTTGTGATCCATGGCCCTCTCTGAGGTGGCAGGGGCAATACCCCCGACTCTCTGCTGCCCATGTTCTGCCATGGGTTTCCCTTCTGGAAGGGGGGTGTGTGGGAGAGCCTCTCCCACGTGGTGGAACAGACAGCCAAGTCCAGGGAGGCCTTTGGCAGTCACTTTGGCCTGGATATTGTGCTGGACCAAGGCTGAGCTAGGATTTGGGTTTTTCATTTTCACACAGCCGGTTTGAGGGGGTGGAAGCACAGGTGAGGCTCTGAGGGCTCCTGAGTGGAGTAGCACTGCGGGGGAGGGTTTGGTCTGAACCTTGAGAGAGTTCCCATAAGCACCTCCAGGAGGATCTGGCATCCTGGGCTGTGTGTGTGGAGGCTTTTTAGCATGACCTGTCTCTTTGGCTTCTCTTGTGCTCTAAGGAAGGTGTTTCACAACTGCAACAAAGTTGTATTGATGGTTCTGCTTATCGATTCAAATTCTTCCTTTTTGCAGGGGCAGCTCTAGGATAAATTCTTCTTGCCAGTTTTTATGGATCACTTGTTTGTCTAAAAGTACACACAGAGAGTTCCCAAGGCCCGAGCGAGAATTGTGGGAAAGTGCCTTCTTGGATCTAGGGCAATTCTGCAGCTTCAGGGTTATTGATAAACCTGGCAGAGGGCAGTGTACAAAGCCTCTGGCTGCTTGGGGAGAAATCTGGTGTTCGGGGGCTACTCTCAGGAAGTAGGAGGGAGTTGTAGAAAGCTGTCAACTGCAGAAAGATGATGTCTCATCACTTGGGGGGACAGTTTGTCTGCTGTTAGGTCAGTGAAGCTGTGGATTCATGTTGCAGGAGCCTGAGTTGAGGGCTGCTCAAATCTTACCCTCTGTCCAGGTCACTTCTCTCCGCTCTGAGTCCCATAACCAAATTCTTATTCTTGATCATTAAGTAGACTGACACTTCTGTTCTTAACCAGTTCATGTGTTTGCTTAACTGATGGCTCCTCATGTCATTAAAGCTATTCATTCATTCTCTCACTCTTGTTCAGTCAACAAGTGTGTTTCAAAATCAAGTCTACACTGTGCATATAGTTGCATAAGTATGAATGGATGCTTCAGGCAAATGCAGTTTAATGAAGTTTGCCACGGAGGCTTCTGTTTCTCAAGTATTTTAATATCTTTTCATAACCAGAGGTCTGATGGCAAGGGGAAATTGCTGGGAATGAGAGCTTTGGAATAGCATAATATTTAAATGCATGAGCAAGGGCCCAGAATCTCTTATTGTCCACCCATGGGATAACTTAGTTTCCTGTCTTCCCCGGGGGGAAATTTAATAGGATGAGTGGCGATAGAAAGAGCAGCAAGCTTATGTCACCAATACAGTAGAAAGAGTGATCTGGAGCAGCGGTCCCCAACCTTTTTGGCACCAGGGACCGGTTTCGTGGAAGACAATTTTTCCACGGATGGGGGCAGGGAGGATGGTTCAGGCGGTAATGCGAGCGATGGGGAAGAGCGGATGAAGCTTGGCTCTTCGCCTGCCGTTCACCTCCTGCTGTGCGACCTGGTTCCTAACAGGCCACGGACCGGCACCTGTCCGAGGCCCGGGGGTTGGGGACCCCTGACCTGGAGCATCCTGCTCTGGCCATGTGGTTCTGTGGTAGCAGCAAGACAGCAAAACAGAGGAGTTGGTACATTATATAGACTTGTCACTGAGTACCTGATCACAAAATGGCCATGTTACACATTTCGGTGCTTACCAGTGCCAAAGCTTCCCCTTCCTTTCTAAGTTTTTTTTTTTTTTTTTTTTTTAAATCCCCGAGAGGTTTAATTGGCCTTAATGCAGTTTGGGGAGATTGCAGGAGGTGATGCGCTGGGTTGGAAAATGGCTTGCTGACTCAGCCATGGGACTCAGCAGCGCATTGCCTTTACTCCTGAGGACTCGAGGAAAGAAGCGCTTGGGCCTCTGCAGACCTTTGATCAGCTTGTCCAGAAAGAAAGCATTTTATTGATTGTTTCATGGCTATCTTTTTTTTTTATTGTTCAAAGTATCTATGTTGTAAAGCGTCTTGGTATAATATGATTCTGAAATGATCTCACAATGATTTATTTATTTTTCTTACTTTCAAAAACAGCAATCTTGGTAGTTTCTTAGTATCTCAAAGGAACAGGGAATCAGCTTCTGTCTTAACAGTCCATTCGGGCTGCTATAGCAGAATACTACAGACGTTCATTTCTCACAGTTCTGGAGGCTGGAGAGTGTTAGGTTAGGGCACTGGCAAATTAGGTGTGTGGTGAGAACTCGCTTCCCGGTTCATAGACTGCCATCTTCTAGCTGTGTTCTCACATGGCTGAAGGAGTCTCTCTGAGGTCTATAAAAATGGCACTAATCCCATTCATGAGGGCTCCATCCTCATGACCTAATCACCTCCCAAGGGCCCCACCTCCAAATACCATCACACTGGGAGTTAGGATGACACATATGCATTTGGGTGGGGGGTGGGGGGTACAAACATTCAGTCTATAGCAGCTTCTTGTGAACTTTTTCTGGTTGTGAATATTAAATATTTTAAATAATAAGCAAATCTACAGAGTTCGTATGATCATATTAAGGGATTCTGTTAAATTACAAGATTTATTGTTATGCTTGCAAAATAGTACTGAGGCACTTGATCTGTTTCAGAAGCACTCCACTGGGAATTAGTGCACATGGGTTTTGTGACTCTGCCACTCATTAGCTGAGACCTTGGGTAAGTCAATTCCACTCTCTTCCCAGTCAGCGTCCTGATCTGTAAAAATGAGGGGTTTCTTAGTCCCCTCTAAGTCCCTCACCAGCTGTAACATTTTAAGGTTTAAAAAAAGCCCATAGGAGACAGCCTAGTCTTTGGAATCTTTTCCACATTGGTAGTTTAAACAAATGGAGAGGTAGTTGAAAGACTGACTTTAAAATCTAGTACAAGGACTTTACCTACATGGGGTTTTTAACTGATTTCTTGAGTAAGACTATGATCAATTCCCAGTTCTCTGCACCAGTAAAGGACAACTGATGTGGGTCATTTGAAGGTCTTCCCCACCTGCACTCCCACCTCCAGTAGTTCTAACTTTTGTGCCCCAGAGTGATATTGGAATGTGTTCATGTCTTTGCATATACAGCTAATCATGGTGAGAAGTGCCCCCTAGGAAGGTGTTTGGAGGCAAGGGAAGATAGTGGCCAGGGGAGTATCTTCACACTGTTGGCAACTTAAGGAATATTAGGCTCACCAAGAGTTTATCACACTTTGGAGGAATGATTTTAACCAAATTTATAAGACACTGCTCTATAACTATAAAGTGCCTTTTCATTCATTTGCTAATTATATTGTCAACTGACACTGATTTCTCAGACCCTTAAGATGGTACCCTTTAATGGGGATTCCACTCAGGACACCAAGTTCTGAACTAGTGAATGCTCCATGGATAATATTTCCACGAATATGATCTTTTTTCCAGTAGAGATTGTTCTGCTGAGATGCCAAATCTCAATCCTGAAGAATCAGAGCACATGCTTGTCCACCTTGATTAGACTGATGTATTTCTTCTGCTTCCTAAGCCACTGATTTATAAATGGTCTCTTGCTGTGAGGTACAAGTATGAGTTCTTGATTAAGACCCTTTTCATTTTACCAGTAGAGACTTTAATATTTATTTGAAAACACGTGTACGTCACACTTTTACTACTACAACAACAGTTACCAGAAGGTGTTTACTGTGTGCCGGGTTGTGTGCTAAGTGCTTTCCGTGAAGTATCTTCTTTAGTTACCACATCAACCCAGGTGCAGATCTGTCCAAGAGAAATTTCTGCGATGATGGAAATGTTCCACAATACCAGTATTATCCAACTCCGGTAGCCACTAGCACATGTGAATACTGAGTACTTGAAATATTTCTAGTGGAACCAAGAAGTTGATGTTTTAATTCTGTTTGATTGTGATTCAGTAAAATGTAAGTAGCCAGTGTGACCAGTAGCTGCAGTATTGGACGATGCAGGTATGAGGTATAAGTACTTTCATTATTCTCACTTTACATGTAAAGAAGCTATGGATTGAAGAGGCTAAATAATTTTCTCAAGGTCACAGAGCTAGCAAATGGCAGAGCAGGGATTTGATTCTGAAGCCAGTGTCCTTATTTCGTTGCTATTCTGTGGCCACCACTTAGACGGTGCCCCTTCTGTTGTGTCCAGTTTGTGAAGAAACACCTGGATCCAGTACACTTGTAATTAACCAAAGAGAGAAAGCTGATAAATACAAATAAAGGACAACAGTCATTAAAACAGCATGAACCTGGTCCCCCAATAGTATTATGGCTAATGGAACAGAGGAAAAGGTATATAGATATGAAAATAGATAACATTGTATTGTGTAATTGAAATTTGCTAAGTGAGCAGAACTTAAATGTTCTCACCAAAAAAAGAAACAGAGATAAATATGTGAGGTGGTGGATGTGCTAATTAACTAGGACAGAGGAATCCTTTTGTAATATATTCGTATATCAAATCATCATGATGTACACATTAAATATCTTACAGTTTTGTCAATTATCTCTTAATAAAGCTCAAAGAAATTAAAAAAGGGAAAAAAGAAAATAGATGTTTGCTATATTTATATTCATATATGTATATAAATTGAATACATGGTAAACTGGACATCATGAAAGAATTAAGGAAGAGAAGAGCTACTTAACTGGTTTGGGGAAAACTGGTTATCAAATAAATAAACATAAGCTCCTAACCTGATATATTATATGAAAATAGATTCCAAAAGGCATATGATTCAATTATTAAAGAATAAACTTATTTAAAAAAATCAAATCACAAGAAAAAAAAAGGCTGAAAATTCATTTAAGAAACCATCTGTTATGTGGTAAGTTCTGAAGAAATCATGAAGGAAAAAAATTACGGATTTGGCTACTTAAGAAGTAAAGACTTAATGAACGATAAAAATATACTTAGAATGAAAAGGACGACAGATTTGGGGAATATTTGCAACAAATAAGACAGAAAAGGATGCTAATTAGATTTTCAGTAAGAAAAACCTTAGGACACTCAGGTAAGTTAATGGAAAAGAACATGAACAGACAATTGACATAACAAGGGATGCAAATAGTGAATAAAACTTATGGGGAACAGTTGAAATGGGGCTTTTCAAAGAGGTACAAGTTAAGTGATGACAAGACAGCATCTTATACCTTTTGAATTTACAAAAATTTAAGAAAATAATAATTCTCTGTGTTGGAGAGAAGGTGGTAAAACTGATGTATTTATATGTTGCTTGTGGCAGCTGAAGTTATTCTGATTTAGAAAGCAAATTTGATAAAATAATCAAGAATCATAAAAACGTTTATTACCTCTGACTTAATGATCCCCTCCAAAAATTTATCTGAAGAAAAAACCCTTAAGGAAAAATTTAGCTCCTTCCACCACTAAATCTTGAAAGTGGAAAAAACGTCTACATATTGATTGAATTTGTGAAGATTAAAAATTATAGGGGCTTCCCTGGTGGCGCAGTGGTTGAGAATCTGCCTACCAATGCAGGGGACACGGGTTCGAGCCCTGGTCTGGGAGGATCCCACGTGCCGTGGAGCAACTGGGCCTGTGAGCCACAACTACTGAGCCTGCGCGTCTGGAGCCTGTGCTTCGTGACAAGAGAGGCCGCGATAGTGAGAAGGCCCACGCACCGCGATGAAGAGTGGCCCCTGCTCGCCGCAACTAGAGAAAGCCCTCGCACAGAAACGAAGACCCAACACAGCCAAAAATAAATAAATAAATAAAAATTTATTAAAAAAAATTATAGCATTAGTCCTAATAAGCAAAGAAAGGGAAGCAATAGAAAATATCCAGTCATTGGTGGGGATGGTTAAGTAAATTATGATAGGTACACTCCAAGGAATATTATACATCTGTTAAAATGATCATTATGCCCACTATGTAGGAACATGGAAAATGGTCATAGTGGCAAATGAAAAACAGTAGGATGCAGATTCGTACCTGGGCTAAGTAATATTTCAACCATGTCCCAAGATACACGTGCATATGGACCCAGACTACAGAGGAACTCAGGGAAATGAAAACAGTTGGTATATTAGGGTCATGGGATTGTGGGTGATTTAGTTTTCTTTTTCTTACCAATGTCCTATTTAACAATGAATAAAAATATAGAAATGAAAACATGAACAGGCAGTCGCAGACATGAATTATATTCATAAAGCGCTGTTGCTTGTTGGAAGCTGCCCCTTTCCCCCCTTTGTCCTCAGACTCCTCGTTTAGATGAGCAGCAAGTGATTGGAATTATCCGACCTTCATTGGAACACAATCAGTAGAAGAAAGTACTGCTTTATGTGAAGAGATTTATTCTGTGATGGTTGGCAGGAGAAAGGATGTACAAAGACTGTGTGGGCAGATTCAGCAGAGGTAGTGGGAATGAAAGAGGAGGCCATCTGGTAGAATGTGCTGTGGCAAATTAAACTGCAGATTATGAACATGAAATACCAGAAGAAAATCCAAATGCAGTGGACTTGGAAAAAGCCCAGCTGAAGCACTATAAAACAAATCAACTACAGACTGACAGTATGCCACTCGTAAGCTCAAATATGCCCATTACCAAGGAGAACATCTTTCAAGCCAGATTTTGCAGACCACATTCTATGTGGATTTCCCTTAGGGGAAAAAAATCAACAAACTGCTCCCCCACCCCCGCCGCACACACACAGATGCCTTAGACGGAGCTACTGTTTCAATGAATATGGTAAATGCAGAATTAATAGGAAGGCATTGGGTTTGATTTGAGAGTCGTGTTCGTTGGTGAACTCTAACACCCAAACCAGACATGTATGTGGATATGCACTGTGTTTCCTTCCTACCCTCCATCCATCCCTTCCATCCTCCCTTCCTTCTCTCCCCTGACCCCCGCCTTTTCTTTCCTTCTTTTCCTAAGCAGTTCTGGTCCCTACCCTTTAGTGCATATTCAGCGACTTCTGCTTTTTCCCACCTTTTGTGCTTTGACTGCTTCCATTAGAGTGTTGATAAATTTGTCACGATCCTTGTCTGTATAGAGTTCTTGCTGTATTTCAAACCTCTTTATGGCAGTTCTGCTGTAAGTGTGCTTTCAACGACGCCGTGTTTCTGCTGTGGCTTTGGAGCGGGTTTGGTTTTCTTTCCAAAGAGATAGCTCCATGTGATGGCTTGATTGAGGAGGGGCACAAAAGCAGTGGATGTGTTTGAAAGGCTGTCACTGGGAAGAGGGACTTGGATATTTCCCATGTGGCTAGAAAGGACACAATAAATCCCAGTGGGAGGTGGATTTCAACTCTGGAAAAGGAAGCACCTTCTAATATAGCAGGTCAAAGATGGTATGGGTTATTTCCAGGGCCGACATGTCTGGGTGTACAATTTGTTCATTGTACAAAGGTACTTGGCTACGGAAATGAATGAGAGATGAGCTGCAGCCCGTGCTTTGCTCACTAAGCTCTGGATTTCGGAATGGGGCCATGTCAGCTGGGAGGAAGGGGTGCCTGGAAAGAGCATCTTTGAGGCTTCCACATAGAGGCACCACATGTGCTAGGGGTAGCCCCTGCTGCCCCAGGAGGGGAGTGCCTTCTCTCCAGTTCGATTGTTAGCAAGGAGAGAATGGCTTAGCTTACACACTAGAGGGCAGTGTTCGCTTTTCCCCACCATCACCGCATTTCCCGGATGTGCTTTGACTCTACCGCCCTACCGAACAATCCCCTTCTCTCACCTTGTCTGTGGCCATCTTGCGTCTTCTCATCTCACATATGCTAACAACATCCACATTAAGACTCCCACCTTCCCGGAGATGGGTAGGTGCCATTACGCACAGTGCTGGGTTCAATTCTCATTTCGGAGAATGTGCCTTCTCTCTTTTTTGTTGCAGAAGATCAGCACCCCATTCTGGCCCACCCCCTAGTGCTTTGTGACGACTGCAGGGGATAATGCAAACTGAATGCACTTTGAAAACTGTTAAGAAATGTCATTACTTGTATTATTAAATGAGACCCTGTAACATTAGGTAATCAACAGGCTCGGAACTCCACTAAAGACACTAATATGTCTTTGGTGGCGACAAGTGCTGCTTGTTTTGTCATTAGGAATTCCCCGACCACTGCAGTTCATAGCTGAGTTTCTATTCATCAACCCCCGTGCAGGGCTGACATCCACACCGTCATCTGGCTCTCAGGGTATAGCATTTGGTAGTTTAGTCATCCTTTCGTGTGTACATTTTGTTTTCCCCAAATAGGCTGCAAACTCCTGGCGCTGGGTGCCATGCCATATACTCTCTTGGAATTCCCAATAGGACATCATACAATACATAGTTTTTGAGTTGAACTGAATTAATTCTTCCTTTTTACTTCTCTCCCTCCCTTCCTTCAAGAAATATTTTTTGAGTGTCTACCGTGTTTCAGTCATCGTTCTAATGAACAAAACAGACAAATGTCCCTGCCTTCGTGGAGCTTTCTGCTTTTGTCCTGATCTGCCTTTTACTAGCTGTGTGTGGCCTCAACCAAACCACTTCTGTCTCTGGGACTGTGTACCCTCCTGTGTACACTAAATGTTTCCACCTTTCCTTCCTATTGTTTTTTCTTCAACCATCTTCTCCACCTTTACTTGCTTTCTTGGTCATGTCTTTATTTTCCCACAATTCAAAATCTTGAGTACTAGAAGGAAAATAACAAGGATGCCCTTTTTCATATGACTCATCTTTGGGTATTTCTATAGCTCTATTTGCCTAGATCATTCTTTTCCCTTTCTCTGTTATAGATTTTTTTTTAACCCAAAGACAGTGCCTATTTTATTTCCACCTTGAGTGCCCAGCTCACAATGCGCTTTTACTCAGTTTTTCATGTATTACTTTGGATTTTCTCCCATTACAGCATCAACCTTCTTTTGTTTATTTCCCTTAGTCTTCTGTACTGAGAGCAGCTCCCAGAGTTATAGCCTTGGATTCTCGAGCTGCAGGAGATTGCTTGTTTAACCACGATCAATCCTCAGGAGAAAATTGGGTCTTTTTTCTCCTATAATTTTATTTGTTTAAATCTTGACTGCTTATAGTAAATATCCTCTCAGAGATAATTTCATTTCCAAATAATTTGGTATCTGATTTGATGCAGCTTGAGTGTTTATTTTGGGGATATCGTTTTTCTTTTATAATGAGTTTCCCACAATAGCTTTGTTTAATGTTGTCACATCTTCTTTTTGCCAGGCTACCAGCAGGATTCTGGTTAGCTTTCCTGGAGTAATATTAGTTTACTAGTAGTAATTAGCTCTCAAGAAAGTTCTTCGTTGGCAGTAGCATTTGGTTTTCACCAAAAAAACAAAAACAAAAACCTCCAATTTAAAAAATGCGATTAATTTTTAAAAGTTTTAAGGAAATATGATACATTTACTCCTATATGATTTTTATAGTGTTTGCAATCCAGTGATCATTTTCATATTATTTAAGTTTCAGTTTCGAGATGCTAAGGTAGATTTATATTTACATATTGTCTAAGTCAGGAACTAAATGTATTCTTTTAGGAATGTATACTAATTCAGGTTTATTTATTAAATGAGCTTGGTCTAGGGAGATGAAGCTTCTATTTTCGATTCATAATTTCACACATGTCAAGTTTGAATTTACGTGAGAACTCTAATAATGGCCTGTCTTTGGTTGTTGTTTCCAAGATACATGAGCATTGTAATTAGCGATAAGGAAAGCACTGACCAGCCCAGGGAACCACATATTAGTTGCCTGGCATGAAAATGAAATACTTCATTTCAGAAAGTCACTTTTCTTCTTAAGCAAGGAACAGTAAAAGTCACTTTAAACTGTTTCAAATGAATTCCATATGGCAACTGGGATGCATCTCAAGATTTGGGCCATGTAAATTTGAGGCACCTGGGAGAAGAGAGTTGACTCCAGTCCAACAACTTCACAAATTTCTATTTAGTAAATCACTGGGAACTGCTTATTCTTATTCTTATTCTTGTTCTTGTTCTTATTCTTACTCTTATTCTTATTCAAATCAGTTGTTTCATTTCAATACATCTATAGAAGGTAATCTTCTTGCTGTGTCTTCATAGGGTGGAAGGGTGAGGGAGCTTTCTGGGGCCTCTTTTATAAGGGCACTAATCCCATTCATGAGGGCTCCACCCCCATGACCTAATCACCTCCCAAAGGCCCCACCTCCAAATACCATCACATTGGGGATTAGATTTCAACATGAATCTTGGGGGGACAAAAACATTCAGTCTGTGGCAGTTTTACTTCCAGATTCATGGGTCTGGAAATGTTACACACATGTAATGGTTTATGCTCTTTAGAATGCTTTTGCACTGATCTCATTTTATTCTGCCTAGTGGGGCAGGGATTCTCCATTTCATAGGTGAAGACATTGACTTACTCAAGGGTCCACTGTGTGTTAGAGACAGAAACTGGGACTAGAAGCACAGTTTTTCTTTTTCCACAGCACTTGGCCATTGCAACTACTTTTTGCTCTTTCACTCACATTGACATTAATAGGTTAGTACCAAAATCCTTTAAGACACAGGAGGAGTAATTAAGTTTCAGTCTCCTCAAACAAGATATCCATCTATAAAAAGATGGATGGTGTAGGACCATGAAGATGGCAGTCTTAAAAAAAATCTCAGCAAAGAATAGTGTTGTGACTAGCGATGGAATGAAAGCTGTGAGAATTGCACAGATTCCAAAATGCTTTTAAACCAGGCTGCTGGTCCTCTTTCCACATGGGGAGTGTGGTTGTGTGGTTTGTGGGTATTTGTTTGTCCCTAAGTGGCTCTTGAGCTCCTGCTTCAAGCCTCCCACAGTCCCAGCCCAAGGCTCACAATGCCTTACCCCCCAGGACACAATTCACTTACAATCACAATGTAACATTTTAGAAGACTTGGTGTTTTGGGGCAACAATGGGCCCAACTCTTGATTATTTACAGTCTGATTATCCTTGTTGGAGAATATTCTGCCTCATTTCGCTTCCCGCTGTCTGCATGCCTACCTTTTACTTTTGTAAGCTCCAGATTCAAAGTCTGTAGGATTGGAGAGGGGAGGATGGATGGAAACAATTTTACTTTCTATCTTACAGCTCTTGCAAGTGAAAATAGTTAAACGCGGATGGGGCGGACGCTCTTGGTATGGTGTGTTGGGAGATTGTGGATTTCAGTTACCTGTGCTCATGCTGTTGCCCAGGACTACAAATTCTTGGCAGCTGGCTCTAAATGAAAGACTAAATAAATCTTGATTTGAAGTTACCTAGTGTCTTCAGGATTGCAGGGAAGATCTCCGACAGGCAGCAGGGCCTGGGGCTCTCAGCCGTGTGTCGGCCTCCCATTTGGAACCCCTTTCCCGCTTTCATCAGAACCTTGACACGTAAATGACTAACTCGCCGTGGCATCCATTTATCCATTTTATAGAGTGGCTGTAGGTAAGTACAGGGCCATAATTTGAATCCTATACTGGGATGGGTCCCCAGGCTCATTAACTGATGACAGAATAGGAGAAGACTTTGACACCTACAGATTCATTAGAGAGAGCTGGGCAGATTTATGTCAAGGAGGTCAGCCTTGGAAACTTGATGAATTTCTGTGGGTGGATGGCAGTGCAGATAGGCAAGAATGATGCTTTAGATTGAATCTGCATCTGCACCAAGAATGTTTTGCTATAGCACTGCCTCTCCCAAATCCTAATTGAAGAGGAAAGTGAATAACATATTGATAGTCTTTCTGAAATGGGTTAGAAATAGGGCTGGAAATCAGAAGCTGAGAAGAGGGGTATACAAACATTTATAAAGGTGGACCCTAATAAATGGAGCGTACTATGATTACATTAATAACAGACAATGTCTTATGCTATTATACATAATGTTAAGGCCCCTCTTTGGTTACTTCTACCCTTGCTAACACCACGGCAGTTTTGGAGGCTGCTGGTGGAGGGAAATAGGATGAAAATTTCTTGGAATGTATCTTTTCAATAATGCAAAAGACATAGATCAGTGTTTCTCAACCTTGTTTTCATGATCATCCCTGTAAGGAAGAAGGTTAAATTCAATTTAACTTATCCCTAACAGTAGAAATTAAATACTAAGGAGTAAGATCTTGGCCAGGAGGAGGGCAAGATTGGATTGTGAAGGTCCACAAACCACTGTAATATCTGAGATTTTTATTCACCCTCCCTAAGAATCAATTTTCTTCCCCTCTTGGGCGATATTGCCCTTGTAGAAAATTCATGATATAGATCTGTGAAACCAGACAATTTGTGAAGTGATATTTAATTGTCCCTAGTTATGGATATTGTTTCCACCGCCCACATTAGTTATCTCCAACAGGAGGGCAGTAACGCTGCTTAGGTTCTTACCGTGTATTCGATACTTCCCAGGCGATGTTTCGTTTAATTCTCACCACAACTCTGAAGTTGAGAGGTTAAGCGATGTTCCCAAATTCACACAGTGGCTTGAACCCAGGTCTTTCTGATGCCAGAGATGATGATCTTTCTATAAAGGAGGGTGTTTATTTCTAAAGTTGATTTTGGAATCTCTAGATTGCATTTTGGATACAGTTGCATAGAGGTAGAAGTGAGAAATTTGATTAGAACTAAATTTTGTCTCTCTCTCCTCCCATCCCCATGGTTTAAAATGTGCTTCCTAGTATGGAAGTAACTAGGAAATAGTTATGGAACTATTTGGAAATAACCTTAGTTTCTTGATCTGTGTGGAGATCTTAGCACCTCTGTGAACTGCATACATTGGATACGGTTAATAATCTAACAAAGATTTTATAGATCTTATTACTAGCCTCTACATAGATTCATGGCTCTGCATTTTACCAAAAATTGACTTCCAGCTGTGGAGTTGGAAGAGGACAATAGATGACAAAGAATGTTACACAAATAGCAGAGCCATGATCACTTGCACAGAATGGGTAAAAAAAAAAAAAAAAAACCCCAAAAAACAAAAAACAAAACGGGGACGGGGGGCAGAATAAGCTGATTTTCAACATGCAGTGCCTGAGAATTAGCTATGCACATAAAACCGAGCCAGGATACTTTAACCTAGCTCTGGGGAGAGAATACATCAGGTTGTATTTCACGTGGGTGTGTATGATGTGGAAGTGTGTGTGTGTAGATGTAGAGAGCCGTTTCTTGTCTGGACTTCTTAGCCTTTATATTTAAAGTAAATTATGCCCATACATATGTATGTGTAGATTTCCCACCTGTGCTCTCACAGACATTCTCTAACACACCCAGCCCCCAACCCTTTCTTTCTCCCCACTTGGCAGTGGTGCAAGTAAACCAAATTAGAAATACTGGGTCCCACAGTAGTTAGTAACTGATTGATAGGTGCTCCTCTCGTTTTAGACATGGAGAAATTGAGGTCCTCAGATGCCACACAAAGTGAAATTCAGATTGCCTGACTTGAACTGGCATATTGCATTGTCTGTCTGCCATAATTGTTCCTGACTCTTTGCTTCTTAGAAAAAGAGAGAATGCAAAAATATGTTGGCAGCTTCATCTGGTGGCCAGAGAACAATTCTGGGCCAGAGGTAAACTTTAAAGTGAACAAAAAGTGGGGAAAGTTGACTCACCAGAGCATGTCATTTTTAATTTAATAATACATTGGTTAGAAAATAGACTTCAAGAAAATGGAGGTCTTTCTTGCAAAAATATTTTTAAAATAAAAATTTGAGAGAATATTATAAAATCATATACCATATCTTTCCCCAAACACAAAACTCCACTGAAATTTGACTTTTGGTTTTGGGAAGCCAGAAGTCGATCCATCTCAATGTAGAAGATGAACAAGTGATTGCTAGTCTGTGGAGAGAGTCTTCTGCTAGGAGGTGGTTGACCTGGGTCCTAACTTGTTTTTCCATGGGCATGCTGTGTGACCTTGGTCAGGTGAAATCACCTCTCTGGACTTTGTTATCTTTCTCTGTAGTTGTGTATACAAAGTTCATTTGATAGATAATAAAATATCCTTGGTTGACATGAGGTAGGTACAATAAATATGGATCAAACCTTATTATTTGTGTATTAGATAAAGCAGAGCTGTTGACATTCACAGTGTCACCAAGTGAGTAATTTATAAAATCAGTGTGCCCCATTGAAACGTTTCTACCTTTTCCAGATATTTTATTTTATTGAATACTTGGGTTCTGCTTAGGGTGAATGCAGACAAGTATTGTTTTTGCAGTGCTAATATTTGCAGTACAGCGTTTCCCATAGGTGGGAATGATGGTCTGATAATGTTAGCATAACCCCTGTGATCTAATGTGGGCTTCTGTGATTATAATGATTTTGATTTGAAAAGACAGTTGTGTTTGGCTGGCAACCTCCCCCCTTGATTTTTTCCATATACAGTTCTTTGTCTGGCTCCTTGGAAGCCATGCTGTACAGTATGTGTAGTTGGAATACTTCTGCTCCTTGCAACCAGGTTTTTGACTGTGTTTTTGCATTGTCGGTGGGAGGGCTGGAGAGTTAATATGCTGTGTTGCCTGAAGGCATAAAGGCACAAATTATTTCTGCAATCAAAAGTCACCAGAAGGAATTTATTACAAATTATAACAGAGAGAAAAGCAGACACTAAAAGGAGATTTTTATCTTTGTTTGCTTTTTATTTCAATGGCTTGCTGAGCTTTATCAGTATTTAATGAAGAAGGAAGAAGAAGACCTCTTGAAACCAATGCCTTTGAATTTTATCTAGTTACCAAGATTCCCCCTCCCACGGACACTTTTTTGTGTGTGTGTGTGTGTGTGTGACTAGCTCAAGGACAAGGGGATTTCTTTTTTTCCCCTTTTAAGATAAGCTGTAATGGAACCTGGGCACATTCGAGCGTGTGAAATTCAGCTACATTCATCTGTATTATTTAGAAAGAACATAAGACTCTGTAAGCATGCACCTTTCTCATCACAGTTGGCCCTTCTGTCTGTTTGCTTGTGACTGACCTTTGCAGTTATTGGGATGTTGGTATTTAAGAAGGTGCTGTTTCTAGAGTTGGAAACCTCTGTGCTCCCACCACTTTAGGGCTTCCTACCTGAATGCTGTTGGCTTTCAGTAATAGGTTTCAGTAAGGAGGCTCCTGGGGTCGGCATAGAATTTTCTTGATGGTCCCTGTTGAGTGATTACCGGCTGTATATCCTGGACCTCTTACCTATGTTTCAGGGGTGAAGAGACCACCCATTTGCTGTTCCCAAGAGTCCATGGCACAAGTCCATGAAAATGGCCCAGTGACCGCCAGGTGAATGCATGTTGAGCGTCACAGAAGCCAAGTGCCAGGAAAGTAGAAGGCCCCAGTCCATGGAGGAGGGCCAGGAGTGCTAAAGGGCGCTCTTCCTTTGAACAGAAAGGATCTGGAAAATGGTTTTCTTTGTTTCCGTTTGAGAAGGTGTTGGGCATGCGCTGATGCCAGAGAGCGTCCTATGACAGGCTCACGGCCATGGCAGCTACCCTAGCGGGGCACATCTCCAGGCACCGAGGCAGCGCTGAGGGAGGCAGATCGGAGGACCATATTCCTCCCAAAGGTAGTGAGAACAGGTGATCTTTTTGAGCCCATGTTAAGCCTGGTACTGGGTAAGGTAGGCAGCTTCGGTATGTATGCTTTTACAGGACTGCCTTCTTAGCCTGCTCTGAAAAGAGCACGGTGTTGGCAGCGTTCCGTTCGCACACTTGTGAGAATCTCAGGGCTGGAAGAGCTCTTAAAAGTCATCTACTCCACCCACTCACCCCCATCTGATGCACCAGCTGCTTCTACAACCAAGTTGTCATCCTTGCCTATGCGTGATGCTTTCAGAGACAGGGCCCTCGGAACCCATTCCATACATCAAGTTGAAATGTTCTTCCCAATTGCTCCCATCTAGCGGTGCTAGCTGGGCTTCTTGGAAACACACAGAAATCTAAGTGTTCTGCATTATGCCAGCCTTTCAGAGCTTTGTGTGCCATCCCACTGCCACCCTTTCTAGTCTGGTTTGGGTTCTTTCAAGTGGCCTCTAATGCAGTAGAGATGAAGCAGAGAGGAATGAAAGGATGACTTTGAGATAACAGGGGAAGGGTGTTCCCTTCTCTCTCAGTCAGAGCGTGGTTGGTTCACTTGAACAAGAGAAGGGCTTGGGATGAAGCGTGGCCCAACCATTCCTCTGATAAAGCAGTTTGGATTTTTCCTCTCCCTTTCAGTCCCTTTGATAAAAATAGGCACCTGTATTTCTGTACCCCTCTTAACCACATTCAGACATGCTCTCCCTGTGCTGCTTTCTCCTTTCTCTCTCTACTCTCCCTGGATTTAAGAATGCAGCCCCAAATCCTGTTAGTTCTATTAATGACATTCTTGTACCAGAGATTCCTCTAAGCCACACGTGTCCATATTCCTTCCATATTCCTAACCTGTACTTGTGAAGGTAGGTTTGTTGACACATATCAGAACCTTGCACTTATTTCTGTTTAATTTCATCCAGTGAGAAATCACATCACTATAGCTCGTTGAGATCTTTGGGACTGGCCAGATTGGCACACACCATCAGCCAGCCCATTTTCAGTCCTTCCAGCTTCACGAATGAGCCTCTGTTGCTTCTGATGGACAGTTATTACCAAATTCAGAGACCTTTCCTCTTACCTAATGCAGATTGTTTTCCTGGACTGACATGGACTTCCGTGGCAGATGGGCTGGTGATCATTAGGAAGGGCTAGGCTTCATCTCCTTTTCTTTTTCACTTTTTTGGTACTCTCAGACTTCCCTAATAGAGAACTGGTGTGATCTAGAATGACATTTGTATCCACTCTCGTCCAATCAGATTAGCAAGAGAGAGAGTTTAGCTAAGCGCCACTGCTCTGCAAATGGAACCTCCAAATGCCACATCAGCAGAAGGAAAAGTATTGACCTCCGTAGTGCCTGGGGAAAAAAAACAGTGGTGACTAGATTGTTGCTTGGCAAAATCCATTCACTCCAAGCGCTATTCCAGGGCTATTAGTTCTACTTGCCTAGACAGAGATGGAGAGAATCCCTGCTAATGGTGGGTGCATCCTGCTGTCTCTACTGTGATCTGTTTGAAGGAAAACTTTCTTGCCTCTATTCTGATTTCTGCATCAGGCTGAGCTCCAGTTGTGCCAGTTGCTGGCTTAATGACCAGATTGTCTCCACTGTTGGTCAAGATCATCAGACTCTCATTTCAGCTTTCAAGTATATTATATCCCACAAACAAATCACAAGAGATGAGCTTGGTATAAGAACCCTCCTAAGGCAGTTCTGATGTCTTATTTATTGGGCATCGATAGAGAATGAGCTATTCCACTTGAGTGAAATTAACTATTAACGGAAATGTTTTGCTTCCAAGGGCCAAAAGTGCAATTTTTGATCCTAAGTTGTAGAGCAGAGGTCAGCAAACTACAGCTGGCAAGCCACATCTGTACTGTTTTCTGTCTTTCTAGAAGACACAAGCTAAGAATGGGTTTTACATTTTTATATGGTTGAAAAAAGTCAAAACAAGACTATTTTGTGACATGTGAAAATTATATGAAATTCGCATTTCGGTGCCCAGATATAAAGGATTATTAGAACACAAGCCACAGTTATTTGTTTCCACGTTGCCTATGCTGCTTTCTTGAAGTAAAAGCAGAGTTGAGCAGCTCAGGTTTTTCCGTAACATCTTACGAACTTTTTGGCCAACCCAATATTTACTATCTGGCCTCTTATAGGAAAAGCTTGCCAACCCCTGGTCTAGAGCATAATTTTTTAAAATAACTCTTCATTTTGTGACTTCTAATCTGTTGGGAGCTGGGAAAATAAACTTCATATGAATAACATATTTAATGGGAGTCTTTTGGTATCTGAGTGTGGACTCAAGGAACTGTGGAGAGTTTTGAGACTGCTAAATAAGGCATCTATTTCTATATATAAAATCGCAGTCTTGGAGCTGGAAGGAATATTTGAAGAAGCTCACTAAAGTTGCTGTGTTGGGTGTTTCTGGATTCTTTATACTCATCTAATAGCCTCTCAACCTAGGGTTGTACAGTAACTTCTAAAGTTCATAGGCATTTTAAAGGAGTGCCTCCTTCTTCTGAATAGATCTGAAGGTTGTTCAGTTTGTTACGTTCATTCAGCAGAATTCTTGTGCATTTCCTATGTGCCAGTCAGTAAGTGTGGAGACCTTTCTCTGAGATTTTCCCAGATGTGGAATCTTAGGGGACTTCTACCTCAATTTCTTTGAAATTAACCTGGTATTAAATTATTATTATTATTATTTTTTGCTTATGGCCATTTGTCTCCTTTATATACACAGAGATATTAGGAAGCTAACTTTGAAATTTCAGCTGCTTGTTTTATATATATGAATTAAATCTTTTAATTGGGAAAAAATCCTTGAGATTTATTCATCTATATAATTTTTATCCTTAGAATTAATTCTAAGGTTAATCAGTGATTGAGACTCATCCTCTAAATCAACCCCACCTCTAGATAAACACAATTATATATTTATTATAAATATTATAATTATGTATATATATTTCTATATAATTAATATTTATTTCCCCCCAGAACCTTGGGTTCAAACTCTAGAGAGACTATTACAGCCCCCAGAACATTATATTTTAGTAGTTCATTTTGGATGCCAGGACTATAGTTTATTCTCCTTTGTATCCCAAGCATTCAAGTACCATGCTCAGCACATAGTAGATACCTGTTAAGTGTTTATTGAATTGAATGAAATTGACTTTCATTAAGACAATATCCTTGAGATTTCTTCATTCATATAATTTTTATCCTTAGGGATTTATCAGTGATTGAGACTTATCCTCTAAATATCTCTGGCATCTCACAAATATTGTCAGGGGCGTGTTTATGCTAGGTCTGCATTAGGGCAGTGTTTTTTTTTTTTTTTTTAACATCTTTATTGGAGTATAATTGCTTTACAATGGTGTGTTAGTTTCTGCTTTATAACAAAGTGAATCAGCTATAGATATACATATGTCCCCATATCTCTTCCCTCTTGCGTCTCCCTTCCTCCCAACCTCCCTATCCCACCCCTCTAGGTGGTCACAAAGCATGGAGCTGATCTCCCTGTGCTATGCGGCTGCTTCCCACTAGCTATTGATTTTACATTTGGTAGTGTATATATGTCCATGCCACTGTCTCACTTCGTCCCAGCTTACCCTTCCCCTTGCCGGTGTCCTCAAGTCCATTCTCTACGTCTGCGTCTTTATTCCTGTCCTGCCCCTAGGTTCTTTAGGACATTTTTTTTTCTTTTTTTAGATTCCAGATATATGTGTTAGCATACGGTATTTGTTTTTCTCTTTCTGACTTACTTCACTCTGGGCAGTGGGTTTTGATCCCACTTTGGGGGTCCCTGTGGTGTCGGGAAGGGACCAGGGGAGTAAAAAGTGGTTGGCTGGGAGGTCAGTTCTCATTCCGCTGACAGCCAACCTGGCTGTGCACCCCATTTGGGAGCAGAGTGGAAGGCAGACGCGGTAGCAGCTCTGAGAGAAGTGAGAGAAGAAGAGAAAGGGAATAATTAGCTAAAGAAGGAAGACCCTTTATAAAACTTAGATCCAGAGCTTGGGGTTCAAAACTTACATGCCCAGTTAGACGAGAAACGTCATTATTTGCACCTGCAGATCAAGACGGAGAGTATGCGAAGATCATGGAATGTTCAGGATGGAAAAGACCTTAGAGACCCGGGTTTCCAGCCCTCTAGAGCGGTGGTTCTTAACCTGGTTGGTCCACAGGTTTCCTGAAGAGGCTAGGTGTCTAGACATCTTTCTGGAGAGGGGATTCAGAGCTTTCATTATTTTCTAGGAGGTCCAGGACACCTTCCCATCCCCCCCCCAAAAAAGGTTCAAAACCAGCTCTCTAGATGTGTGACCTCTCCAAAGGGACTCAGATTAATAGTGGTTGAACGGTCTCATTTAAACCTTTCAGTAATGGTGAAGGTCTGACTTCGTGAGGCTGCACAGCTGGAATTGTTAGGAAGTTCTTCCTAACATCGAGTGGCAATTTACCTCTGTGTAACTTTCCCCAAATTCATCTTATTAGTTTGGTTTGTGTCCTCTAAAGGAACGGAAAATCAGCTCTGCTCCTCTTCCGTGCTGCAGTCCTTTGAACATAAGAACAGTTTTCAGGCCTTCCTCAGGGTGACTTCCCCAAGCCAAAGAGCCTTTCCAAACCTCATATACCTGTGGCTTCCAGACTCTTCCCTGTGGGTTTTTGTCTAGTTTGTCGTTGTCCCTCATAAGGTCATGGCAGCTAGAACTGAAGATAGTGTTCTTTTTTTTTTTTAAATATTTATTTGGTTGCATCGGGTCTTAGTTGTGGCATGCGAGCTCTTAGTTGCAGCATGCATGTGGGATCTAGTTCCCGGACCAGGGATCAAATCCGGGCCCCCAGCATTGGGAGAGCAGAGTCTTAACCACTCCCTGCACCACCAGGGAAGTCCCCGAAGATAGTGTTCTTTGGGTGTTCCGACCAGCACAAATCAGAACATGATTATAACCCCATTGTTCTAGCTAAAATATTTCTATGAATGCCTAATTCACTCATTTTTGTGATAGCCACTTCACTCTACTACTGATTCATGATGAGCTGACTGTTGATTTGCCAGCATGTCTTTCGACGTGTTTGTAGGTTTGGCTCATGGATCTATTTCTATCCACTATTCTAGCTGGAAAGATCAAATTATGATAATGAAAAGTTACTGTCATTATAAAAAAAAAAAAAAAGGCATCGCATGGGTGCCCAAATTGGGGCAATTGTGTGCATGTATGTAGATGAGTACATTTTCCTTCAGGAATTAAAAAAAATACCCTCACTTTACCTTTATTGTTCTTATTGCTAAAGAAATCCTGACATTTTTCAGAGTAAACACCAAAAACACATGTGAGTGGTACAGTATTTAGTAAGAATGTTCAGACGTGAAAATACGTAAGTGATTTATTTATCATATGATCAATTATTTGTTTGTGAAGGAATTTTTCGGATTTTTATTTGAAAGTCCTGGGGATATAGTGGTAAACATCAGTTCAGGTAGCATTCGGGACATTTAAATAGATATAATAATTACGAAGAATTTATTTGCAGTAGAATATGGTCACTTGTCACTTATAAGATGAGGAAGACAGTGTGAGCCAAGTAGGAGGTGGAGATACCTCCTTTCTACAGACGCACTAAAAAGAGTGACAACTGCTAGGGCTATCTGGAGTGGAACAGAGCCAAGAAGCCCACTGAGTGGCATGTGTGTCCGAAGAGCTGTAAGTAAAAGGCAAAAGTATCCTTGTGTCAATGTGTAGTGGCTCTGCTCCTTAGAGAAAGAAAATGGTTTCTTAATGTCATTTTCTTCTAAGTGCCTTGCTGTTAAATCATGAGCTATAGATCCAGATACTTGTAATGGAGCTACAGATCTCCCTCTGGTCCCAAGTCTACAATGAATTGTAGGCAAGGACTGGGCAGGTAGAATAGGTGTAATCATCCCAGGTGTGACAGGACCCTCACATGAGAATAGAGTCATCAGGATTCGAATCCTGCAGCAGCTTCTTTCTGTTGGATGCACTGATTACCAGTGAGGGGATTCTGTGTGTCTGGAAAGCTCCCGTCTGCATTCGCAGGGCCATCATAACCAGAGCCCGGGGAGCGGGGAGCGAGGGGAAAGGGGAGAGCAGGCCAGCCCCGAAGCACTGTTTTCTCTCTGTCCTCCTCTCTCGGGGTTTTCTGGGAATAAAAAGGAAAAGATTTTTCTGGATAGTTTAGCAAAACATTTAATTAGAGGTGGTAATGAAAAGTCATCACAGAAGCACAGTGCGTTTGTATGATGAGTTAGACTTAACATCTTTAAGGGTACTTGCCCACAAGCTATTTGATGATTAGAGAACAGTCTGCTGAAGTGGCAAACAAACAAATACAATCACTCTGTGAAAAATGAATATGCTTAAATAAGCTGCATATAATTCCTACAAAACCAAAACTGAACATATATGGTCCCCACAAAGAGGCGGAAAACCTTGTCTGGGAGTGTTTGCCAGCCTGAGCTGTCACTTGTGGCTCTCCATGGAATGGCTTAGAGCCGAGTCTGGCCGCTGGCAAGCTGTAGGGTGAGTTGATCTGTTCAGTCAAAACTGGTTGATGTAGTGACCGAATTTCGCTAGTGTTTTTATTCTTCCCCTTCATACAGACAAAACCTCTAAATTCATTGGGTTGAATTTTTCTAACCTTTAATCATTTGTGTTTGATATCATGTCTTCATAGCCAGTTTCCTACTTACTCAGTTTCTTTCATCTTCGATCTTAGACTTTAAGGGATACAGTTACTTCATCTTTCCTTTGATCTTTACCTGATGGGTGTGTCAGCTGTGTCCATCAGTTTCACCCACCTATTTCTCTGAAAACACGAGATAAAATGTTGAACCTATTACCATAGGCCTATGGATTATAAAAATAACAAGCTGATTTAGTTTTAAAAAACTGTGCTTTGTGAAAAAAATCAGTAAAGCTGCCTTTTTGTCTTAGTAAAACCTGACACATGGTTGCTTGCCTATTTTTTTACTTTTCAATTGGCTATATGAGTATCAAGTTAAACTGAAGGCTACTTCTGAAAACCTTCAGCAGAGGGGCTTCCCATTTTATATGGTAGATCACTAAGTTGACTGTTGTAGCCAGCACCCCTTCAGTTTGCTCTTAATTTTATTGAGAGCCTCATGGCCAGCAAGAAGGCCCCTTGTCCAGTCTGATAATGAGCTTCATTGCCAGCAATGCCTCTGTGCCCTTGAACTCCGTAATCAGTATCGTGCGTGTGGTTGCTCCCTATGGAAGGGTCAGTGGTCTCTCTGCTGCCCAGTTTGATACCCATTAAGGATATTCACAAGACGTAAAGAGTCTTCCACAGAGGAGGTGCTGGAGGAGTATTTGTGGAATATATGGGGGCTCCAGGATGGAGCAACTGAACAATATTTATGCTGATTATAGATAATTTCTTGATTTGGGAAAAAGTCAAACTCCAGATAAGAAAAGCCGTCCCATTGGAGACCTTTGGAGAAATGAGCAATAAATCTAACAGGCTTCTTTGGAACTCTCCAAAAACTAGTAAGTCACAAGTTTTTACTTCTTAGGTGGCTCTACCTAAGAGTACTAGTTCATTATTTCTAGTAAAAATAACTTAGAGACTGAATTTCTTTCAAAGGATAAACTTTGGTGAGTGTGTGAGATCATGCAATTTTATTTCTCCCACATGGACTTTCAAACCATTTATAACTAGAACTAAGAGCAACTTTGTTTCACTTAAAAAAAATGAAGCTCTATAAGCCTACTGCTTCCTACTGACCTGCTGCAGTTTTCAAGTTGCTTTGGGATTTTTATGAACCATCCCTGTGAAGTTCATAAGAAACAAACACGGTTTACATGATATATGAGAGAGAAATATAAAATGTTCAACATAACCATTTTATTATTAAAAACAGGGAGGCTACAGCTTGATTTAAGAATAAGTCCTAGGGAATTCCCTGACGGTCCCGTGGTTGGGACTCTGCACTTTAACTGCTGAGGGCCCAGGTTTGATCACTGGTTGGGGAACTAGGACCCTACAAGCCATGTGGCACAGCAAAAAAAAAAAAAAAAAAAAAAAAAGAATAAGTCCTAACATTTATGCGTGTTTGTGGCTCTATGTATGTATTAGAATTGGTGTCAGTTCCCAGTCATGGCCAGATAAGGGCATAATGGTTATAGAAAGAGCAAAGTAGAAACAGTGGGAGCCGGTGGGGGGGAGGGAAGGGAAAGAGAAAAGGAGAGTAAAATCAATATTTCATGAGCACCCCAAATGTGTCAGGCACTGTGCTAGGTGTTTTCACACACAAGTTCATTTAATCCTCGAACTATCCTTGCAGTGTACACACTTTTCAAATTCCAATAATACGAATAAAAAATTTGGCAAGACTTTTTTAGAGAGAGGGAGAGGAGGAGGGCGAGGAGGAGGGTGGGAGGAAGGAAAGGGGGAAAAGAAAGAAGGAGGGAAGGTGTATTGGGGAGGAGAGAGACACCAAGCCTGCCTCATTTAGGAATGTTTGAACTTCTGGGAACCTGCATTTTTTATCTCATTATTCTGAGCCCCCCCCCAGCTAAGTCCAATTGTTAAACTAATTGGATCATTGTGGGTATAATGTGGATGAGAACTAAGAGAGACTTGTTTCATGGTCAGGAGGAAAGAGATTAGGCCCCGTTCACAGCTCTTCAGCTGCTCTTATTAGCCTTGCTAGAGGCTGTTTTCTGAAGAGGATACCCCACTTCCATGGGGAATCTATTTTTTATCCTCCAATTCTGCTTCCAGAACATTATCATTTTGAACAATTCTTGTTTGCTATAGGCAACAGATTTAATGATGATGGGAAGTGGTATGCTCCTTACTCTTAACTTGTCACCTACAACTGCATTTTGTAGCGAATGGTATAGAAACCCAGAACCACTTTTTCCAAGTCCAGGTGAGACCCAGAAAAAAGAAAACCTTCTTGCATTCTTCTGAAAGTAATACGTTTGACTTCAGAATTTCTCTGTGTAAGTCCTTTCTTAGTAGGAAAAAATAAAATCCACCTTAAAATGATATAATATTAAATACAGTATTGCCAAGTGGAGTCTAATTTCAATTGACATATTGAAATTTATAATTCTGGGTCCTAGGAGCCGAAACCCCTTTAGACCACCCCTTCCATCCAAGCCTGTCACTTGGCGATCTCATAGCTCCCTTGTCTATAAACACCATCTGGTGAAAGAGAGAACATTGCTAATGACCTACATGCTTTTGGATACACAGAGACCAGGAGCTAGTTGTTAGGATCTCATTGGATGAGTGGCATCTTTGAGAACAGAACTGATGACTCTTCCTGGCAGGAAAAGGGTGGGAGGGCAGGAGAGGTAGGTACCGGGGAGAAGGGAGGTATGTGGGAAGCTTTGCTGTAGGCTTGCCAGAATCTGGTGAAGTGCAGGGTGGGGAAGGGGGAGAAAGCCAGTGTTTACAAAAGAGTAAGATGGTTAAAGAATTCATGATAATTAAAAGGATGTTTTTGTGTAAGTGAGGAAGAATACAGCCATAAAAACATAATTACTGCAAAATATGCTGCATTAGACCAAATAGCCACTTGATGACTACCACTTGTGCCTGTGCTATAAAGAAACCAGCTCTTTTGTAAGGAGGAAAAACATGGGTATTATGTCAATTTGCATACTCGTGTTAGTGGTTCACAGTCAAGCCATTAATTAAACAATAAATTCTTGCAAGATAGGACTCGATCAACTAATGCACAGAGTACGGCCAGTAGTTGGAGCGATGAGAGGATGATTCCGGAAACAGGGTCAAGCCAAGAACTCTCTGGACACCCACTGGGCACCTGCAGTCACAGGTCTAGAAGAGTATAGACCAGTTTGAATGAGACGTTATATCTGTTTGGGGGTTTTCCTTTCCCAAATGCTACTCCGTAAAGGATGGTTTGCCTGGGCTTATGAGAGCGGAGCTAATGAAAGAAAACAACAGGACTGTTCCAGGGGAGCCTGCTGTAAAGGGTCCCTGTTTGAGTTAGGGATTCAGTGACACTCCCTGCAAGGCAATTACAGTGATGCCAGGCTTTTTGGTAACTTTCCTGTGGTCTGTGGCCAGTGGGGCAGCTTTAGCCCCATATGGACGAGGGGTCTATATTTAGTTAGAAACATCTGTCCAAGAAGTCAAGGGGTCATTTTTGCTTAGTTTTCCCTGTTCGGGACATAATGGAGCAGACCCAGGGAGGCATGTGAATGGCATCTGTTTACACACAGGTGGCGCTTTCCCGTTTTCCTGGACAATCATTTTTCCCGCATTTCCTGGAGGAACTCCTAGAATCACAAATCACAATCTGCGGCTCACCCTGGGTAATGAGTCATTGGATGGAATTTCATTTGGCAGATTTAAAGAGAGTTAGTGTTGATCTATGAAGCCAGATGATTTAAGAAGTGGAAGCAGTAACAAGTAAATTGCTTTTCTCTTGTACTGCAAAATGCTTTCTAGGCATTTTCGACTTTTCTTTTTAAAATGGATTTATAATACTATTTCTCGCCACCCCAAGGCTCAAGTAAACCCCTTTGCTCTGATGAATCCTAAATGGCTCCTCATTTCGCACAAACAGATTGTCCAGTAGAGTTTTGAATATCTCGTTTTAGACTGTGGGAGCTAGAGTTTTTTAATTCTCCTGGAAACATAAATGAATATACATTTCCTTTTAGAGGCTTTATTTCTTCTGACTTATGAAAAAAACTATGCATATCCAAGTTCAAATTCCTTAGTCTTATAATCAAGACCTGCCACCCTCACTCGCCTTTATTTATCTGTTCATCTGGGAGGGCGGAGGAGGTGCCCTAACATGTGCTGACTGCTAGAGGGGACACAGAAAAGAACAAGCCTGGCCCCTTCCTTCAAGCCACTCACTGGCAGCTGAGCCGGACAGATAAGCAAGTGGACACTTCCTGTAAAGTATGTTGAACTGTTTGCAAACTGCTAGGGGGCGGGGTGGTCTGCTGCCTCTCACAGCAAACAGGGTACCACGAGGGAGGCTGGAAAGGAGAATTTCTCTGCCCGAGAGGTGGAGAGACCAGAGAGGCTCCCAAAGGGCCTTTTCTGTCTTCATAAATTCCCTTCCCATCCCTTCCCTTGTGGACACATGCCCCTGCCCCAGCAACCTCAAGGTACCCCGTTGCCAGGACCCTTGAGAGTCAGTCATGGTTAGCGACAAATTGCAAGTGACACGTGAAAAAAGATCCTTCCATTAATTGTCTGCACATCACAGAAACTCCACAGAAGTGTAGCCAACTTGATTTTGAGCTCATTGAGGGCAGGCACCGTGTGACTTAAAGTTTGTAACCCCAGAGCCCAGCAGACAGTGTTCTCAATGGTTGATGCTCAGTAAATGTTTCAGGGGCTTCCCTGGTGGCGCAGTGGTTAAGAACCCGCCTGCCAATGCAGGGGACACGGATTCGAGCCCTGGTCCGGGAAGATCCCACATGCCGCGGAGCTACTAAGCCCGTGCGCCACAACTACTGAGCCTGCGCTCTAGAGCCCGTGAGCCACAACTACTGAAGCCCACGTGCCTAGAGCCCGAGCTCCACAACAAGAGAAGCCACTGCAATGAGAAGCCCACGCACCGCAACGAAGAGTAGCCCACGCTCGCAGCTGCTAGAGAAAGCCCGTGCGCAGCAAGGAAGACCCAATGCAGCCAAAAATTAAATAAATAAATAAATAAATTTATTTTAAAAAATAAATGTTTCAAGCTGCCGAAAAAAAAAAAGTGCCGCAGGAGTCTGGAGGAGGGGACAGCTGATCCCACATAGGGGATCCTGGAGCCATGCTGAAGAATGTGTCGAGACGAATAAGATCTAAAATTTGAAAAAGGACTTGGGACAGGTCAGGGTGCTTGCTACCAGAATAGGTGAGGCATTGAAATAGGAGAGTGAAATGAATATAGCAGATTTCTCATCAGTCTGGTTCTCTAAACCACAGGGGCCACTTGGTGAGTCTGGAGTTTGGTGGCTACAAGGGGACATGTGAATGTGCAAGAATTCAATTCATACAGGTACAATTAGATGAGGACTTCCAGGAAGATGCTGAGGTGAGGCGTAATCATCGGGTATTGTTTAAGCGAGCAGCTGTCCTTACTGGGTTGCGGTCAGAGACGGGGGCAGGGGACTCTGCAGGTCTGTTTGGTGGAATTTGTCCTCTGTCCTCCTCCTTCTGTTACACTGCTCATCCATGCAGCTTTACATCTCATATGTATTTTCCACCGTGGTGGCTTTTGTAAGACATAAGGTGAACAAACTGCTTATTAAGGTAAGACAATGGAGGCCCCATTTTAAAAAGGTTAAGATGTCCTCGAAAGTGTCAGTGCATCCCAGGAATCGTTAACAGTGTACGGAATGCACAACCTGGTATTTTCCAAAGGCCACACTAACCTTTTCAAGCATGGGGCAGGCTAAAAGGAATAGATTTCCTCACCATTTGATGAGCGGAGAAATCTTTTAAATGCTTATTTTTATTTGCTCGCTGAAAACCATCTCTGTGGAGCTCAACACGGGGAAATGAATCCTGAACATTTTAGCAACTCACTTAAAATACCATTAGAGAGCACTTGGCTTATTAAAAGCTGAAAACAAAAGACGAGGAGCCCTCTGGTGCTAATAACACCTGGAGAAAAAGCCAGAGCCACCTATGCCCTCGTGTTTGCCAAAAACGTCTTTGAGTTAAGTTTTGCCAAACCTTTTTTTTCCCTTTAAGTACACCCACTTTTCTATGTAATTGGCTCAACACTGCTATTTGCATAATTGTCATATTTTTCTGCTCCCCAAGAGGTCTGTTAAGCGGAAAGGTGAACTACAAAGCTTTGCCAAAGTGCACATTTATGTGCAATGTGCAATTCTCAAATCAGGAAGAAAATTATATCGTTTACATTGAGTTTATCTTACATTTAGAAACTGAGGATTCAAAACTTATTGCCCCCCGAGCCAGGTTTAACCTGCTTTCCTAAAATGTGGCCAAAGAACAATTTCCTGAGCCTTGACTCTTCAAATAATGTTGTTGCCATCAGCCCTGACTTTATCAATGACCTAAAGCAAGGACATTTTTCTTTAAGCTCTGGTGTAACAATAAGATTTTTCAGTTGGAATCATGGATTTCCTCACGGCTGGGACATGTGTTAGCTATGAGGTAACTGTCAGACAAATCCTTTAATCCCCAAAGTCTCAGTTTGTTGAACTGGGAAATGGGAGATATCTTTAACTCGAAGTGTATTGGGTGTTTGTGCGCAGGTCTTGATGCCTAGTAGGTGTTTAATAAATATGTGATATTGTCTTTTTCCTTTTCCTTCGTAGCAAGAGGATGGCATTGAAATGAATCAGAGGGCTTGAACTTTGGCATGGGGAAGACCTAGATTTGAATTCTGCCTCTACTCCTTTTTGTGGCGGGGGAAGGGACACAGAGGGCTGCAGATCTTGGGCAGATTACTGAGCATGGGAGCCTCGGTTTTTTTATTTGCCCAGTGGGGTTAGATAATAGAAATATGCACCTCCAAGTTTGTGTTGTGAGGATTAAGTGAGTTAGTGCATATAAAAGCATGTAAGTGCTCAATGAGTGTTTGCTGTGGTTAGTATTATTATGTCCTTCACAGCAGGCATTATCATTTTGGGGTTACTGCTGATGGTGTCCTGAAAACATGTTCCCTCCAGATCTGCTAGGTTTTGTCTCATGACTTTTCATATTTGGAGATGGTGGAATGTGCAACTTCCCTTCTGCGAATGCGCCTGGAAGCCTCTTGCCCACTTCCTTCCTGAGGCGGGGCTAGGTTCTTGCAGGTTTCCTGATTGCTTTGTGCTTCTGGCTGCAGCCTGAGGGCATCAGATTGCAGTGCGGAATGGAGGAAAGGTATTCTGTGTGTGATAGTGATCAGATCAGGAAGATAACAGGACACCAGGCATCCGGCATTTGACAGCTTGTCACACAGGTCACTTTTGAGCCCTAGTTTCCCCTTGACAAGGTTAACCGCTCATGCCAAGGGTTCCATGGACAGAATTCTAGCTGAGTCGTAAACTCTGACAGAGAGGGAAAAATGTAGGCTGGCAGGAAGGCTGGTGTGGCCCTAGTGTCACAGTCTGGGGCTTATATTCATATGAATGAATCACTCATCAACTGGTTTTCTTCAGGGACTGAGGCAACTTAAACTGATCAGAATAAAGGGGAGTGTCATACTCCAATAAAGATGTTAAAAAATATAAAAAATCAAAAAACAAACAAAAAACAACAAACAAAAGAAAAGAATAAAGGGGAGTGGAAAGTATCTAAATTTCTAATAACAAGGAGTTAGATGTATTATCATAAATCTACTTTCTGGACTATTATGTAATTATTATTTTTAAATGAAAACTTGGTAATTAACATTAGAAAAGGCTTATGTTATAATGTTAGCTGAAAAAAACCATACAAACATATAAATATATTTTATACTATATAAACTTAGTATAATTAGAAACTTAACAACAGTAGGCAAGTCTACAAAGACAAAGTATATTAGTGGTTGCCTAGGATTGGGGGATGATGGCTAAGGAGTGTGGGGTTTCTTTGGGGAGTGATGAAAATATTCTAATATTGATTGTGATGAGGGTTGAATATACTAAAGAACATTGACTAGTACACTTTAAATGTGTGAGAAGTATGTTACGTGAATTATATCTCAGTAAAGCTGTTAACAAAAATCCACAGCAACAAACCTTATACACAGAGAAATAGAATAGAAAGAAATTTGCCAAAAGGTTAACAATGGATATAATTTGGTGCTGAATTATGACTGCTTTTTTTAATCTATTTTTCTCTATATCCCTATGTTTTCTATAGTGATCACATAATTACTTTAATATTTTAAAATGAAAAAACTATTTAAAAGGCAAATAAGTAAAATTGAATTAATATCAACTTTTTTAGCTCACAGAATTTAAAATATAAATGATAAAATATAAAGGATAACAATTATTTTTATACTAAATGAAAATTTAGCATAAGGTGGATGGCCCTGTGTACTCTGGATTAAATGTCGATACTCAGCTTTTTCATTAATATTTTAGCTTTTAAACAGCCTCTTCAATAAGTGGTGCTGGGAAAACTGGACAGCTACATGTAAAAGAATGAAATTAGAACACTCCCTAACACCATACACAAAAATAAACTCAAAATGGATTAAAGACCTAAATGTAAGGCCAGACACTATCAAACTCTTAGAGGAAAACATAGGCAGAACACTCTATGACATAAATCACAGCAAGATCCTTTTTGACCCACCTCCTAGAGAAATGGAAATAAAAACAAAAATAAACAAATGGGACCTAATGAAACTTAAAAGCTTTTGCACAGCAAAGGAAACCATAAACAAGATGAAAAGACAACCCTCAGAATGGGAGAAAATATTTGCAAATGAAGCAACTGACAAAGGATTAATCTCCAAAATTTACAAGCAGCTCATGCAGCTCAATATCAAAAAAACAAACAACAAAATCCAAAAATGGGCAGAAGACCTAAAGAGACATTTCTCCAAAGAAGATATACAGATTGCCAACAAACACATGAAAGAATGCTCAACATCATTAATCATTAGAGAAATGCAAATCAAAACTACAATGAGATATCACCTCACACGGGTCAGAATGGCCATCATCAAAAAATCTAGAAACAATAAATGCGGGAGAGGGTGTGCAGAAAAGGGAACCCTCTTGCACTGTTGGTGGGAATGTAAATTGATACAGCCACTATGGAGAACAGTATGGAGGTTCCTTAAAAAACTAAAAATAGAACTACCATACGACCCAGCAATCCCACTACTGGGCGTATACCCTGAGAAAACCATAATTCAAAAAGAGTCATGTACCACAATGTTCATTGCAGCTCTATTTACAATAGCCAGGACATGGGAGCAACCTAAGTGTCCATCGACAGATGAATGGATAAAGAAGATGTGGCACATATATACAATGGAATATTACTCAGCCATAAAAGGAAACAAAATTGAGTTATTTGTAGTGAGGTGGATGGACCTAGAGTCTGTCATACAGAGTGAAGTAAGTCAGAAAGAGAAAAACAAATACCGTATGCTAACACATATATATGGAATCTAAAAAGAAAAAAAAAAGGTCATGAAGAACCTAGGGGCAAGACGGCAATAAAGACGCAGACCTACTAGAGAATAGACTTGAGGATACGGGGAGGGGGAAGGGTAAGCTGGGACAAAGTGAGAGAGTGGCATGGACATATATACACTACCAAATGTAAAATAGATAGCTAGTGGGAAGCAGCCGCATAGCACAGGGAGATCAGCTGGGTGCTCTGTGACCACCTAGAGGGGTGGGATAGGGAGGGTGGGAGGAAAGGAGACGCAAGAGGGAAGAGATATGGGGATATATGTATATGTATAACTGATTCACTTTGTTATACAGCAGAAACTAACACACCATTGTAAAGCAATTATACTCCAATAAAGATGTTAAAAAAAAAGAAACAAAAATATTTTAGCTTTTAACAAAATTGTCAGACATAGGGCTTCCCTGGTGGCGCAGTGGTTGAGAATCTGCCTGCTAATGCAGGGGACACGGGTTCGAGCCCTGGTCTGGGAAGATCCCACATGCCGCGGAGCAACTAGGCCCGTGAGCCACAACTGCTGAGCCTGCGCATCTGGAGCCTGTGCTCCGCAACAAGAGAGGCCGCGATAGTGAGAGGCCCGCGCACCGCGATGAAGAGTGGCCCCCGCTCGCCGCAACTGGAGAAAGCCCTCGCACAGAAACGAAGACCCAACACAGCCATAAATAAATAAATTAATTAATTAATTTAAAAAAAATTGTCAGACATAATGGTAGATATAGAACAGAAGACATAAATATTGTTGATGGGGAAAATCAGTGATAAATATGATAATCTTAATAAAATTATTTCTCAGAATTGATATCCATCATGGTTCATATTTAGAGCTTTTGAACGTTTCAGAATGTAAAATAAAAATTCTCTTTCTAATTGTAGGAGAGGAAAATAATTTTTTTCTTTATTCTCTTAGGTTCTGTTATTGGGACCTGCAAATTACACTGACAAAGACATTAACAGGAACAAAGGCATACAAATTAATTAATCAATCAATTAGTTAATTTGGCTGCGTCGGATCTTAGTTGCGGCATGTGGGATCTTTTTTTTTTTTTTTTTTTTAGTTGCAGCATGCGGCATCTAGTTCCCTGACCAGGGATCAAACCCGGGCCTCCTGCATTGGGAGCGTGGAGTCTTAGCCACTGGACCACCAGGGAAGTCTGCAAATTTTATTTGATCTCAATATTTTACTTTTGTTGCATTATTCATATTTATTTAAAATTTATAATTATGACCCATGACACTACACAGTATAGATATAACATTGTTGCTTACAGGTATTATCTAAGTAAGAATTATTTAACCAAGTGTTAATAGCATCAATGTTCTGGGTTTTGCCTTATTAGATTTACATAGTTTGTTTCTGAATACATCTCCATCCAGTTATTGAACATTTATGTAAAATCATATTTTGCTTTAAAATATGGAACTCATACAACCCGAGTCAATATTGTCCTTTGGAAGAGTCAAATGACAAATTCCAGGATTTGATTGGCAAAAAATGTGACAACCTAGAGGTCTGCTGTTGTTAATACCCTTACTAGAAATTCATTCCTCCCGAGTTCTAGCCTCCAGCATCTCTACTTTGAGCACTACTAAAATCTCCCTCTTACAGTGTTTCCGTACATATGTGATTATATGTGTGTGCATGCAGTATGCACATGTGAGTGACTCTGTGTGCATGCATGTGTGTGTATGTGTGTATGCACATACTGCATGTGAGTGTGTGTGTGTGATGTTAATATTTTACTTTTTAAGTGCATTTACTTTTCTTCATAGAAAAGAAAGAAAGAGCCAAAGAGGTGGCTAAACGCTTACATACCATGTTAGCAAAGGGTGATATGTTTGTGGACAAGTGCCATGGCAAAGGAAAAGGGGTTCTACGAGTGGAAAATTGTAGGAAGGTAAATATATGGGGAAAACTAATGGAAGATAAAGGTTATTTTGGCAAGGTTTGTTTGTGCAGACCCATCTCCGTGTTGACTTTCTGTCTCCAGTGATAATGCATGTCTCCTCTTCCTGGTTCAGGAGATTGGAGAGGAGGCCGCTTTCACAAGGGGAAATTTATACTCTGCTTCTTGGCAGAAAGGGGAAGGGCAGAGAATTCCTCTGTGTCTACTGTTTCTCAGTTGCCTTCAGCTCAATATAATCCTTATGCCAAGGTGGCATCTTTTGGGGCGGCATACTCTGATCCCCTTCATAGGCATAATGCATCCCAAATTTACGTGTCTTAATCTTAAATCCAGTTTATAAATTCAAGCAAGAATTATATTAATCTTTATTAAAGAGTTCAGAGAAATGATCTTCAAACCATTAGTACTGAAGGACTGGTGGGAAGATGAACTTTTTCGAATGAATAATTTGATAAAATCTAGTCTCTCCATTGAAGTTAAATTGTGAGGGTCAATGACTCCCTAGCTATCCCTCCCCTCCCCATGGTCACACGTTATTATCTTTTGCCTCCTATAATTTTGTCTTCCTCAGCCTCCCCATCCATAAAACTCTTGGTTGTTCTACAGTTTCTTCCATTAAATAGCTCAAGTCCTAAAAATTTCCGAGAGAAGGGAATGTTCAGAGTGGTCTTATTTATACACCACCAGGCCCTTTTCAACATTACTGCCATGCTTTTTATACTGAAAAGGCAAGGGGCAGCTGCCTCGCTCGGCTTTGGTGTCCAGTTCAGCTGTTTCATATTCATCCTGTTGCCTTAAGCATCTGTTGACAGGTGGGAAAGCTCACTGTGACGAGAAGCATTGTTGCCTTGGGTGGCTTCGGCCTAAGACAGGCCTGACCCCTTTGTTTGCCCCTGGAACAGAACGTGTGCGTTCCTCCCAACCCTCATTAAGTACAGCTGTTGGGTACATTTTAGTAGATGAGAGCCATTGCCACAGCATCTCTGTTCTGAGAGCTGAAGGGCAGTGTCCAGGATGTAGTTGGCCGAGGCCTGTGTGCCGTGGAACGTCTGTTAAGTGGCTGGGCCTCACTTTGGAGAAGTCAGCCCGGTATTAGTCCTCCTTGTCTCAGAAATAGAGCCTTTCACTTGAATCCCCTCTTGGGCCCTCATTTTGTACCAGAGAACCTGGCAACTGAAAGGCTCTTTTGTTGCAACCCTTCATTTTACAGATGAGGAGACTGATTACCCTTTTTTAAAAAATAAATTTATTTATTAATTGAGTGATTTTTGGGTGTGTTGGGTCTTCGTTTCTGTGCGAGGGCTTTCTCTAGTTGTGGCGAGCGGGGGCCACTCTTCATCGCGGTGCGCGGGCCTCTCACTATCGCGGCCTCTCTTGTTGCGGAGCACGGGCTCCAGACGCGCAGGCTCAGTAGTTGTGGCTCACGGGCCTAGTTGCTCCGCGGCATGTGGGATCTTCCCAGACCAGGGCTCGAACCCGTGTCCCCTGCATCGGCAGGCGGATTCTCAACCACTGCGCCACCAGGGAAGCCCCTGATGACCCTTTTAACAAAGCCAGTTAGTGGCGTTTTGTCTGCCATTAATAATAATATCACAGTATTTCAGAGTTGTTTCCCGGCCTCTTTTTGTCAGGTTTCTGGAAAACCTCTTTCTCCTCATGTTTATGATTTGGGCCTTAATCCAGGGTATTGAAATTATAGATTGGTCACAGGATTTATAGTTAGCTTTCAGAGACCTAAAAGGAAGACAAGTTCTGGAAAAATGAAAGTCCTGAGACAGTTTCTTGAGAACTGTTCTTTGAAATTTGAAAAATAAAACAAAACAACCCCCGGCCTCCCCCTGCCCCCCACTACCTTCTGTTGTATTCTACGTATGTAACCATTCCCATGCACAGTGGTAGAAAAGTATGTGTGGATTAATGGAATTTATGTATTCACTGGAGGTAAAATGCCCTGGGAATTTCTGCATTGGGTGTAAAAGCTTGGGCCTGGGGACCTCACTAATGACTTTTCAAGAGCAGTTCTTTACAGAGCCCAAGTCTTCAATCTTGTAACCGGACCATCAACCCCAGTGACAGCCCACTTTGAAGGAGGCCTCGTAAAGACAAGGTTCAGGCTCTTTCTAATGGCTTTAGCTAATGGAAAACCTGGAGGGGGAAAGTGAAATATGCCCTCAAACTTCATAGAGGTAAAAAGGAGGAAATCTCTAGAAATTCTGAGAAGCGACAGGAATTTAAAAATTTGGATTCCAAATGTAAGAAGTAGCAGTGGGTGATGAAAAACGCTTGAAAGTGCTTGCTTTTGTTATTGCCAGTGAAAAAAAATGTGTCTCAACTTGCTTGCCTCTGGATCACCCACCTAGCAGAATAAATCAAGGCTGATCAAAATTTCTTAGGAAACGGCAAGGATCTGAAGAACAAAGCTAGTCATCTGAAGCTTTACCTCTGTGGTTGTTTCTCCATTTTAGGCACTGGATTCCTGGTCTGATATCCATCCTAGCGAGGCCTATGTGATCTGGGGGATCTACATTTGCATTTTTATCATTGCCTCTTTCTCTAAATTTGATGCATTTATGTAAAAGTGCTCTGGAAAATATTTAAAGCATGGTACTAATAGAGAATCCGTGTAGGGTCTGGTATTATCTTGAGAAGTATCATTTTTTTAAGCTAATGTTCATCTTTCTGGCTTGATACCAAAGACCCTGGTGCAATTGATAACAGCAGGACCATCATGAGACCCGTAGGTTCCCTATAGTTTGACTTTTTAAAAAAATGGTAAAATTACATTTCATAGAAAACACAAGTGGTGGATATGTTATACACAGACACAGAGTGAGTCTAAGACAACTTTAGGACAGAGACTCAAAACATTTACTACAAAATTGTTATAACAAGAAGAAAGTGTCCACTTCTTATGGCATAATATAATTTTAACATCTTAATTGAAGACTCTTCAGATTCATATTATCTAGTACTTTAGCACCTCAGATATTACTATTATTCAAATAAAAACTACACACAAGGTTTAGTATCCTTTTTTAACCTGACATTCACAGAACATAACCTAGTCGCTCACGAACAAGTGCATCTTCTTTGCAGTTATTTGGCCATCATCCTACACATAGATTTTCTCACGTTTCAGATTATTTCCTTAGGAGCGATACCTGGAAATGGAATTACTGAGTCAAAGGTTCTGAATCTATTTTAAGGCTCTTGATACATGGTGGCAAATTGCTTTCCAAAAGGCTGTGCCAGTTGACGTGTCTGGCAGCAGCAAGGCCTGAGTCTTCCTTCAGGCCTGCACATGGGTACATTAATCATTCAAAAAATACCTTAAATTTATTGGAGTATAGTGGATTTACAATGCCGTGTTAGTTTCAGCTGTACAGCAAAGTGATTCAGTTATACACACACACACACACACACACACACACACACACACACACACACATATACATATATGTATATATATTCTTTTCTAGATTCTTTTCCCTTATAGGTTATCACAAACTATTGAGTATAGTTCCCTGTGTTATACATTAGGTCCTTGTTGATTATCTATTTTATATATAGTAGTGTGTATATGTCAATCCCAAACTCCCTATTTATCCCCTCCTTTCCCCTTTGGTAACCATAAGTTTGTTTTCTATGTCTGTGGGCCTGTTTCTGTTTTGTAGATAAATTCATCTGTATCTTTTTTTTTTTTTTTCAGATTCTACATGTAAGCGATATCATATGATATTTATCTTTCTTTTTTTAAATGAGATATAACTTGCATACAGTAAAGTGCAGAAGTCTTCAGTGCATTAGCTTGGTGAATTTTCACATAGGTACATCTGTGAAAATGCTACCCAGATCAAAATATAAACTTGGATATTTGTATTTCCATCATCCACAGAAGGTTCCCTCCTAGCCCCATCAGTATCTACCCCCTCTCGGAGGTAACCATTATTCTGAAAGGTCCTCATTTTCCAGTGATTTCTGAAAGTTTCTTCTCTCATCTGAAGTGACTTGACAGGTGATATCTGAGAGGAGATCTCCATGTTCTTGGACCCACGCAGACTTCTCCCACCTCATGTTGGCAGGTCAGAGCAGACCTGCACCGTCTTTATTTTATTTCTGCCCAATTGCCTGTACGGAGCTTAGCTTCTTATGTGCTCGGGTTGTCTTAGGATCACTTGTGACTGTGCCCACCATATCCACTACCGTTTTTTTCTTTCACCCCAGGAATTAACAAAACCAACTGCCATCTGTTGTGAACCACATGAGGTAGCAGGTAGGGGTGATGAAGGTGTGTTACAGAAATAAAGCAGAAGCGATGCTGCCTTTGAAAGAAACAGCCCCTCACCCCACCTGCCCCTAGCTGTCTTCTTTCTATAGATTAGTTAAAACAGAGGGCGTGTGAAGTGCTTGGTTTGCAGATCTTGCAATACGTTGCCAGGGTGGAATTGCCCTTTGTACTGAAGTCCTTAGGAAGTAGATTTAAAATGGAGTCTCCTAGGGCGAGTAGGACTGGCTGAGGATATGGTATGTTTGTGTTGGTCAGTCTGCTTTGAAGTGTGGGATCAGAGAGTGGATACTCACTTGCTCAGACTAATGGGTCATTTTGCTGTTGATTTTGATGAAAATCATGGCTCCTAATTTTCCATGAGAGCTTTATTCAGCCGACTTCATCTTTACTGAGATAGACTGGCTCTTCATGGGTTAAAAAGCACCTGAAATCCTCTCTGGTAACCAGATAGAGATCAACATCAAGGTTAGGAACATCATGGGCAAGAACTTAGGGCTCAACAGCAGTTGCAGGTATACATTCCGGTGTCCAGGTCAGAAACCGAGACATCTAGCCCAAACCGAAAGATGAGGGAGCCAGTCGACAGTGATGGAGTGTCTTCAATAGGCCAAGTACAATGTTAGGTGCTCTCATATGCTGTTCCTCATTTAATATTCACAATTAGATAGGGAGGATATTATTCCCCTTTGCTGATGAGGAGATTGAACATGTCCAAAGTCTCATAGTTAAATTTCTTCTTTGCCATCCCCTCTTTTCCCACTATTGATACATTTCAAGATGCGTATCCTCCTCCTGTTTTCCTTCTCCTTTTCATCCTTTTTGTCACTGTGGACCTTAGGAAGCCCATGAGCCTATGACCTGGAGTATATCAGCAGCCCCCATGGCACCTATAGGGGTTGCACGCACAGAGCACTCAGTGATTCCTAGGCTTGAATAACGCTGTGACAAAGACAGAGTTCTGATTCGGAAGACGGCTTTCGTAGCCACAGTCTATATAAAGGCACAAACGGTCTCTGACTGTTCCAAGGGCTCCTGAGTGATTTCTGATCAATGGAAGCTCTTTGGTTCCCCCAACTACTGCCTTAAAATCAATATCATTATCCAACACTGATCATTCAGTGTATTCCTTTGCCACCTTCCCCACTCGCATGCGTAAAGCACTTGACCGTGTTTTATTTTAGTATTTCACCAGGGAGCTTTCAAGCTTCTTAATTAATAACAAAAACATATTAAGCTGGAAAGAAACGGCCTGACTATAGCGCATTCCTTTACCAAGTATCTGCAGACAGGTCCCCATCTGGCATACGCACTGGGAGCTCCCATTCTCTCCAAAGACTCGTGAACGTTCACACCTACAGCGCTAGATCAGAACAGACATGAAATTCCAGCACCAGCAGGTTGTTATAGGTGTTCTCTGGAAAGAACAGTGGTAACATAATTAGTGCATCTAATTATCAGTGTGTTCACACGCTTTATATTTTCCAAGAACCACAGCAGTGCTATGCAGTCGAAATATGATGTGTGCCACGTATATAATGTAAAATTTTCTAGTAGTCACATTAAAAATGTCAAAAGAAACATGAAATTAATTTTAATACATTTTATTTAACCTGGTATATCCAAAATATTATCATTTCAACATGGAAGTACTATAACAGAGATTTTACATTCTGTTTTGGTACAAAGTCTTGGAAAATCAGGCGTGTAATATATACTTTACAGCACATCTCATTTTGGACTGGCCACATTTCAAGTGCTCAAGAGCCGTATGTGGCTACTGGCTACCATATTGGACAGCACAGGCCCAAAGAAACTTGTAGTGCAACCTTTCCTATGAAGATGGAGCTACATTTGTTCATGGGCAAATTAAAAAACAAACAAACAAACAAACGGTGTGTTTATGGAACCCCCGCTCTATGCTAGGCACTGATGGGGGAGACGAAAGAGTGCAGGACAGCGTCTGCCATCAAAGCAGTCACACCTGAGAAGTGAAGTCATTCTGATTGTAATTTATAATGTCTCCAACCACGAGGTGGTTTTTGTGATTAATTCTCAAGCAAGTGATTTAGCTCGTAAAAGACCGTGTCTTTAGAAGAAAAAGTAATCCTTGCTAGTTGAAGTAGTCAGGGATGTTTCATGGAGGACAAGGGACATTGGACAAATATAATATTTATCTGAGATGGAGAAAGGGCAGAGCAAACAAGTTAGGCAGGGGGTACAGCTTGAGCAAAGGTGTAGGATTGCTTAAGTATCAGAAGCATCGTAAGACAGTGAGTAGATTAGCTTGGCTATAACTGGGAGTTCACATAAAGGGAATTGTAGGAAGAGAGGTGGGATTTCTTTTGGCCATATTACAGAGAGGGGAAATGTTTAGAGAGATCGCTGAGGTGCTTTCCATTAATAACCGTGATGAAAATAACAATAGCAACCAGCGTTTGAGTGATTAGAAGTCAGTCCCCCTACTAAGTGCTTTATATGTATTAGGTCATTGAATCTTCCAAATGAGAAAGCTCAATTCTCTAGAGAGGTTGAGTGACTTGTCTAAGGTCACACATTTCGAAAGCTGGCAGAGCAAAATTTTGAATCTGAATGTAATCTGAGCCCAGAGCATTCACCTTAACTATTAGCAGCTATGCTCCTGAGAAGGTTGGGGGCAGTGATCTGTGTGCTTTGTGTCATGGGAGGTCCCCACCTCTATTGACAGAGGTACCACAGGCATGCTGAGGTACCACATGGACATATGGTAGAAAATCTCCAGCCAAGGATTCTCAGCGGTTTGTTTCTTCTGAAGAGATCCAAATGGGCCCAGTTCAAATGATACCTCTGGGACTTGACTGCAGTCATTAAACATAGGTCTTTATAACCCAGTGTCCCATTAGTTGGTTTCCTCTTTTCTCTTTCCTCAGTACCCCGAAGTCATGCTAGAATACTGGAATCTTCGTAGACCATTTAGTTCAATGCTCTGATCTTATAAAAAGAGCAAACTGAGGCCCAGGGAGGAAGGGACTTGCTCAGGGTCCCACAGTTGTAGAAGTGGCAGAGCTAGGCCCTCATCAGGGTTCTTCCCACCCGGAGAGCTATGCTAACATTTTCCAAAGGCTTTCTCAATAGAAAACAACATATTCAGAATAGGAAGTGTACTTCAGTGACTCTGAGTAGTTGTTTTAGCTGTCTCAGGCTTTTTAACAATTGAAAAACTGTATCATAGATGATAGGTATCCCTGAATTAAGAGATGAATTTCAGCAATGACTGCTCTGAAATGAGTTTATGGTAAGTGGACTCAATAGTCTTATGAACTTTGATAAAATCAGATGTCCTTCAAATGGAAAAAATGTCGACCCTGCTGAATAGAATAAAATTGTGCTTAGGAATGCAGCAAATCTTTAAAACTCACATTTAAAAGAAAAGCACAGACTTTTAAAATTAAAACCTTACTTTGAATACGGTTCCAGTTGGAGTACGACTCATAGAAAGAAAATGCTTAGCGTTAGAAACTGTACTCAGATGACCACAGAGTGGAGGCCAGGCATTCTGGCAGGTTCAGGCCACCTTCCTTATCTGACAAACTGCTCACCACACAGCACTCAGCGGCCCTCTAAGTCTGGCCTCAAATGTCCCACCACTTTTCTTTACCGTTTTTCTTCTGACCTCTAACATCATTTAACTTTATGGACTCCTTTGCCCAATAATGCACGGTCTGTTTTTCTACTTTCCTTGGAAGAAATAACAGCCTAGAAATTGAAGGCCTGAAATAGCTGGTTGCTACTTAATGTTTGATGCTTTTTCTCGTGTCTGCCGGGACCTGGTGTTTGTCGTGCTCTTAAGCAGGGCGAGGAGGGACCAAAAGAGGCAAAGGCAGTCCCTGCCATAGTGAAGCATAGTCATTTTAGAGAACAGAACAAAACTCACAAGACAGTTAGCAAACAAAAAATAATACAAGATAAACAACGAGGACATACTGTATAGCACAGGGAACTATATTCAATATCTTGTAATAACTTATAATGAAAAGAACCTGAAAAAATGTATATAATATATATATAAAACTGAACTACTTTGCTTTCCATGTGAAACGTTATAAATCAACTATACTTCAATTAAAAAAAGAACATATTACAAGAGTGTGCTGCATGTTGTGCAGATCTTGGGTGGAGTTGGATTAGATTGCTTCTGTGTTGCGTCGATCGATTGGTCCATGTTGACCATTCCATTTCTGAACTTCTCCCAGAGGGACAAGATGGCAGAGTTTAGGCCCCCAAATTTACCAGATGTAAGTTCTCTTCAAGCATGATGAATACTTCTCCTTCGAGGAATGTTCCTAAAGTGGGTTCTCATCCCATGAGTTTTGTGCATAAAAAGGACTCTGTAGTCAAATAATTACTTACATGCCCTCCTCTTGGAAACTGAAGAGACACGTTAGTATATTAAAGGCTTTTAGAAGTCTTGCAGCCTTGACTTGAAGCCAGTATTAACCAAACTGATCTGCCTACAGAACCTTTTTTAAAAAAAAAAAAAAAAAACATGTTTATTTATTTATTTGGCCGCGCCGGGTCTTAGCTGCGCCACGTGGGATCTTCATTGCGGCACGCGGGATCTTTAGCTGTGGGAACTTTAGTTGCGGCGTGTGGGATCTAGTTCCCTGACCAGGGATCGAACCCGGGCCCCCTGCATTGGGAGCACGGAGCCTTAGCCACTGGACCACCAGGGAAGTCCCTGCCTACAGAACCTTAATTTCGTAACCCGTATCCTGTGGGCCTGGTGGGGTCCAGCAGAACACACTGATTGTCGGCCCCCATTACTGGCGAAATGCCTGACTCAGTTACAGTTCTGTCAGCCTCCGGACATTCCAGATGGAAGTCTTGAGCAGGAAGTAAGAAAGAGAAGTGAGCCCGAGCTATTTTCACAACAGGCTTCTGACTGAAACAACTTCCCTGTGTGTGGTTGATAAACATTTTCCCTCTCTTAAGGGAAAGTCATGCACAGAAACAAGCACATATAAATAATTTACCAAGCTGTAATATGCTATAAATAACAAGCCTACTAAATAATGAATTAACCCAACTGCTGATTCATAGGTAGATGTCTCTTGTAAAGCAGCATTTTTATGGATTTTACAGCTTAGTTAATATCCACTCATATTTCATTAGGACGGTTCGGGTGAAGTATTGGGGTAATAATCTGGATATATTTGAAAGGAGCCCAGGCAGAGCTTGGGGAGCTTCCAGGATCCCTTCCTTTAAGCCAGAGCCTGAGGGGCGCTGGTACTGGGCCTTACCCTTCTCTTTCCTCCATGTTCTCAGTTTGCCCAGCTCCTCCATGCAAGCCTGACATGCTGTCCTCTCTGAGACCGGGGGCAGGGATGGAGGTCGAGGTAGCTCTGGACCAGTGGAGGGAAGAGAGGCAGACATCACTTGGGCCTACTGGACAGAGCCAGCCCATCTGAGATACCGTGACATCAGTACACAGACTCTGGGGCCCAACTCTTGGTACTTTGATCTTTACTCTATCACGTATTAACTTTGGGACCTTGGGCAAGTCCCTTAAACTCCTTGTGGCTCAGTTCCCTCATCTGTAAAACAAGGACAATAATAGTACCTACTTCCTCAGGTTCTTCTTCTTTTTTTTTTTTTTTTTAAACAACACACATTTATTCTCTCACAGTGACCTACTTCCTCAGGTTCTTATGAAGATTAAATGAGTTTGTATTGTCAAGTGCTTTGTATTTGTATTTTTAACTGTTAGCTATTATATTCATTGGGAAAGGACTGATTTAGACTCTTTATTTTGGCTTTCTCCAGCCCCAGTGTTGGACTCTGAGAACTTTCCTCCTGAGGGATTGGAGGGTCTGGTGGGGGGGCCACTCAGATACCTCCTCTTGCTTCCAAAAAATAGGAATGGGAAACAGGAACTGTGATTTCATGAGAGTCAGGAAAAACTGCTTTTGACTAACTTTCAGTTATTAAAAGTAAGAAATGTTTATTTTAAAGGGATTTTATATATTTTTATCAGCGAGGGTTTTTTGAGAAGGAGGTGGCAAGAATGATCAGTCAAGTCACTTTGAAAAGGAGGAGATGTGGGACTTCCCTGGTGGCGCAGTGGTTAAGAATCCCCCTGCCAATGCAGAGGAGACGGGTTCGAGCCCTGGTCTGGGAGGATCCCACATGCCACGGAGCAACTAGGCCCGTGAGCCACGGTTACTGAGCCTGCGCGTCTGGAGCCTGCGAGCCACAACTACTGAAGCCCGCGCGTCTAGAGCCCGAGCTCCGCAACAAGAGAAGCCACCGCAACAAGAAGCCCGCGCACTGCAATGAAGAGTAGCCCCCGCTTGCCACAACTAGAGAAAGCCCGTGCGCAGCAACAAAGACCCAACGCAGCCAAAAATAAAATAAATGAATAAGTAAATTATTAAAAAAAAAAGAGGAGGAGGAGATGTGAATTTCACAATCAAACCTTAATTTGTTCATTGGAGCTGATGCCAGAATAGGAAAGCTGCTGTTCCCTACGTGTGGTGACACCCAGTGCCCTGGGACGCGAAGCATAGAAATGGGCATCCTCGTTGTTCTAGCTCCCCTCAGGGATGGAGTGGGAGTAAGTGTATTGCCCTTTATGCCATCACACCACCAACATAAACCCCACCACCAGCCTAATGAATGGCACAGCAGCTCGGGCCCTTGCTCCAGTTTGTGGCCGCTTACAGGCTAGTGATGAGATGCCCTTTCCCCAAGTCTTCCAGTCAGTGATCAGAGCAGACATTCCTGCTTAAGCCACGTTGTAGATTTAGCTCATCACAGCGATTCTTGACAGCAGCCATCTGACGCTCCCTTGGCCCTCCCCTCCCTGGATAGCGCTGCCATTTCTCTGCATGGTAGTCTTGTGGTTTGGTCTTCAGCTTGCTGTCTGTCCCTCTTTCCCACATGTTACATGGACTTCCTCAGATCCTACCAGGAGGGCCACTTGTCCATTCTTCCTTCTCTATCTCCTGGGTTCAGAAATCTATGGGGGTCATTCCTGGTCCTCTGGCTGCCCCGCCCCCACCATCTACCCCAGCTTTAGGCTGGACCCGTGGCAGTGCCCAACTTTCTGCCCTTTAAGGTAAGGTGATCACCTTGGCTTGGGCCCTGCCTGTTAAGGTTTTTCATCTGTTTTGTAGAAAGACGATAGCGAGGAAGCAGGGGGCCTTTGGACTGACAGGGTTGAACTCTCTCAAACGTTTTCTTAAATGCCTGGCACTAAGAGGTATAGCCGCTAACTTGCAGTAGACCGCAGGCTGGGGAGGTGCCTTCTAGAATAGCCAGTCAGCACAGTGCCTTCCAAGAGAAAGGAGAGCCACCCCCCGCTGCCTTGCAGCCTTCTCCCCTAGCCTTTGGAATGAAAAGCTTCACGGCTCACAATTACCATCTGGCCAAGCCCCCTCCTCACCCCTACCCCCGTGAAGTGGAAAGAAACACGCTGGTGTGACATTCACTTTGACAAAGCTCTTTTTCTTTTCTCTACTTCTCCAAAAAAAAAAAAAAAAAGCCAAAAGAAATAAAAACAGTTGCTAAGCTACTGGGTGGGCCCTATCCGTGTGTTTTGTTGCCATCCCAGCTTTAAGGACTCGTATTATCACATATTCAGCAGCTTAAACTAAAGAAGAGGGGAAAGGGGGATGTCGGAGAGGGCTCCTTTGTCAGTTCCCTTGTCAGGTCAAGTGCTTGGCTCTGGGAATGCAGGTGACCTGGAGCGTGTCAACTACCGATTCTGTCTCCAGGTGGGAAAAAAGGAGGGGGGATTTCTTTCCAATTCTCAGACTGGTCCCAAAGAGGATGCTGTTTGGGGGCCTTGTCTTTCTTTTATATTTGTTTCACGAAGGTCAGCTCTCAAGGAAGCCTGGGTCACGTTCTTAGTTCTCTAAGCATTGTATTTTGCACACATCGCATGCAATTGATGCTACTGTGGGACCTGGGCTCCAGTCGGCCCTGGTGAGCTCCTAGCTCAATGTTCCAGAAAGCCTACAAAGCCAGACCTTCCGTACTTTTCCCTAGACTGTTGTAATATTTTATATTGTTTTGTGGCTCCTGAATTTTCTTTGGAACACTGGGTCAATCCCAGGTTAAGCAAGTCTTCATTTAACCACGTTCAGTTGCCCTTTAAATCCTGCATGTTTAGAACTTGTTACTGTCTACAAATGCCAGGCCCCCAGTGGGTACTGAGGATCACTTCCCCACTCTTAGTCCAAAGGCATTAACACCAAGAATGGCAGGAAAGGCTTTTCCACCCATCACGCGTTGGTTCTCAGTGTGGGGACAATGGGAGCCTTACTGACTTTAGGCTTGTTTTCATCAACTAGCTCATTCTGTGTAAAGTTAGGTTTAGAAAAAAAAAATCTTATAACAAAAATTAATGCAGCCTGGGACACCCTTTGTGGAGGCTACATTGAAAATATATCTTAAATTAAAACCCAGGAAATTGTCCCTTCTGTCTCTCACCTGTCATAAGAAGCAATAGAATTCTATAGCCCATTCAGTGGCATATTTAATTAAGCAACCTATCTGCTGAATGCACTGGGGGTTGGCTGACAGTGCTTTTCACTGCTGATTTGGATGACAAAGGATGTGGTGAGATATTCAACAGTCTGGTGGAATGGAAAGAAACTCCCAATTGGTCACACCTACCTATTTCTCTTGGCATGTTGCATTCGCTCTGATAATACAGAAAATAGACTGTCTTTTATTTATTGAGAAAGTCATTGGACACCAACCTCTTGCCTTTGCTCTTCCACAGATGAGCCCTGACTGAGTTTTGCACACATTCCCATTACAGATGAATAGAGGTTTCGTCGTAGGTGGGAAACTTTTAGCTTGTCGTTTTCAAAAGAAAAGATGTTTAGGTGCTCATTTTAAGCCTAGTGCAGAACCATTCCTGGTGATCATTCTTTGTTTTGGTGGTAGTTAGTGCCTATCCCTAGGATATGATAGTATTAGTGACAATTATGGAGTGTTTACCAGACACAGGCCAAAGTATTCCATGTATTACTCCTATGTTTTCCTGTGAAGTAGATACTATTACTATTCTCTTTTGCAGATGAGGAAACTGAGGCTCAGAAAGCTTAAGTAACTTGCCTCTTAACTAGTGAGTGATAGAGTGAGGCTTAGGACCTACAGCTCCTCTACCCTGCAGCCCATGTTCTTAACCACTAGTCTACTTTGTCACTCTAGGAAGCCAAAAGGGTTTGTGATCCCAATACCATGATTAATATTAGGTGGGGGAATTACAAAGCTTTGTGGGGGGAATCTCTCCTCTGAAGTCAGGTCTGTGATGCCTTGGGGAATCCACAAGGACCTTCAAATTAGATGCAGATGTATATGTATGTATTCTGGGGAGCTGGGCCAGTTTTCATCAGCTTCTTGAAGAAGTTCATGACACAAAGATGGTTAATAACTTCCATGTATACCTAAAATGCATACAGTGCTTGCTGCGTGCCAGGCTTTATATACACAGTGCTTTATATACATGAATATAAGCAAACTCATTTCATTCTCACCACAGCCATAGGAGGGTATGATTATCATGCCCATTTTACAGAGGGAGAAACTGAGACTAAGAGCAGTAACTTGGCCAAGGCTACAAAGCTGTAAGTGTCAGCACCAGGAGGTGAAGTCAAGCAGTCTGGCTCCTGAATCTTTGCTTTGAAACACTTTTGACTGCAAGTTCCTTTTTATTCACTTGCATATCTCCTACCACGGTGCCTGATACGTAGTGAGTTTTATGGATATTTGTTGAATTGATTTGCATACTGCCGCCCTCGTGTAGATTTTGTCTTAAGAGTCATTCTCAAAAGTCTGAGGCTCCATAAATCTGGACTGGATGAATGAAGAGAATCAACACAGTCAAAAGATAATTTATCAGAGTTTTTCAAGACAGGTGGCTTGGCCAAGCATTGGCACTTTGCTTTTAGTCAGGGCTCCCTGGAGGGCTGTTGCACGGATCCCCAAGCCCATTCTTCTAGATTGTTCAAAGTGGTTATAAGGTACCTCTGAGTATGGGCTAGGTAACTTTGATGGTTCCATGAATGTAAGTGGAGTTTTGTGTCCTAATTACTATGCATAACTTCCACTACCTCTTATCTCCAAGTAATCAAGCAGAAGCCACTGAAACCTTTTGCATGTTGGCATGAATCAAATCTAGGTCTCTACGTGGTATTACCGAGGGGAGAGTGGAGGGGCACCCAAGTTCTGTTCAACTGCCCAACACAAGTTCCACTGTAGTTGAGTTTCTAGGTTGGAGCATTCTGAAAAATCGGAACAGTTGGCTGTGATTGTGGAGGGTGCAGGGTGAGCTGGCGAGCCGGTGAGTAACACGGTGGAGCAGCTTGAGTTTTTAATCACCTTGATGACATGTTGCAAGGTTTAACTCTGTGGCCTCCACTGTTCCCCTCGTTTTGCCTGCTGCGGTCTCATTTTACTTTTCATTTTATTCTCTGATCACTGCCGATGAGAGCCCTGTGTCCGCGCTGCTTCTGTTGCCTGCCTCCCGGCCTGATGGGCCTCTTTGTACTGAGGCACAGAGCCCAGCTGGCGGCTGGAGTTCCACGGACTGTGTCGGCTGGTCATTCTTGCCTAGGTTCACAGGCCAACAGCCAGTGTCCTTCCTTCCCTGCTCGTCACCGCACCAGCGGCTCACTCCTACCTGCTGCCATCACACGCCTGGCAACCTCGTGCTCCGGGGCCAGCCAAGAACTGAGACCCCAGCAGGCCCCTAGTTCCCAGCAGGCCAACTCCCCATTAAGCTACTGCTGCCTAGCCGTGTTCTCGAGGCTTCAGAGCCGGGAGAGTGAGGAGAGCATCGCAAGCCCGGACGCCCCCAGCCCCGGACGCACAATGCTCCGGCGGAGCCGCCCCCCAACACAGGCGACCTCTGCGCCCGCTTGTCCCGCGGCCCCGGGCGCACCTCCGGCCAAAGAGTCTTTCTTATCAGAGTAATTTTCTTTGCTTTATGTTGACTTTATCATGGCCTTCAACCAAGTCTTGTCACTTTTGAAAGAACTAAGGTTCTTTATAATTGCATTACTTCCAAAGATTTACTTTTAAAATATTTTGTCACTTTGGTTAAATAGACAAGTAGTGTTTCTTACTGACACGTGAGCTTATTTAACCAAGTGTTCAAACCTTCTGACAACTTTTGTATCTTACTTTCCCCACACTCAAATCCTAAGCAATATAGTCTTTTTTTTTTTTTTTTCTTCTTTCTTTTTCGCTGCACCGGGTGGCTTGTGAGATCTTATTTCCCTGACCAGGGATTGAACCCTGGCCCTCGGCAGGGAAAGTGCTGAGTCCTAACCACTGGAACGGCAGTAAATTCCCCTGAGTGGTATATTCCGGATCTCAAAGGTTATTTGAGTTTTCCCAGATAGAGCCTGGAAAACCACAAAGTATCTCTTACCTTGTAAAAACAGAGGTGCCAGAAATAATTAGGTTTATTTGATATATTGAGTTTCATGGGAGGCTTTGTCAAGTCATAAGAGATGCCTAACCTTCTCGAGGTTACATTTGCGTGAGCGAAATGTTATTAATATAAATGTTTCAGAAATCGTATTAATTTCCTGGAGGTTTGTCAATGCCCTCAGTGTTGATGATATGTCCTGGTGTTGCTTTGCCTGATATTAAAAAGTGTAGTGTTATCAATCATAATTGTAGTTATCTTTTAAAATGTTGCATGCCACGGAAACAACAAAATTTCCTTGTCAATTGCATTATTTTTGCGATGAACTCTCATCAGATCTTTAACCATGAGCATTTTAAATCTTTTGTCATGCACTAAGGCTTCCCTGAAAGCGCTTGCAATCAGCTACAGGCCAGAATGCTTCATCTTCCAGAAAAAGGGACTGTCTCAGACCCCCATGGAAAGGACTATGCCAGATGCTCTGAGGCACAAGCTTCTGATACCATTACTTAAATAACTTTGAAATCCTGTCACTGGACTAGGCCAGAATTTCCAGAACTCTAGTGAAGAAGCTGATGGGTTCATGAGACTGCTAACCCAAGACTGAGCAGAACAAGAATTAATTACATAGGACTTAATGAACTCATGAAAGATGATTATGGGTTTTCTTTGGAATATTGCTGATGCTTTCATGCTCTATACTCTGGATATAAGGAACCCTTTCTCATTTCTCTTAGGCTATCCATAACTGATAACAATTTAGTAGATTATACTTTCATAAATGGACACAAACCACTTATCTTTTCCTCCCTGCCCAATCCCTCTAGAATTTGGAAATTATTTTTGAGCACTCTTATTTTCATGGTAATACTGTTATATGCCTAGGTTCAATAAGAACCTGCCTTTCTTATTAACAGGACATAATTGGAAACACTGGTTATATAACCAAGGCTTTGACTGGAATGTCATATCTGTAAATGATGTTCATAGAATCACATATGACCTGACAATTTTAAGGAACTCGGGTTGAGTTTATGAAGCCAAGTCTTATAAAACTCCCTTGGGAACCTGATACTTGGCTGACAGAGTTCCCAGCCTTATAGATGAGTAAGGAAGGTCTCTTCCTGGCAAGTCCAGGAAACTTAGGTTGTTTTGGGTACCTTGAGAAGAGAGGAATTCACCAATATGTATATACAGGTGAAATCTGGTGGTAAGTTCTCGGCTTGGCTTACTAGCCTTGAGAGGCTTTCAAAGTCCAATCTGAAATTCTTTATAAAAACCTACAGCAAAGCAAACTTTAAAAGGCCTGTATGGCCAATTACCATCCTTGCTGCACCTGTGCAAGTAATCAGGTCAAATCTAGTAAGACCAGAGTTAGTTTGCAATCAAGAATAACCTTATTTGAGATGATCTTTCATCAAAAAGAGGGTGACCCCTGAGAGAAATTTTGCATTTCATTAGAAAATCAGAAAATACTATGAGATGTGGGTTATGACATTCTGGTCCTGTTCATTGTCTCTGAGCTATTTTGCCCCTCTTTGTAAAACTTCGTGGTTTTGTTACCATGTAAGAATTTGTAAATTGGACTGAATCCTGCAATCTTGCACACATTGTCAACACTTAACAAATTTTCAGTTATTCCAATTTCTTTCAATATCTGGCTACAACCCTCCAAATTAACATTTCTCATTTTTCTCTCTCCCTCCTGATTTGGCACCACAGACCTAAAAGCTGACTGCCTAGATCCTTATGAAGACTCTAAGTTGTCTTTAAGCACAGATGGAGTGGAAAAAAAAAATGCTTGTTCATCAAACTTTGGTTCAGCTTCTCTCCTTCCTCCAGGCCCCTGAACTTTGGCCCATGCCCAGCCTGAGTCAGCAGACAGCCCCTCCTGAGAATAGACTGGCCTCAGTGGAAAATATTCTCTGATCTGCTATGCAATCATGCCACCATTTCATCCCACTTCCCCACATCCAGTTCTTTCTAACCTTGCTTACTCTTCTTTAAGAAAGAAAAACTTTTTTCCTTACTTTTCAGATGCTTGCAGAATTTACTATCACAGCATTTGCCCTATTGCAAAAGTCCCCCTCCCTCTGTTGCAGAAGTCCCTTTCCCCTCTTTCAACAATTCTTCTGAATAGAAGTCTCTCCTTAATGAGTCTGTATTTGTTTTTTTTTTTTTTTTTTGCAGTTTTTTTTTCCCTTTAGTCTTTTTTTAAAAATTTTTATTTATTTACTTATTTATTTATGGCTGTGTTAGGTCTTTGTTTCTATGCAAGGGCTTTCTCTAATTGCGGCAAGTGGGGACCACTCTTCATCGCGGTGCGCGGGCCTCTCACTGTCGCGGCCTCTCTTGTTGCGGAGCACAGGCTCCAGACGCGCAGGCTCAGTAGTTGTGGCTCACGGGCCTAGTTGCTCCGCGGCATGTGGGATCTTCCCAGACCAGGGCTCGAACCCGTGTCCCCTGCATTGGCAGGCAGAATCTCAACCACTGCACCGCCAGGGAAGCCCTCTGTATTTGTTTTTTATTTGACAATACTTAACAGACAATAAAACACATCCATTTTAAGTGTACATATGATGAGTTTTGACAAATGTATACATTCGTATATACTCACCATCCCAATCAAGATTTAGAATGTTTCCATCCCTCCATCAAAGGGTGCATACTGTATGATTCCATTTATGTAAAACTCTTTATACAAAACTTTTTATATAAAATGCTTCAAAATACAGAGTAATCCATAGTAGCAGAAAGCAGATAGGTGGCTGCAGGATAGAAGGATTACAAAGAAGCAGGAGGAAAGTTTTGAGAGTGATGTATATATTCACTATTTTAATGGGGTGATGAGTCCACAGATACATACATCTGTCAAAACTAATTTAAAAAAGTGAACACTTTTAATGTGTGCAGTTTCTTGTGTGTTAAATAGATCTCAGTAAAGCTGTTAAAAATATGAGTGTGCAGACAATCTTCACTAGAATGGCCTGTAGCAATCCCTCACAGCCAGAGGACTTTAGGAAGAGACCCACACATTCCCAAGCAGAGAGTTAGATGCAGAAGGCACCCAGAGGAGGAGATCGCGCTGATGACGTTATGAAGAGTGCAGCAGACAGGAGTTCCTGGGCAGTTGGGGGTGGGATGGGGAGGGAACACGGGCAGCATTCATGAGCAGGGCTCCGTGTTCAGAGGATGTTCAAGAGGAAAGGGATCCTGCAGATGGCATTAGATAACGGGCCTGGCACACAAAGTGCTCCTTGGGCGACGGCACTGTGCAGAAGGTGTTCAGAGACAGAGTGTACAGCGAGGAAGGCCTGGAGCAGGGATTCTTCATGGGACAGATGGCATGGTAGGAAACATTCACAGGTAGAGTGCATGCTGCAGAAGCCATTCACAGGCAGCGCATGCGGTACAGAAGAAGGTTGGGTGGAGACAGCATTAACAGGGAAGCCCCTCAGGAAAGCAGTGCCACTCTTTCCCTAGCAGGAAGGGTTGAGAACAAGGAATCAGTGGCTTACACAAGCAGCAGAAGGCTGGAGCAGTGAAGGTCAGGGAGACCTGGTACACGAGGAAAAAGCCCCCAGCAATTCCACCTGCAGGACTGTCATGGATAATTCGCAGGAGGTTTCCCAGAAGCCACCGGGAAAAAAGCCAGGCGTACCCTCTTTTTGACACCCCATATTTTTCTTCCAAATGATAACAACAGTGACACTACGCTTCTGCTTAGCATGATGCAACCATACCTCATATACATGAATATGCCTTTGCCTTCTTCAAGAAGGGGGGACGTCAAAAGTCCCATTAGATACACTCTCATTCTCTGGGGGATGTCTGTTCCTTCTCTAGTTCTGTCATAATTACACTTTGACATGCTGTAATCTATAGGTTAAATTATATGATTAAGCACCACCCACACAATTTAAACGCAAGATTTGGAAATGGGAGAAAGAAAAGTAATGGGGCAGATTTAAATATATAATAGCAAAGCAAGACGAAGTATGCCTAGCTTCTATAGCTGTTATTTTTGCAACTGGCCATGAGGTCATAGTATTTGTAACTTCCTTTTCCACTAGCATTTCAGTTCCATGTGACCTCATCTAGCTGGTTGTGGTTGTCTACCTGGCAGTCAGATACAAACCTTTATCCCTAACCAATCTGATCCCTTAGTGGTCCTGCCTGCGTGAGTCATTACAGTCATCCATTATCTTACATTATTGGACATGGGAACACTAAGAGAAACTCCCAGAAGACGTTTCTCCTAGGTTTCAGATGTGGTCCTTGCAGCGACCCTTTTTCCCCTCGATAATCAGGAGCAGTCAGCCAGCAGGTAAAATAACAGCCTTCTTGTTGATTCAGTGGCAAGAGGGGCCCCAAATGGCCAGGTAGCGATCTCAACTTTGAATTCAATGTAACCCAGTGTTGGGTCCCCTGGTGGAAGCTTTCCTCCCTTGGGAAGTTCATGGGAAAAGGATATTGCGCAGAGAAACATCACAAGAGAAATGTGTTGTGTGGAAATTCACAGGCGGAATACATTCATAAGCAGAGTCCCCCAGAGGACCCCACATGGCTGTGTATGGGTTGGGGGCCCTCACAGGTGTGGATCTATAGAGGGGAAGGAGGAATAGGGGAGGCTGGGTACTGGGGATCAACCGGCTTGCTGGGAACCTGGTCTGCTAAGTCATTTTTCAAAATAACCCTACCCTATTTGTTTTCTAGGTCTTTGTGTCACATGCTATCACCAACAGAGAGCCCTAGTCCTGGTTAGGAACTACTGTTATAGTTCTTGCCTTTGAAGTGGTAAAACTTCTTCTTCCTTTCCCAAATGTACTCATGTAGCCAAGATGGTGGCTGAGGTTGGGGTGAGAAAGTAGCTACAGGGACACTAGTTCAATACCTACTGAATACTGGGTCCCAACGTCCCTGCTCAGTAGTAGAGGGCTTTCTCTGTCATGTCTTCTATCTTTGGACTGACTTCTTGACCACCCTTTTTGGCCCCAGGCTGGATCAAGACATCGATGACATGCAAATTATATTTTCCGATACAAAACCTGGAAGCATGGATCATGTGACAGGCAGAATGACTATTCAACAGGATTCTGACAGCTTGGGGCACCAGCCTTAATGAGCAAGATGAAAGTCTTGCCTGTCGGTACACATCTGGAGGAATGGGTTCGGCTGTGCGGTTGGGGGGGCACCTTTGAGGGTAAGAGATGCATATTCAGAATTCCTGTCAGAGTTGATGGGACCAGGGGTGTTTAAATGGGAGAAGAGTTGATAGAGGAAGAACCCAACGAGCGTATTTACCGATTTTAGGGGCTGGCATATAAAAGAGGGATTACAGATTACCAGTGGGTGATAGTTAAAGGGGAACAGGTTGTAACTCAGCTGAGGAACGCATTTCCACAGACAGAATGGGCTTGTAAGGGACTGAGCTCTTGGTCATTGCAAGTGTTCAATAAGGACGAGGCGGCCACCTGTCGACAATGAAAGGAAGGATGGGCCCAAAAGAATAAAATATTCTTCATTAAGATCTGACAGGTCTAGAATTGCACACTTGCTGTGCATGCACAGTTTCTAGATAACGCTGTTTTTTTCTCTTTAGATTTGATACTTCTTAAAAGTATTTGCTTCTGTCGAGAAAACTTTGATACTCCTTAAAGTATTTATTTGCTTTTGTAAAGAGAGTGGCTTCAGGTAATAGGAGAAAATAAATCACACAGCCAAATACACCAAGTTATTACACTTATAAAAGGAAACCTTAACATTTACACACGAAGTATCTTACCATTTATTGTAATTGTGTACATTAAGGAGTTAAGCAAGTATGATTCAAAATTCTAGGCAAATAAAAAGAAGCGAAAGTGCAATGCAACCACCCCTCTTCCTTAAGTCCGGAGAATTCTGTGCCATTTAAACATGAAAGAGATTTTTTTCAGATTGGAGTCAATATCTTGCATGTTGGTTCTGAAACTCTCTTAAAGGCAGAGTGTATCTAGAAGGTGGGGAAGCCAGCCTATCTTGGACCTCTTTATCCTGCCAAGACTCAGGGGTGCTACCTCCCACCCAAAGGCACGACCTTTCTTTCCCTTTCACTCATTCATTCAGCACCTATGTGTCAGTCCCTACCATCTGCCAAGTCCCAGGCTGAGGGCTAGTCTTGAGGAAAACCAGCTCATATTTTGTTCGAGTACATGGCCAGTTTTCCACTCCAGAGCAAAGCTGATGCACATCTATGGAAATAAATGGAACATTCCTCCTCTGATCATTTGGCAGGAAGAACAAGTCCACCAGCCAATGTGCATAGGGCTCAGAAACTGGAGAGAGATGGAGAGGCATTTTCTAATTAAACCAAGAGAAAAGGCCCTCATTTTTCATCAGAAAAACTGTCAGGTTGTCCTTTCGAGGAACTGACACAGTGATGCTGGTCCCAAAGGCAGAGGCGCCCAGTCGAACCTGAGCAGAGCATCAGCTGACTGCATGAACGGGCCTGCATCTGTCCAGCTGGGCAACAGGTATCCCTGTTCCAAGTACCTGGGGTCTCAGTAGTTGCCACTAGCTTGGGACAGAGTCTGGACTGGAAAATGGGAGGTCACTGAGGGCCCCGTGCCCAGATCGGCTAGCCTACTGGAGCTTCTCCTGGGTTGACAAGCTCTTCTTTGGGAAGGTCTGGGAGTCAAATCTGTTCCCAGCTGAGAGTACTTCAGTTCAGAAGTGTTTTCATGGAAAACGGAGGTGAGAGGGCCAGTTTGGCCCTTCTGGTATTTTATGGGGACCCAGGATGCCCAGAGGAGGAGTGCAATCCCCCACCTTCCCCTCTTTGTAAAAGTGTGCCTCAGGGGAGGCTTGAGGGGGCGGTGCCACCTCCACACAGTGCTTGGCATCTACTCAGCATTAAATCGATGCTCATGTTTGTCCTGACTGTCACTGGAGAGAGCATGCGCTCTGGAGAGAGACAGCAATGGTTCTGCACAATGCAATGACCACCTCTCTGGGCCTCAACACCCTCATTTGCAAACTGCGGAGAAGAATACCCTCTGTACAAGATTAGCATGGGGATTAATGCCACCACTTTGTGATAATGCCTGGTATGCAGTAAGGCCTCAAGAAATGTTGACTGATTTTCTCCCTTCATAATCCTGCTGGAGTCTGTAGACCCTAAAACTTGCTTTAGGGGATTTCTGTGTAAAGTTTAGGGATCGGAAATTGAGGGCAAAGGTATTAATTAGCTAGCAAGATTCAGACACAGATGCCCCTTTGGTCAGTAGCCTCTTAGGAATCACATCCTATAGAACTTAAACCTAACATGTAAACTTTCTAATACATGTCCACATGCCTGCAGGACAAAACGCAACTATATTGAAAGGTAGGTAGGCAGGAGGTCATTAAAATCTGCTATATAACTCAATCAAAAGCACTAACTAGTTGTAAAAGTATATGGAAAGTTTAAAAAATATATATGGCAAATAGACAAGCTAAACATTAGCCTATGTCAACCCCTAGCATTCAATGTCTGCAATTTACCCACCAGGGATCGTCAACAGTCTTTAACCCCTCAGAAGCTTCAGGAGGTCTCCTTCTTCTGTCAAGTTCCAAAGGTACACTCAGAGCTGTGAACCAGAATGTGATTTGCTCTCTGTCCCTAGAGTCAGGATACACCGAACCCCACGCTCTTGTCCATGCCTATTGTACCAGGCCACCTAAACTCATCAGGAAGCTGACCAGTCTGAGGGAAGCCAAAATGGAATTATTGTTCAATCCTCTTTGCTTGAGCCTGAAGTAAGATAATGGATGGGAAGTGCTTTCTAAGCTATGAAGAGCTACACACACAAGTAATTATCATAACATCATTAAGACATGCTACTGGATGTAAGCAAGTTCAACTTAGGAAGAGCAAAAACATGAAGCAATCAAATGGAGGCGAGAGGAAGTGAGGGAAGAAGTCAGCAACTTGGGGCAAGTGGGGACAGTCAAACTTGTCCAGGAGTTATCAGCTTCTTGTTAGCCTGGAGGAGCTAAAAGAAAATAGAAGTACCCGTGAGATTGGAAATACACACCCGATCCAATGAGCCGTCAGAAGCCCCTGGGGAGGGTGACTGCTCCAGGCATCAGGAGTAACAGTCCAGGTCAGTGTGTCTTCTGGAGAAAAGGCAGGACAGGCTTGTAGCTGGTGGAGGGCCTGGCTGCTACCGATTCCCGTTGCCTTCAAGGGAGATATTCTGCTCTGTGCTTCTAGTTGAGGAGGATCACTGGGCCCCATGAAGCTCAGACACTGGGGTCAATTCCATTGGCTTTTAGCATGCCAACCTGTCTTCAGGCAGAGCTCACAATGTGGCCCAGAGGCTGCCCAGGCACCAGGACAGCACCATCACTTCCCACACATGCCTACGTATCCTGGCCTTCACCTGCTGCTGGTCCCCAGCTATATATCTTGTTTTACTGAATACCTTGGCTGAGTCCTGATCTGATGCTATATGAGCAATGGTGGAGGCGACTCAAGGGACTGTGGCAGAGAGCCCCGGACCTGAATCTGAAGTCCTGGGTTGAGGTCCTGATTCTGCCATCTACAAGCCAGGTGTTTTCCCATGTCCTTTTCCTTTCTAGGTCTTTACTTCCTTGGTCCCAAATGAGGCTAACAACACAGGCCTGGCCAGCAGCCCAGGGCAGCTAGAGGGCTTAGCTGAGGTGCTGCACGGAAGGCGCTTCTTGAGAGGAAGAGACAATGACTCCTGCAACTTGGAAATGTCCGTGGGGAGGGTCTTTATCTGTGCCACCTAAGACTTCCAAGTATCACAGGGCATAGGGACACAAGGACTCGGGGTCCCCCGAACATAAAGGCTAAGAGAGAGAGCAGTGTCCCAGGTCAAGACTCAGGGAGAGACCAGAGCACATTTCTTCCCTCTAGTAACTTTCCAGCACCCACCTAGAAGAGCTTCTCATAGCATTTCCCACAGTGGATGGTGTCACGGTGAATGAAGATCTGATCCAGAAGCTCACCCATCGGTTTACTGCAAATCCCACACTGAAAGAGAAAACAAGCTGGAGGTCAATACACAAGTGAAGCAATATAAACGAGTGGAGTGGGCAGGCTCCAAGCTGATGGCACATCCTGGATGTCGAAGCAGGCAATTTAAAAATGGCGAACAGAGACAAAACCCAAACAAAAACAAAAAAAACCTAACAGGCAGAATGATTGCACAGTGGTTAGGAGCCCAGGTTTCAGCATTGGGCCTGGGTTTGAGCCCTCAATCCACTACTTATTAGCTAGGTGAGCTTGGGTAAGTTACTGAGGCTCCCTGAGCCTCCATTTCCTCATCTATAGAAGGGCTTTAATTGTGACATTTAAAGTCCAAAAGAAGGTGACATGAAGGCCCACTGAAAGGTAAAGCTATTTCAGCAGTCCAGCCGCTCCGGCGTGTCTCTCCAGCGAACGTCTAAAGGATGAGAACCGCCAGCCACCTGCAGCGGACCCTCCTGGTACTAGGAGTCAGAGCAGGGCGGCCTGCAGACAGTCTCAAATAAGAGGAGACCAAGAGTCCCCATATTTCTGGGGCTCCAGCTGTCTCCAGGCCCACCCTGGACTAAGCCTTCTGGCTTCCAGCTGAAAGCAGTGGCGAACAGCTGCTAGGATCCCCAACTCCCTCTGCTCATTCTCACCAAGCACCTCTCTGATGGCTCTTTCTTCTGTTTCTCAGTTCCTATCTCCTGGCCATTTATTGTTTATTTTTTGAATTTTATTTTATGTATTTTTTTATACGGCAGGTTCTTATTAGTCATCCATTTTATACACATCAGTGTATACATGTCAATCCCAATCGCCCAATTCATCCCACCACCACGCCCACCCCCGCTCCTTTCCCCGCTTGGTGTCCATACGTTTGTTCTCTACGTCTGTGTCTCTACTTCTGCCCTGCAAACCGGTTCATCTGTACCATTTTTCTAGATTCCACATATGTCCATTAATATATGATATTTGTTTTTCTCTTTCTGACTTAATTCACTCTGTATGACAGTCTCTAGATTCATCCACGTCTCTACAAATGGCCCAATTTCATTCCTTTCGATGGCTGAGTAATATTCCTTTGTATATATGTACCACAACTTCTTTATCCATTCATCTGTCGATGGGCATTTAGGTTGCTTCCAGGACCTGGCTATTGTAAATCGTGCTGCAATGAACATTGGGGTGCATGTGTCTTTTTGAATTATGGTTTTCTCATGGTATATGCCCAGTAGTGTGATTGCTGGGTCATATGGTAATTCTACTTTTAGTTCTTTAAGGAGACTCCATACTGTTCTCCATAGTGGCTGTATCAATTTACATTCCCACCAACAGTGCAAGAGGGTTCCCTTTTCTCCACACCCTCTCCAGCATTTGTTGTTTGTAGATTTTCTGATGATGCCCATTCTGACTGGTGTGAGGTGATACCTCATTGTAGTTTTGATTTGCATTTCTCTAATAATTAGTGATGTTGGGCAGCTTTTCATGTGCTTCTTGGCCATCTTTATGTCTTCTTTGGAGAAATGTCTATTTAGGTCTTCTGCCCATTTTTGGATTGGGTTGTCTGTTTTTTTCAATATTGAGCTGCATGAGCTGTTTATGTATTTTGGAGATTAATCCTTTGTCAGTTGCTTCATTTGCAAATATTTTCTCCCATTCTGAGGGTTGTCTTTTTGTGTTGTTTATGTTTTCCTTTGCTGTGCAAAAGCTTTTAGTTTCATTAGGTCCCATTTGTTTATTTTTGTTTTGATTTCCATTACTCTAGGAGGTGGATCAAAAAAGATCTTGTTGTGATTTATGTCAAAGAGTGTTCTTCCTATGTTTTCCTCTAAGAGTTTTATAGTGTCCGGTCTTACATTTAGGTCTCTGATCCATTTTGAGTTTATTTTTGTGTATGGTGTTAGGGAGTGTTCTAATTTCATTCTTTTACATGTAGCTCTCCAGTTTTCCCGGCACCACTTATTGAAGAGGCTTTCTTTTCTCCATTGTCTATTCTTGCCTCCTTTATCAAAGATAAGGTGACCATATGTGCGTGGGTTTATCTCTGGGCTTTCTATCCTGTTCCATTGATCTATATTTCTGTTTTTGTGCCAGTACCATACTGTCTGGATTACTGTAGCTTTGTAGTATAGTCTGAAGTCAGGGTGCCTGGTTCCTCCAGTTCCGTTTTTCTTTCTCAAGATTGCTTTGGCTATTTGGGGTCTTTTGCGTTTCCATACAAATTGTGAAATTTCTTGTTCTAGTTCTGTGAAAAATGCCAGTGGTAGTTTGATAGGGATTGCATGGAATCTGTAGACTGCTTTGGGGAGTATAGTCATTTTCACAATATTGATTCTTCCAATCCAAGAACATGGTATATCTCTCCATCTGTTTGTATCACCTTTAATTTCTTTCAACAGTGTCTCATAGTTTTCTGCATACAGGTCTTTTGTCTCCCTAAGTGGGTTTATTCCTACATATCTTATTCTTTTTGTTGCAATGGTAAATGGGAGTGTTTCCTTAATTTCTCTTTCAGATTTTTCATCATTAGTGTATAGGAATGCAAGAGATTTCTGTGCATTGATTTTGTATCCTGCAACTGTAGCAAATTCATTGATTAGCTCTAGTAGTTTCCTGGTGGCATCTTTAGGATTTTCTATGTATAGTATCATGTCATCTGCAATCAGTGACAGTTTTACTTCTTCTTTTCCAATTTGTATTCCTTTTATTTCTTTTTCTTCTCTGACTGCCGTGGCTAGAACTTCCAAAACTATGTTGAATAATAGTGGCGAGAGTGGACATCCTTGTCTTGTTCCTGATCTTAAGAGGAAATGCTTTCAGTTTTTCACCATTGAGAAAAATGTTTGCTGTGGGTTTGTCATATGTGGCCTTTATTATGTTGAGGTAGGTTCCCTCTATGCCCACTTTCTGGAGGGTTTCTTATCATAAATGGGTGTTGAATTCTGTCAAAAGCTTTTTCTGCATCTATTGAGATGATCATATGGTTTTTCTTCTTCAGTTTGTTAATATGGTGTATCATATTGATTGATTTGTGTATACTGAACAATCCTTGCACCCCTGGGATAAATCCCACTTGATCATGGTGTATGATCTTTTTAATCTGTTGTTGGATTCTGTTTGCTAGTATTTTGTTGAGGATTTTTGCATCTATATTCATCAGTGATATTGGTCTGTAATTTTCTTTTTTTGTAGTATCTTTGGCTGGTTTTGGTATCAGGGTGATGGTGGCCTCATAGAATGAGTTTGGGAGTGTTCCTTCCTCCGCAATTTTTTGGAAGAGTTTGAGAAGGATGGGTGTTAGCTCTTCTCTAATTGTTTGATAGAATTCACCTGTGAAGCCATCTGGTCCTGGACTTTTGTTTGTTGGAAGATTTTTAATCACAGTTTCAGTACTTGTGAGTGGTCTCTTCATATTTTCTATTTCTTCCTGGTTCAGCCTTGGAAGGTTATACCTTTCTAAGAATTTGTCCATTTCTTCCAGGTTGTCCATTTTATTGGCATATAGTTGTCTGTAGTAATCTCTTATAATCCTTTGTATTTCTGCAGTGTCAGTTGTGATTTCTCCTTTTTCATTTCTAATTTTATTGATGTGAGTCCTCTCCCTCTTTTTCTTGATGAGTCTGGCTAATGGTTTAACAATTTTGTTTATCTTCTCAAAGAACCAGATTTTACTTTTATCGATCTTTGCTATTGTTTTCTTTGTTTCTATTTCATTTATTTCTGCTCTGACCTTTATGATTTCTCTCTTTCTGCTAACTTTGGGTTTTGTTTGTTCTTCTTTCTCTAGTTCCTTCAGGTGTAACGTTAGATTGTTTATTTGAGATTTTTCTTGTTTCTTGAGGTAGGCTTGTATAGCTATAAACTTCCCTCTTAGAACTGCTTTTGCTGCATCCCATAGGTTTTGGATCGTCATGTTTTCATTGTCATTTGTCTCTAGGTATTTTTTGATTTCCTCTTTGATTTCTTCAGTCATCTCTTGGTTATTTAGTAACGTATTGTTTAGCCTCCATGTGTTTGTGCTTTTTACGTTGTTTTCCCTGTAATTGATTTCTAATCTCACAGCGTTGTGGTCAGAAAACATGCTTGATATGACTTCAGTTTTCTTCAATTTACTGAGGCTTGATTTGTGACCCAACATGTGATCTAGCCTGGAGAGTGTTCCGTGCGCACTTGAGAAGAAAGTGTAATCTGCGGTTTTTGGATGGAATGTGCTATAAATATCAATTAAATCTATCTGGTCTGTTGTGTCATTTAAAGCTTGTGTTTCCTTATTAATTTTCGGTTTGGATGATCTGTCCACTGGTGTAAGTGAGGTGTTGGAGTCCCCCACTATTATTGTGTTACTGTCGATTTCGTCTTTTAGAGCTGTTAGCAGTTGCCTTATGTACTGAGATGCTATGTTGGGTGCATATATATTTTTAATTGTTATATCTTCTTCTTGGATTGATCCCTTGATCATTATGTAGTGTCCTTCCTTGTCTCTTGTGACATTCTTTATTTTAAAGTCTATTTTATCTGGTATGAGTATTGCTACTCCAGCTTTCTTCTGATTTCCATTTGCATAGAATATCTTTTTCCATCCCCTCACTTTCAGTCTGAATGTGTCCCTAGGTCTGAAGTGGGTCTCTTGTAGACAGCATATATATGGGTCTTGTTTTTGTATCCATTCAGCAAGCCTGTGTCTTTTGGCTGGAGCATTTAATCCATTCACGTTTAAGGTAATTAGCGATATGTATGTTCCTTTTACCATTTTTTTGTTTTGGGTTTGTTCTTGTAGGTCCTTTTCTTCTCTTGTGTTTCCCACTTAGAGAAGTTCCTTTAGCATTTGTTGTAGAGCTGGTTTGGTGGTGCTGACTGCTCTTAGCTTTTGCTTGTCTGTAAAGCTTTTGATTTCTCCATCGAATCTGAATGAGATCCTTGCTGGCTAGAGTAATCTTGGTTGTAGGTTCTTCCCTTTCATCACTTTAAGTATATCATGCCACTCCCTTCGGGCTTGTAGGGTTTCTGCTGTGAAATCAGCTGTTAACCTTATGGGAGTTCCCTTGTATGTTATTTGTCATTTTTCCCTTGCTGCTTTCAATAATTTTTCTTTGCCTTTAATTTTTGCCAATTTGATTACTGTGTGTCTCGGCGTGTTTCTCCTTGGGTTCATCCTGTATGGGACTCTCTGCACTTCTTGGACTTGGGTGGCTATTTCCTTTCCCATGTTAGGGAAGTTTTCGACTATAATCTCTTCAAATATTTTCTCGGGTCCTTTCTCTCTCTCTTCTCCTTCTGGGACCCCTATAATGCGAATGTTGTTGCGTTTAATGTTGTTCCAGAGGTCTCTTAGGCTGTCTTCATTTCTTTTCATTCTTTTTTCTTTATTCTGTTCTGCAGCAGTGAATTCCACCATTCTGTCTTCCAGGTCACTTATCCGTTCTTCTGCCTCAGTTATTCTGCTACTGATTCCTTCTAGTGTATTTTTCATTTCAGTTACTGTAATGTTCATCTCTGTTTGTTTGTTCTTTAACTCTTCTAGGTCTTTGTTAAACATTTCTTGCATCTTCTCGATCTTTGCCTCCATTCTTATTCCGAGGTCCTGGATCATCTTCACTATCATTATTCTGAATTCTTTTTCTGGAAGGTTGCCTATCTCCACTTCATTTAGTTGTTTTTCTGGGGTTTTATCTTGTTCCTTCATCTGGTACATAGCCGTCTGCCTTTTCATCTTGTCTATCTTTCTGTGAATGTGGTTTCTGTCCCCCAGGCTGCAGGACTGTAGTTCTTCTTGCTCCTGCTGTCTGCCCTCTGGTGGATGAGGCTATCCTCCTGGCCATTTTTTCACTGTGAATTTATCAGCCCTCTGTGATTCTAGTTACTGTACACCAGGACTTGAACCTCAACTTAGCCAGCTAATGGTGCTGATCCATTTAGGGGGTCACCTCTGGGAACACAGGAAAAAAATCAACAATCTGGGCTTGCAACATGCCTCACACTGTGGAGAACAGGGACCCTAAAAGGTTTTTGTGATGCTGTGGCCATAAGTGTCTTCTCTTTCTTCCTAAATATAACAATACAAACTAGTATTCCATTTTGTTTATTTATTTTAGTATTTATTTATTTACTTATTTTAATGTCCATTTATTTATTTATTTTGGCTGCACCCGGTCTTAGTTGCAGCATGCAGGATCTTTGTTGCGGCACGCGGGATCTTTAGTTGCGGCACGCGGACTCTTAGTTGTGGCATGTGGACTCTTAGTTGAGGCATGCATGAGGGATCTAGTTCCCTGATCAGGGATTGGACCTGGGCCCCCTGCATTGGGAGCGTGTTTTCTTACCCACTGGACCACCAGGGAAGTCCCCTACAAACTAGTATTTTAAAATGTTATGTCAATCTAACAAAGATAAGATAAACCTACAATTAAGGATAGTGACAGATTAGTTTATACAAATGAACTTGAGCAATGGAATGGCATTTCCCGGGAGGCTGCAGGGTGTAGCTGAGACAACACTGGCTCTGATGTCGGAACCGGGATTTCCACCCTCGGTTCTGAGCAGCTGTGTGATCTTATGAAAATAATATCCTCTTCACCTCTGTGCTCATGGACCCCAGGGGTGGCTCTCAGGCACCCTGCCCACATTCCAAGAATTCCCCAAGAATATCAGGCCTATTTTGCCACAATTCCAAGTTCCCCAGCCCTGTGTGAGCGCCAATCAGGCAAGTTTAAAATCCCTGCCGCTCTGTGCCTCCTCCTCCCAGGCCTGCCAGCCTCCTGCCTGCCTCTTCATCCCTATTCCCTCTGCACGCACGATGGAGACCTGTTTAGCCACCTGGAAAATACCCTTGGACACCTCTTCACCTCTGACTCTGGACCCACCTCCCTCACACAGCCTTCCTGGGACTCCAACCCACTCCAACTGCACCCTTCACCCAACACTTGGCTCTGTGAGACCAAATGTGCCCAGAGTTGCTTAGGTCTGAGACTCCCGTAATTTTGCTCTCTGTTTAACAGGGGTGCCCTGTAATTAAAGTATACAACCAAAAGTTGACAAAATATTCTAGATCTCTAGAACTTACGTATCTTGGGTACCTGACACGTTGTACCCTTTGACCATCACCTCCCCATTTCCCCCCTCCCCAGCCCCTGGCAACCACCCTTCTACTCTCTTCTATGGGTTTGGCTGTTTTAGATCCCTCACGTAGGTGGTACTAGGTAGTATTTGTCCTTCTGTGTCTGGCTTACTTCACTTAGCATAATGTCCACCACGTTCACCCATGTTGTTGCAAATGGCAGAATTTCCTTCTTTCTTTAAAGGCTGAATAATATCCCATTTTGTGTATATACCACATTTTCTCTTTTTTTGATGTATTTTTGGCTGCGTTGGGTCTTCGTTGCTGCGCGTGGGCTTTCTCTAGTTGTGGCAGGCGGGGGCTGCTCTTCGTTGTGGTGTGCAGGCTTCTCATTGCGGTGGCCTCTCTTGCTGCAGAGCAAGGGCTCTAGGTGCGTGGGCTTCAGTAGTTGTGGCGCGTGGGCTCAGTAGTTGTGGCTTGTGGGCTCTAGGGCACAGGCTCAGTAGTTGTGGCGCATGGGCTTAGTGGTTCCGTGGCATGTGGGACCTCCCCGGATCAGGGCTCGAACCCGTGTCCCCTGCATTGGCAGTCGGACTCTTAACCACTGTGCCACCAGGGAAGTCCCTATATACCACATTTTCTTCAGCCATTCATCAGGCAATGCACAATTAGGTTGCTTTCATGTTTTGGCTATTGTTAACAATGCTGCAATGGACAGAGAATACAGATACCTCTTTGAGATGCTGATTTCAATTCCTTTGTGTATATACACAGAAGTGGGATTGCTGGATCATCTGGTAGCTCTATTTCTAATTTTTTGCCTGCTTTGGTGTCAGGATAATGCTAACTTCATAAAATGAGTTTGGAAGTGTTCTTTCTTCCATTTCTGGAAGAGTATAAAAAGGATTGGTATTAATTTTTCTTTCAATGTTTGGTAGAGTTGCCTGTGAAGACCCAGCCTTGAGTTTTTCTTTGTTGAGAGGTGTTTGGTTACTGAGTCACTCTTCTTATTTATTATTCGTCTGTTCAAGCTTCCAATTTCTTCTTGGTTCTGTCTTGGTAGGTTGTATGTTCTGTCTTGGTAGGTTGTATGTTTCTAAGGTTGTATGTTTCTAAGGTTGTATGTTTCTAATTATATACCAATTTATTGGTATATAATTGTTCATAATAGTTTCTAAGAAGTTTTCACGTAGTAAGTCCAGGAATCAGGAAAACAGAACGTTCTTTGCCAAATGACATGTCACAGTCTCTCCCTGCAGCACTCCTGAGTCAATTCTGGATCCACGCAGATGGAAGAGCTTCCTACCACGTGGCCTTTTGTTCCTTTCCTCCAATGTTCTGGGCCCCTCTCTACCTCGGCCACTGCTCTGGCCAGACTCTATGTGGACAAGCAGCCTCAGCATTGCCTGGAAACTTGTTAGAGAGGCCAATTCTCAGGTCCCACCCAGACGTACTGAGTTAAGATACTGGGCTGGGGCCCAGCACTCTGTGTCTTAACAAGCCCTTCAGGGGATGGTCAAGTGTGAGATGCACACTCCAGAGCGAGAACTGCTGCTCTAGACCTCGTTACAACCAATAAGTCATACACCCCACTGCTTGACTTCCATGTCCTCCAGCTTATTTGGCTGGTCTCTGCCACTGCTGGAACCTCCATTACTGGACCAGCTCACCGCCTCACTGTTATTGTTCCGTTGCACACAGACCAAACCCTGCCAACTCACCTGGCATAATCTCCGCCCCAGTAAATGCAACTGCCCCTGCTTCACCCTTGTGGCTGAGCCTGGCTAGGGAACAACACAGTACATGCTGACCGGTCTCCATAGCAATGAACGAGCCCTCCCTTCAAGCGGGCTCTGCACAGCCCATCCACCCTCCCTGTCTCTGAGACAATATTTCACAGACTCCCTTTTCTTCTCAAGTGTCCAACACCCCTTGCCCACCCTCACTCATAGATGATCATGTTTTCTAATCGATTGAGAAAACAGAAGCAAGTACTGAAGTTCTTCATTCTTCCACCAGCCAACTTGGGAACCTCTCTGTGTGTGACCCAGAGATTTGGCCTTTCCTATTCCTGCCATGTGTCAACTGGTACCCATCTTTCTCTCCTACAGACGTACATCATGATCACCATCAACGTCTCTTTCTCCTGCGTCATCAGTGTCTGCTCACTACTGCATCGCTCCCATCAGCATAAACCCATGCCTGGCACCTCTGCCCCACTGTCTGCTTGCACTGCTCCCTCACAAAGCCAACCCATCAGGACAGTCTTCCAGACTCACTCTGTCCATTTCCACATGAGCCCACTCCAGTCAAGCTTCTATCCCCGTCACTCCAGCAAAACTGCTCCAACTGAGGTCACAGATGACCACCATGCTGCAAAATTCAAGGTCAGTTCTCAGGCTTCATCCCATTTGATCTCTCAGCAACCACTGACAGGGTGACCAATGCAGTCTTTGGAGAAACTGTGTCACTTGGGGCATCACACTCTGTTATACTTCTCACCCTCCTCTGTGGACCCCCTCCTCTTCCCAACCTCTAAATGACAGAGAGACACAAGGCTCAGCGTCAGCCCCCCTCTCCACCCACCCACACCTTAGGTGATTTCATCAGGTCAGGGATGGCTCAGGGAAAAAGCATGCCCTGAGGACTCCCAGCTCCAGCCTTACCCTGGAACACAAACTCACATATCCAAACGATCATGTGAGCTCCTCACGTAGCTCTCACTGAGGCATCTTCAATTTCACTCATCTCCGCCTTGCCTCTGCTCAAACCTGCTCCCCTCTAGTCCTTCCCTTCTCCCTAAAAGGCACCACCATCCTTTCAGCTAATGGCTTGGGCCCCAAACTTTGCAATTTCCTTTGACTCCTCGCATTTCCTCATAGCCACAACCTGCCAGCTCTATTTTCAAACAGTATCCCCGATCCAGGCACCATCTTGACATGTCCCCTGCCAACTCCCTAATCAAGTGACTGCTTTCTCTAGCTTGATGTACTGCAGCAGTTTCCTAACTGATCTCCCTTTTCCCATTCCTGCCCCTCTACAGTCGCTCCTTCACCTAGCAGTCAGAGGGATCCTTTGAAAAGCATGAGTCAGACCCTGTCTCTCCACCACCCAAACCGTCCAGTAGGTTCCAACTGCATTTAGAATAAAACCCAAAGTCTCTCTGTATCCTGAAAGGCCTACATGATCCAGTTCTTAGCCATCCTTAAGACTTTATCTCCAGCCACTCACCCCTCACTCATGTCATTCCAGCCACGTGAGCTAAGATACTCCATGCTGCTGCCCCAGGGCCTTTGCACTTGTTGGCTGTCTGCTGGGAATAGTCTTTCCCCAGAAGACTGCTTTTGTTTCCCTCACAGTATTAAGCACATAGTACTCCTTTCGACTTGGGAGTCCATTCAGCTCCCAGTTCTGCAAAGCCTTTGACATGGAGCACATTCATACAGAGATAAAGCCTTCTCCACACTCTCTGAACCCATAAAGGCTCCCCAGCTGTGGATGATGCTCTCAGCAACACCACCTGTCTTCCTTACCTTAAAGCAATAGTCGTGGCAGCAAAGGCCAAGATGTTCTAAGGTAATCTTTGGACAGTCTCCGATCTCCTGGTTGCAGTAAGTACAGATCCTTCCACTTGTTCTGGGAAATGAAAAACAAGGATCCACGGTCAGGCTGGTACGCAGACTACTGATGTGATGCAGCCAGATCCTGTGGTTTGACGCAGCCAGGCTTAGGCTGCTGCCAGGATTCCCAGCCTGCCATCTTTTCCTGTGGTGTGAACTGGCCGTGTAGCCTTGGGCCAGACTGGACCGCAGCCCACTGTAGACCCTCACATTGTTTCCAGAAACCAGTCCTGTATCTTCACCCTACTCTCTATCGTATGTCTGGACACCGCGATCTGATTCTTATTCCAGGCAGCTTGCTTGTCTCTGTCCCTCGGCCTAGCGTGTCTGCATGGGGGGCTGTTCCCACCTAGAATAGGAAGACATACGTCTTCTCCTACAGGAGACACGTCTCTGTATGCCCTACCTGGCCCCTTGTCTTGATGGCCCTTCTCTTCATGCCTGGGAGCACTGAGTCCTACCTGGAGTATCACAGAGGCAGCATGGGTCCAAGGACTATCACAAAGTCAGTGTGGCTGTAGAGCCTGCTGGGACCTCAGACTGAAGTCCTAGATACCGACTTGTAGACTGAGTATCTCCCCAGTTCCAGGATCCCTGCCTTTGTTCCTCAAGTCACCCCCTGGTTTTCCTCCTCAGAGAGAACCTGTCAAAAGCCCCTGCCTGCCTTGCTGCTGGCCCGGGGCTCAGTCTCTTGACAGTGTTGCCCTCGTCACAGCCCTGTTCCTCCCTCCTATTTTACCACCACCAGCCCCAGCTCACAGTTAGTCAGATAGCAGAGTGGAAACGTCCCTTACCTCGGAGTACTCAGGGCCCTGGGGTTTAGCCCTAGCTCTGCCACTAACTCACTGCTTTTGCCCTTTGGTCTTAGCTGGATTCAAAGGCTTTCATTGCCACAAGTGTGACAGCCCAATGAGGGAAGCAGTGCCCTATGCTGTGGTGTGACACATCCCATCTGGAAATGGGCCAGAAGTAGCAAAGCGGCAGACAAAAGCAAATGGACTTAGCGTGTAAATCTCCCTCACCTGCTTCTCCTCCTGGAGACCTGTGAGCTCCCTGGTAACACAGCAGACTTACCTCTCAGAGTATGGAGTGCTGTCACGTGGGAGTTTCTTCTCCATGTGGCCTGAGTCCTCAGTGCTGCCGACGCTGCAGGGAGTGTGATGGGAGAGAGGAGAGCAGTCATGAGTGGAGAAGGCTTTTCTGATTAACACAGGACTCTGCATGACCAGCCATCATCTGTTATGCTAAATGAACTTGGTGCCAACGAGGCATAATTCTCTCAGAGAAGAGCTCTTACACTGGGGGCAAAGAAGACCTGCTGTGGTGAGGAAGATGAGAAGGGGGTGGCTAGGATTCTGGAGAACTGTCAGTTTCACGGACCAGGGGGAAAGGTCCATGGCTTTTCTCCCCACATATGCGCCTCGGTTATAATGTGACAATCGCCAGGAGCCCACTCACAGCAGGAATCAACTAAGAATGGGAACAAAAAAAAACAAGGAAACATTCCAACATAATACCGTGCTGGGTTACACAGTGGAATTAGGGGTGATTTTTTTTTTTTTCCTTTTCGCATCTTCAGTTTTCAATAATATGACTTTTTATAATAAAAAATAATGATCAAAAAAACTATTTCCAGGGAAGGGCAACTAGCTACAAGCTCTGGGATATGGTTTAGTGAAGCTGTCATGCTAACAGGAGCTGTGTGATGACCTCCTGAGGTTAAGTGACCTGCCTAAGGTCATGCTTGGAGTAAGGGGTGAGCCAGAATTTCAGCCCAGCTTCTGATTTCTTTTGAGATTTAAGCTTACCTCTAAGCCTCCTGGAAGGTAAAGCAAAAGGTGAAAACACTGGACTACACAACTCTAAGTGTCCCATTAAACAAAATACTGCTGGGACCGGAAGAAGAAAAACCGGGAGATGGACAGAGTTCAGAGAGGCAAACACCAGATGGCACCACAAAGAGGGGACTTCCCTGGCGGTCCAGTGGTTAAGACTCCGAGCTTCCACTGCAGGGGCCAGAGGTTCGATCCTTGGCTAGGGAACTAAGATCCCACATGCTGCGTGGCATGTCAAAAAAACCCCAAAGAAACAAACAAAAACAAAAAACCACCTCCCTGAAAAAAGCTATAGAGACAGAAAATAGTAGTGGCCAGGGGCTGTGGCTTGTGGTGCTGGGGGCACTGCTAATGGGTCTGGGGTTCCCTTTTTGTGTGATAAAAGTGTCCTGGAATTGGATGGTGGTGATGATTGCACAACGTTGTATAATGTACCAAAAACCACTGGACTGTATACTTTAAAGAGTGAATTTTATGATATATTAATTATATCTCAACAAAGCTACTAGGAAAAATCACTCTAAGGAGTTACAAGTGAAGAAACGGAGGCTCATAAAGGTTGAGCATCTTCTCCAAAATGACCCAATAAATGGGGGTTGAGCAGGCACTTGAACTTGACCCCTACGCCCACGATCATCATTCCACAGCAGCAGTGAAAGCTGGTCTGGAGTCCCCAGAGGCCCAATCCTGAAATAAGGCCAGGATGCACCTCTCTGTTACTAAAATCCTCACCCTAGCAGTGGGGTGATGGATGTGTCATAAAAAAAAAAAATCCCAGGAATACACTGTCTCAGTGTGGGTTAGTTTTTAGCTGAGGTGGCATGGAGGTACCCTTCAATATGGCATCTGGAAGCAAGCAGCCAAAGAGATGATGAGTGAAATGTGTGTTCAAATGAGGCAACCTGGCATGTTGGAAGGAGCATGGGAGCTGAAGACAGGAGCCCTGAGTTCTGGAACAGGATGGAATTAACTAGATGGTTCTTAAGGGCCTCACCAGCTCTATCAAGAGTGATGCTCTCAGGATTTCACAAAAGCAAGCTTGTAGTCTACCAAGAAACAAATACAGGCAGAAACGGATGGTGCTGGAAGTGGAGTGTAGGATGAATTAACGACAAAAGGGGAGCGCAAAGGCACCGAGTCAGGTAGAACATCTGGAAAGGCATAAATCATGTCCGTGAGCAATTAAATCGTCTACCTATTCAATAAATGGTTACACAGAAGGTACTCTGGGCGAAGTACTTGATGAGGTACTGGGGATGCAGGAATGAGGACAACACAGGGCCTGGCAGGAGAAGGCCGTGACATGGAAAGATCTGGGACTTCTCACCTGCTGTAGAATGAAGACAGTGGCTTCCCGGAAGATACCTCACGAGCATTCACGTACTCCTTCATAAAGAGAATCCCTTTGCTGTAGAAAAAGCATAGCAGAACAGAAAGAGGTATACTGGAAGATTCCAGGGGACTGGGCCTGACCTAAGGCAGGGGTCCAGGACAGGAAGGACCCCCATTTTGTTTGGAGGAAGTGAAGGAGCTCATGGGAATGCCTGGGGGCAGAGGTGCTGGTCCTCTACCCCCCGCCGGGCAACAAAAGCAGGAAACACGAGCTGCTAGGCTGCTGAGCCCACTGTGGGCTCGGGCTGAAATCAAAGCCCATGAGTACAGCCTGGTGTGTGTGGATTTGAGAGCGCTAGAAAGACGCTCCTTGCAGCCAGTGGTGGGACGCTACCCTCCAGAGACTTCAGTCCAGTGGACTTTCCATTCTCCTCTCTGACCACATTTTGTTTCCCTTCTGCCTGGGACCGAGATCACCCCTAAGCCTCATCTTACACTGTCAAATCTCCATCAGCAATCTAACCTCTCCCTTCCCACTCTTGGAGCTCCAGGGTGAGCTCAGGTAGTTGCCTCACCCTGGACAAGCCCCTGGCAACTTTGGAAACAAGGTCTACCTCACGATGGGCTCACCATGACACCAAATTTGGCCCCATTTACGTGCTCCGCACTCCAGCCTGCTGGCTTGATGGCAGCAGACGCTCCTCTGATCTCTCCTCCACACACACACACACACACACACACACACACACACACACACACACAGTTCACTCAGCCTCCTTGCAACGGCTCCCTTCCTGCACTGTACGATGGCAGGTGAGGACAGGAACTCAGGTGAGGCAGTGGTTATGCGCCTCTTCTCACAACAGATAACGTGAGAGAGACAGACACAGGCCCTGGCCTCAAAGGGATTTCTTTGGACTCTGCAAGCATGTTCCCCAAGAAACATTAGCAAGGTCCGAAGGATGGCAGAGTCCTAGAAGTGCCACCTCAGCTTCTCATTGGGAGACTCTGTTCAGGCCCACACACAGGAGTTTATATTAGGGGAACTTGGGCTACACTCTGTGGCCCCTTGATCAACGGGCTGCTGAGAACTGGAGTAGGTACTAGAGCTAATATCAGGGAAGTAACGTGGGCCAAAAGCCGAGTCCTTTAGCTCCAGGGAGGAAATAGCCCACAGAACGTCTCCCGATTGTCCCTTCTTACCCGGTTGAGTTAGACTCCAATTCACTCGGGGAGGCTGGCACATAAACACGAGGCTGCTCAGAGGTGGCAGTGACAGCAACAGTGACCGTACACCTTGAGGGGTTCCTCATCCTGAAAGAAGCGGAGGGAGGAGCCGCCGTGTCAACACTGAGAGCTGATGTCTTCCAGGGTCAAGCAGGGGCTAATGCCGAGACCGCCACTTCAAAGAGTTTAAAAGAACGCTGACGTTTTTTAAACAACCCTTGAAAATCACTGAGCTGTTTGTTCCTTGAGGTTCCTGAGATCAATGGATAGAAGTACTCATTTTATAGATGAGAAAACCCAGGTTACATTGTAAGTTGGTGGCAAGACCCCAACCTTCCAGTGTGTGCCCAGAACTACCCCTGCAGCCAAGGGTCTTGGCCTATGACTCACTTGGTTACAGCAGAGCTATGGGGCTAGCAAGGACTTGACAGACACAGCCCCGCTCACCTCCTCAATGGGTGGGGCAGCCCCTTCCTGGAATGAGCTCCCTGCCCCCATCCTCCAGTGAAGTTTCTGGAGAACACAAGGCTGAGGGAGAGAGGGACAAATGAATTTAGGTGTCACCAAGGAAGAGATGTGGATGGACCTCATTCTGGAAGTCACCTACCATAAGAAGCAGCAGGAGACTGACAGGTATAATGGTTTTTCTGAATCTCCACCCCTTGGTGTAGCACACAGCCCCTGGTCTGGAATCCAGTGCCCAGGACTTCAACTAGTTTAAGAGTGGGGAGGGTAGAGAACAAGCATGATAGCACCTGCCCAGCTCCCCAGCCTCATCTTCCCAGACTATGTCACGTGTACCTGATGTCTCTCGTACCTTTGCACATGACACCGCTTTCTCCTCTGGGAAGCCATTCCCAGAGCACCTGCCCTCTCACCCCAGGCTGGGTGAGGTACCCTGCCTCAATGTGCCCAGTCGCCCTGTGCCTAGTCCTATGTCACTCTAGGACACAGGAATGCACGATGCAGACTGAAGGAGGTGGAGTGGCTGGGAGGGGAGGCCCAATGGGAACCTGGAGAGACAGGCGGGGGATAAAGTACAGAAGCAGGTAGTCAGAAGAGGACTGAGTACGAGGGGAGGGAAACAGCATCCACTTCTGACTGAACAGCTAGCAAGTGTCTGGCATCCTCTGATCCAGACACAGCGTGACGGTCGCGGGGACAGAAGAGCTGGGGGGCAAGGAGGCCTGAAGCACAAGAAGGAGCCGGCTTACCACAATGGAGAGGCAGCGGGCACAGCACAGGGGTCGCAATGCAGGCTCTGGGCTGCCTGCCGGCCTTCTAAGCCCTGTCAGGCCACTGGCCAGCCATGCAACCTCCCTCCGCCTCAGCCTCTCAAGTATAGAACAGATGTAATAATAGCACCTCTCTCATAGGCTTGGCGTGAGAACTAAACGAGTGAGGACACATAAAGCATGAGAAGGACGCGTGTCACTGCTGTGCTATTTGGGTGCTTCCTGAGGGCGTGCCTGGGGGCCTGGCCTTCTTGTTCAGTGTGTGTATGGCCGCTACCTACAACTGGTTCATATGAAGTACTTGCATATCGTCTCTAGGTTATTCCCAAACTCATGACCACTTTGGGCAAAGGTCTCTGGAGAGCTAGGAGAACACTGAAATGCTGCCATACAAGGCACAGCTTAGAAATCTTCCAGCCCCATGAATGGCAAAGGCACCCGCATCCTTCTGCCAGGCCAGGTCTCCATGCTCCATGTGGCTGCCAGACAGCACGGTTCTCTGGGCACCTTCTCTCTGCCAGGTTTGGTGTAACAGATTTGGTGCTGTGGCTCCAAACCCAAGGCCACAGAGATCTACCCCTGGGATACTCATTGCCTGTCAGCCTCCGATGGGCTCCTAGCCCATCACACCTGCAGAAAGTAGCTGGCGTGTTAGGGTTTGTTCTGGGCTATGGTCTCCCCGGTCATCTTGCTGGGCTCCAGGCCTCCCCTGCCAGGAGTCTCCCACCTTGGTGACCACATTCTCGTCCTCAAAATCAGCCAAGGTGCTGAGGAAGAATAAGCCCTTGGTTACCGACTACACACCGATATCCTCTCCCGTGGCCATAGCGGGCTCCTCTCCCGGGAGGTGGGGCAGACAGGAGCCCGGCATGGCCCCCACCTCGGGGAGAGCTCGTGTCTTCCTCAGGGGTACCCCAGCACCACTGCTCCTCGCCCACCAACAAAGGCTGTCCCCACGTGTATCACATGAAGCGTGAGCCCAGATGCTTTTGTCACCCCCCCAGTCCAGCAAGGAGGGAGTGCCTTCCCTGCTGTCCTCGGCATCAAGCTCTTTGGGAGACCTTCCTTCCGTCCTAGCCTCACATCACGGCTACCCTTGCGCATCCCTCCCATCACCATCCCCATCCTGAGGTGCTTCGGAGGGCCTTGTTCTCAGGGCCGGTGCCTCCTCCACATCCCGTGTGATGGTGCTGCTGCCTGGTGGCCTCAAGCACCAAAGATGTCACGTGTACGCTGGCCGGGGCCGAGACTGAGTGAGATTATTGAGAACATGAGCCTAGCATTCCAAAGGATGAATATCTCGTCCACCATCACCTTGATCCTGGCCCATCCCGAACTCAAGCCTCCCAAAATCAGCAGCCTGCCTCCGGCTGGTGGGGCTATCTTAGGACGAGAAGACCACACCACCAGCTACCTCCAGCCCTGGGACTCTATTCACAGAAGTTAATCCCATAGTAGGCAGGCAGGCTCGCTGCCTTCAAGCTGGAGTAACAAGGGGAGTGGAGCTCATACCTTTTGGACAGTATGCTCTCCTCAGATAGTGCCTAAAGAGTTTGTTTCCCGACTCTGGAAGCCCTGAGCTAGCTTTACCATGGACTTAATCGGAGTCCTGTACAAACCCCTATCCCCTATAGAATTACGGTAATAGAAGTTATCCTCACCAAGTCAGTCTGTGAATAAAGCCAGGATTCTCAGCAAAGAGCAATTTGGATGTCCACTGTGACACAGGGCCAAGTGGATGAATAAGGCTCCTTCACCCTAGGCCTCAGAGCAGAGTCACTACAATCATAGGCGGTATAACCCACCTAATCCATAAAAAGGAAATCTTGGGCTTCCCTGGTGGCGCAGTGGTTGAGAATCTGCCTGCCAATGCAGGGGACACGGGTTCGAGCCCTGGTCTGGGAAGATCCCACATGCCGTGGAGCAACTAGGCCCGTGAGCCACAAACACTGAGCCTGCGCGTCTGGAGCCCGTGCTCCGCAACAAGAGAGGCCGCGATAGTGAGAGGCCCGCGCACCGTGGTGAAGGGTGGTCCCCACTTGCCGCAACTAGAGAAAGCCCTCACACAGAAACGAAGACTCGACACAGTGATAAATAAATAAATAAAAGAACGTGAATTCCTTTAAAAAAAAAAAAAAAAAAAAGCAAACTGGGCTATTCATTAAAAAAAAAAAAAAGGAAATCTTAGTAAAACAGTCACAGGAAGTCTTGCTGAGCAATGTAACAACCCAGAGGTCTTCCAGGCCACTAATGAATTGCCTGGAAGTCAAGTGTTTAGAGATAGGGAAGGTAATACTTCTGGCTGTAACCAGATCAAAGATCCAGAAGCCTAATACAGCTACTGACAATTCTGGACACAATCACACTCTCTACGTGGAAGAAAACAGCCCCTTCGACTCTTGTGCTACCTCCATTACACTCCTCCAATGGTTGACAGCAGTTGTGCGCGGTGAACAAGTGTGGTTAAAGTTCACCTGTTCCTAATGCAGAGAGAACATAAACCTGAAAAGCCCAGACTTGCAACACAGAGGAAAACAGCATATGCTTTAGATGTAAAGTCTAATAACACAAATTTAGTGGGGAGAAGGTGAGCTTATCTATCTTATTAAATGAAGTCAGGCCAATACGGCTGGTAAAGGGGACCAGAGGCCACCTTTCTGAGTGTCCTTAAGTAGTTCTGGTGGAAAGAGATAGTCCTCTGGGACTGGTTTATTTGGCTGTAACTTCTTATAAAAGGAGAATCCAACATTTACGTAGTACTCTGTGCCAGGAAATGTCCTACATGCAAACGCATTTAACCCTCACAACAACCCTGCGTGGTAGGATCTATTACGGCCACTATTCTACAAGTAAGGAAACTGAAGCACATAGATGAGTACGATACCCAAAACCGCATAGCAAGTAACTGACAGAGCTTAGGTTTGAGCCCAGGCACAGGAGTCCGTGCTCACTATACTATACCACCTCTTCCTGTACCTGTATTGTGATGAAGCAAACCAAGTTAGAGTAGGGTAGAGCTCCTCAAGTTTGGGACAGCTCCACCGCTCTGCAGGAGGCCCCTGCCCACCCCACTCCCCTCCCTCCCCCGCCGCCTAGGAACAAGCCGCTTGCCCACGGAGCCCCAGCGCCCAGAGCAGGCATCTCCGCCCGAGGGCCCTCGTGGCTGGAGGGTCGAGCCGCCCTCCCCGCGAGTCCACAGCTCCCGGCCCCAGCCAGCTCTGAAGACCAGCGCCCAGTGCCCAGACACCGCCGACACCAGGGCACCCCGCCAAACAGCCCCTTTGGCTCCTTGCGGGCACCCAGCTCCCTTCCTCTCTCCCGCCTCCGCCGGCACTGCGGCGAGGGTGCACACGCGGTCGGGGGCGCTGCTTCAGCCCCGAGGACGCTGGAACCACCCATGTCCTCCAGGCCACGGGGGAAGGGCAGCCCGGCCCAATTGTGATCCTCGCGCGCCATCTAGCGGCAGGCGCGGGCACGACCGCGGGAGAAGCGCCGCCGAGGCCGCTCACGCCCACGGTAGCCATTTCGCTGTGTGGACGGTCGCGTTTCCCGATAGGCACCGGACACAAGCTCGGGACTGCAGAAAATGGCGGAGCGCGCAGGCGCACACTCGCCGAACGCAAAGGCACACCCTCCCGGGGCACGCACGCGCAGGCACACACGTTGCGTGCCGGCGCGTGTGCGCAGGCGCATACGTTCTGTGCCGGCTGCGCAGTTCCCTGCAGAGCAGGTGGGGACTCTGTCCGCCTTTTTTTCTTCCCATTGTAGAATCTCCTGGCCTCCCATGACATCGTGACAGCTCTAGGACAGAGTTTGTCAGCCTCACCATTATTGACATTTTGGACTCGATAACTGTGGTGGGAGCTGTCCTCTGCACTGTAGGACGTTGGGCAGCATCCCTGGTCTCCACCATTTGCCAGTAGTACCCTCTTCCCAGTTGTGGCAATCAACAGTGTCTTCAGACATTGCCAAGTGACTCTTGGGGGGTTGGAGGTGGGGGAGATGCCCCTGTTTCAGAACCACTACCCTAGAACAATTGAATCTAAATCTCTCCGCGTGGGTCACAGGATACTTTAAAAAAAAAAACAAACCACTTCTCAGGTGATTATCAAGTGCAGCCAGAGTTGTGAAACACTGATCAAGAAAGTTTGTTTTGATTTTGCAAACTTTTAATCAGAGAAAATTAGTTGTAAGCCTGGGCTCTACGGTTACCAGATCTGAGCTCTATTTCTAGCTTTGCTCTTCATAGGAGCCCTCCGTTTCCTCCACTGTCAAATTGCATAATAAGAAGCCAGATCCTTCCCCGGGTTTGGGGAATATTACATGCGATTGTGCAGATGGCATGCTGTACACATTAACCATCTGACAGTTACTGGTTCTGGGTCTTGAGAATAGGCTGCAAAGAACAGAGTTCATAAACTAGCTTTTCAAAGTTTTTCCTGGGGTTTTTCTTAGAGCCTCTTCAGTTGCGACTCAGCTCTGCCATTTGGAATCCCTTGACAAGTCAGGTAACCTTTCTATGCCTCAGTTTCCCCATCTTATCCATTTCACAGGGTTGCTGGCAAGAGTAAAGCACCTGGCAGAGCGCACTATAGGGTGTCAGTTTTTGTTTTCACTCTGTTAATTGTCAGGGCAATTTGAAACAAAAAAGTCACATAATAGGGCCTCATACCTTAGAGATCCGTTACCCACCCCACCCCCAGCATCAGTTTATGTAGGGGTGACAAATGTAAAAAAGTAGCTGTAATGTGGTGTGAAATTGCAAAAATTCACTCACTTTTTAAACACCTAAATCAGACCGTGTTCCTCTCTGGCTTAAAACTTGAAAGAAGATCCAATCTCCCTCTCATGGCTTACCAGGGCACGGTTCCATCTATGGTCCCCATCACCGGGTAGGCTACTTTATGCTTTGGAACCTGCTAAGCGTGTTCCCAAAGCAGGGTTTTAAGTTTGTGTTTCCCTATCTGCAGGTCTTTACTCCTTGCTTTCCTAGAGTTGTTCGTTCCTCCACTCATCTAAGTAGTACCCTCCTCACCACCATTACTCTCTGTCTTAGCACCCCGGCTATTTCTTTCAAAGCACTGTTCTTCCCAGGAGTCACAGAGACCTGACTTCCAGTCCTTTGTTATTCATTATAGTTAGGCACAAAGCTCACATGATTGTGGGGAGGGCCGTATGAGACACTGAGTACAGGGCTGTGCACACAGTAGGTGCCCCAAAGTGAAGTAGCTGCTGTGATTATTAACGATATCTGATACAAAAGGCCAATCAGCCCCTGCCTACCTTGACAAACCTCATGTGCCACGCCAGTAAACACCAGGTTATTTGGAGTCCTTTGTACCTCCTGTACCCTTTGCTTGGAGGACTCCTATTCACCTTTCAAGATTCAGCTCAAAAGTCACCTCTCCCATGAGGCTGTCCTGGGGCCCCCTTCCCCTGTTCCAGTCTGGACCAGGTTTTGCCCCCCATTAGCCCTGTCCGATTTGTCTGTGTGCTCCAGTCTCCAGCACAGAGCAGGTGCCTTCCAAGTGGTTGCTGACCGACAGAGTGGGTGACTTCCTGACTATGGAGGACTTCCTGGAGGAGGCCAGAGGTTTCCAGCTGGGGCTTCAGCCCTCGCCACGTCCCTTGGGCCAGCTCACTGGCCTCACCTTCCCAGCCAAAGGCTAATGTACACTTGAGTCGCCTCTCTCCACCGCACAAGCTCAGCGCTGTTGGCTGATGCCTTACCCCTTTGGGTCCGTCTCCATGTCCTCCAGGTGTGCTGGGCTGTTGCTCTTCCTGTTAGCCAGGACAGCAGAGGCAGAAGTGGCACCAGAGCTGAAGGAGGAAACACACAGACCTTCTGAAGCCTCAGACCAAAGGAGACCTGGGGCCCAGGTCTTCCCCTTCCCAGCTGCATTCTCACAGGAAAGGAGGACCTACATCTGGCCGTGACCAGCTTGGAATTCCTGGGGAAGTGTCCTCCTAGTTTGGGGTTCCAGCATCCTTGCATGACCTACACCTCCCAGGGCTCTGTGGGAATCTAGAACGATCGTTCCTTACTAAATGTTGCACACACCCACAGCAAAATGGCCACTTCCCACTGGTGGGTTGGTAGATGAAACAGGGCAGAAGCCTGCAGCGTGGGAATGCACAACCTCTTCCCATTGCACCTTTGCACCTCCCTAGCCACCTCCACATGCTCCCTGGGACTGAGCCCTCTACTGCTGGCTGGCTGTCCCTGGGATTCTTCCCACTGACTTCTCCTAGCAGGGTCTCTTCCCAAGCTACACTTCTCAATGCCCTCTTCTCTGCCACCTCAGCTTGGGTCCCCTGACTTATCACCTGTACCCACTCCTGCACTGCCCCCGGTGGGAGGGTTCACCTCCCAGCCTTCTCTGTCCTGCAGTGATCACCTGATGTGAAGAAGGCATGGAGCTGAGAGGTTCAAGGGGGACCCTGGGGTGCTGGACGTGAGGATGAACCCTAAGGCCGTCTGGCAATGGGATTGGTCATTGGGCAGTTGCCCCACCCTTACCTGGTGGCTGCTGGTCCAGGCTTATGAGGCTGTGAGTTGGCACTGGGCACCTCCTGATCATCCAGGAGAGGGGTAAAGACAGCAGGTGAGGACAGCCTGTGGAAGGAGGCCAAGCCCGGTCTTGGTTCAGGACTTTGCGTCTTTATGTCTGCTCCCCCCGAGAGGGTGGCTTCTGTTCCCAACAGATGATGGGCACTAAGGAGTTCCTCAGATGGATGCTTGGAGCACAGTAGTCACCCACATCCTACAGCTGACTGACACCAGGACAGCGTGGCCTCGTGGTGAAGGGCACACTCCCTGGGGGGGCACATGACTCTGTTTCAAATCACAGCTTTATTAAGCTTCTGGCTGTGTGACCTTGGGCACATCAACTGACCTCTTTGGGCCTCAGTTGGATCATCAGTGAAATGGGGTGACAACTGTGTATGCCTCATACATTTTCTGAGAAGAGTAAATGAGTCAATAGATGCCAAGTACTTAGAAAAATGCCTGGGCCCCAACATGTGCTAAAGTTCTCCTGTGATTATTACTGGGCCCTGTGGCCATTTGTAGAAGCAGCAACCCTTTGCAGTCCGTCTGTGCCCATCAACTTGATACAGATTCAGTGGGTGCTGTCTTATGCAGCCTTCCCAGGTATAGGCTGAGCTCTATGTCTCTCTGTGACTCACAGCGTGCCGAGCACTTACCTGTGCGAGCCTGCACCCTCCACTTGAGTAGCATGCTAAGAGTTCCTCATGTTTGTTTCCACACCCACTTACGCCAGTTGTACTTGCAACCATAATCACTGAATTCAATTATTAAGTAAACTCATAAAAATGAATGGAAGGGCTTCCCTGGTGGCGCAGTGGTTGAGAATCTGCCTGCCAATGCAGGGGACAGGGGTTCGAGCCCTGGTCTGGGAGGATCCCACATGCCGCGGAGCAACTAGACCCGTGAGCCACAACTACTGAGCCTGCGCGTCTGGAGCCTGTGCTCCGCAACAAGAGAGGCTGCGATAGTGAGAGGCCCGCGCACCGCGATGAAGAGTGGCCCCTGCTCGCCGCAACTAGAGAGCCCTCGCACAGAAACGAAGACCCAACACAGCCAAAAATAAATAATTTTTAAAAAAATGAATGGAAAAGGAGAGTGGGTGTTTTTTTCATGACAAACAACCTTTTCTTTGCAAAGACCATAAAAGCAAGTCTCTTAAAAATCATTGTCTACAGAAGAGACAATGTAAAAGACTGTTAAAAGTCATAAAAGTCTAGAAGATATTCAGATAATTTTGCAACTTAATATGAGCTTTGGCTTCATTTTAAGGAAACTGAAAGCAGAAAGCAAAGACTTCATTTCGCGAGGGGGACATAGGCAAGAAGGATGTTCTGGATGAATATTCGAAGACGAAGCAGTCAAGAACCAAGCCCAGTCATGTTGGACCAGAGAATGGAGTCAACCTGCAGGACCGTGCTGGCCAGCACCGTGATGCAGGCTGCGGGTGTCGGGCTCTTGCACAGTCCTCCCCACTAGCAGGAGCTCAGAGAACCGAGGCCCCGGACCCGTGGCGTTTCCTGGCACCGGCTGAGGCACAGTGGGCAGACGCTGGGGCCTGTCATCCTCTTCCCGTGTTGTCTTGCGCTACTGATTTGGAAGTCAGGCCTTGGCGGTCCAGGCATCAGTTGCAAACTAGTAAAGTTAGTCAGGGCAAGGGGCTCCCGGTGGGCTTGGGCAAGTAGAGGCAGCTGAGAGGGCCAGTTGGGAAAGCGGAGATTCCCTCCTTGGCCAGACTACTGTAGGGCAGGGGTGCCGGCTGGCAGCGTGCCTTGGTGGCTCTCTGTAGACACCGGCTTCACCATTCCTCTCTGGCCATCTGTTCTGAACCATAAGGGCTCTAGAACAGCTTGGAGCTGAACTATCTGTGCCAACATCTGTACACCTAACCTTTGTCCCCAAGGATGAGTCATGCTTGGTTTGGAACCACTTGGGGACAAGTGGGACCTTGCCACTCCCCAGATCACCTGAGAAAATGGCCCCTGACTCCACCCAGGTCCAAGAAGTCAGAGCCCAGCTAGACACGCTTGTCTCCTACTTTGTCTCACTGGGGCCACTGCTTTTCCGCTCACTGAACTTGAGAGCAGAGCTGGCCAGAGGAGGAAGGTGGAGGAGGCTTTGGGGCTTCTGGAAGGGATGAAGGACCTCCTTCCAGCTTGCCCTCACAGCTCAGCCAAGAAGCAGGAAGGCAGCGATTCATCGATCATTCCCTCCTTCTCCACATGTTCATCCTACCCGCCCAGGCCTGCCCTTATGCCTACTTGGGAGGATCCTGAGAGCCAGTGGAAGAGGGTAGGAGAAGGAGCAAGATTGAAGCAGAGGTAAATCTCAGAAGTGGGAAGTCCGGGGACAAAGGATGTGGCGGCGGCGGGAGTGCTGGAGATGGGAGAAGCAGTAGACGGGACTATGGGAAATGACCAGTGCCCCGCCCCCAGCAGCCCAATCAGCTGTGGCGACTTGACCAGGAACAGGAGAGAATCAACAACTTGGGGCCACGGGCCTCCCCCAGGTAGCTCACCCTCCTCTTCCAGAGCTGATGTCTGCTCCAGCCAAGCCTTCAGGTGTGGAGCCCGTGGGTCCAGATTCTACGTTGCCGTCACTTGACTGTGCACTTGATCTGTTATGGGAAGAGAAACATTTGCTGACTGATTGGGTTTTGATTTAATTTAACTCATGTGTCCTGAGAGTGGGCCTCAAGGACCAGAAGCCCAGGCCTTCAGCTGCCACCCTGCACTGCTCCAACTGAAGCCAAGCTGATATCAACAATATTTCTGCCTTTTTTCCAAACTTGATGGGCTGGGAGCAAGGTGGAGCCAAGAAACAGAGCAAGGTGGCACAATGGGGGGCCAATGACCAATGGAACAAGAGACAAGGCATCTGGGGCCACTAATAAGCCAACACAGCCCAGGGCAGAGACAAGGCTCCCCGAACAATCCTGGGTCCCCTTCCCCCATTCCAGTGCTGGGGCTCCACAGGGTCTAGGGCTGCGCACTAAGAAGACAATGGCAGGTAGACAAGGCTGTGGGCTCTTATCCATTACTTCCTGTTCAGGAAGTGCCCAACTGTGAGCGACTGCTCACCATACCCAGGCTCCCCTGGCCTGGCTTGAAGGACAGGTCAGTGGGATGGTTGCGGGATGGCTGGGGCACAACCAGCCCCTCTGGACTCAGCATCCCCTGCTATCGTTCTGCCTCCTATCCCTGCACCCCCTCCACGTCTCCCTTCGTCTACAGGCCACCCTGGAAGGCCCTGTTAGATGCTCTGCTGGGGTCCATGAATCCTTTGGTCACTGACTTCCCGAAACCTCCAGCTTGGCGGCCTTGCTGGCCTAGAGTTTTGTCCTCCTCTGCAGCTGGCTCCCTGAGGAATCTTGGCAGGGGCCTGCCCTTCTCCAGGCCTCATGCATTCCTTCATTCATTCTTTCGGCAGATATTCATTGAGGACCTGTACTGCCCCCGACACTGGGGACACAGTGAAGAATGGGACAGTCCTGGTCCCAGCTCCATCCACTGACCTTGGATGGGGGGGCCACATGGGCTCCGTGTCCCTGCACTGAGTTACCTTTCAGAGTCTGCATCAAGGCCCTTGAAGGCCCTTTCACCAGTCAAGTCTCTCTTGGGCTCTCTGGGGTTGGGGGCTTCGTTGTCTTTGGAGCCTGGGGAAGACCTATGGTGGAAAGAAACATAAGTTAACTACCCATCAGCCAACCATACTTAGATGGGGGCAGTTACCCCATCTCCAAATGCCAGCTTTCTCCAAAGAGCGCAAATCCTGATATTGCAGGATTGGCAAATTATCAAAATCTACTAACAGCTGCTGTTGACTGAGGGTCAGACCCCATTCTCATGACTCTGAATGCATTAGCTCTCCACATCAACCCCACAACACGGTCACTGTTCTTATCCATGCCCACTTTCCAGATGAGCAAACTGAGGCACAGAGAGCCTGGAGTGACTTGCCCCGAGTTCCACAAGTAACAAGGGGAGAAGCTGAGATTTGAACCCAAGCAGTCTGACTTCAGAGTTCCAGACTATAATCTTCTATGGTGTAAGACTGATCCTAACTCCTGATTCAACCTCCCTCCATTGTCTCTGAGGTCATCAGGGAGCCTCACGGTGTCAAACCCAGCAGAGACACTGCCATCACTCTCACCATTCAGGACCACTGACCCAGTGGGCCACTCCCGCCTTCTCTCCCCCGTCCGTCCATCATGACTCTGTGTCACTGGCTTAAATGTTGGTGTTCCTGGCATCCCTCTCCGCCTGCATGCTCTGCCACCTACCTTGGTCACCTCGTCTGCTCCCATGGCATCAACTGTCATTCTTAAGCCAGTGACGTCTGCCTGTTCCCAGCTCTCCTCTGTGCTCTGACCCGTACCCTCCCTGCTTCCGGGACTGGCCCTCAGGCACCTCACCCTCAACGTGGCCAGAACTGAACCACCCTCACCAGCTGCCCTCAGGGGAATGACCAGGCAGCTGCCACCTCCACGATACTATCTGTGCTCAGTTTGCTGGCTCCTCTCTCCTCGAGTCCCTTGACTTTGTACCCCATGTAAATATCGACGTTGAACCCCATTATTTCTGCTCTCATCCCTCTGCATAGAGCATGGAAATCTCTCGAGCCCTGACCTCTCTCCCAAAGCTCAACCAGAAACCCTCAAAAGCCTCGTGGTAATTTGCATTTGGATGCCTACAAATAAACTCATCATATAGTCATTTGTAAAGTACTAAGTATTTATAGCACCCCTTCCTGCCCCCTCCCCTTAGTTCCCACTGTAGTGACTTATGGAGCAAAAAGCGCAGGGAGGGAGTCAGGCAGTGGGGTGGGAGTCATGGATCTGCCTGCTCTTGGCCGTGTGGCTTTGAGGAAGTTACTTAAGCATTCATGGTCTCAGTTTCCTCATCTGTAAAATGGACATAGTGATTGCATCTACATCCTGCGTGGGGACACGTGTTAGGCTGTTTGGGACAGGTCAGGGCTTAGTGAATTCTAGCTTTCCCTCTTTCTTCCTTTTCTCCAACTTGACTTTCCTGTTGGAAAGTGGGGGAGGGGTGCTCCAGAGGATCTCCAAGGGCTGTTATAGCTTTGTCACTCCCAGACAAAATGCCAGAGGCCTTATGGGTTGTGGAGGCCTTATGGGGCACACAGCACAGACCTTCCTGAGAGACAACCTGGCTTCCTCCTGCATCTCTCAGGGTCATTTTGCCCCTGTTTCTCAGGGACTGGTCACCTTAGGGAAACCAATGAAGCAGCTTCCAGTGTTGCCTTATTAAAGACGTTGTCACACTGGGTGATTCTCAGTCATTCCAGCAATAAATGCTCCTGCAGTCCTGTTCTGGGCCAGCCAGGCCTTGAGCGCTCCAGGAGCTTGGAGTCCTTGGGGCAGAGCCATCTGTGAGTGGACAACTGTGACTCCGTGTGGAAGACTCTCTGGTGGAGGGATGAACACAGCGCTGTGTGAGCTCAGCGCGGAAAGCCCCTCACAGAAGCTGCCTCAGAAAGAAACACAAGCAAAGGAGGTGCTACAAAGGGGAGACATCTGAGCTGAGACTGACAAATGCAGATGGGAAGGGGCATCCCCGGCAGAGCCTACAGCCTGCACAGACGAATGGGGCTGGGGGAGGCTGGGGGGGGGGGGGGGAGGGCCCAGGGAGGAAGGGTGTATGAGGGGAGCCTGGGGAGGGGGTGGATGAGCCCCACCAGGCAAGGTAGAGAGTTCAGGCTGCAGAGCCTAAAGGGGAGGGGGCATTGCAGGGTTTTTCCCCAGGGACTGGCATAGGACCACCGCTGCCCTTTAGAAATGGCACCCAGGTAGAAATATGGAGGAGATTCTGGGATGGAGCGAGTGAGGAAGGAGGCCTGGCCCCAGGGGAAAGGCACTAGGGACAGAGATATCTCTAAACTAGAATGGATAGGACTCAGTGCCCGACTGCGGCGAGGGTGTAGAGACGGAGGAGCCAATGCAGACAGTCAAGGGCCCCAGAGATCGGGGCTCCCACTGCCCCAAGGATTAGCCTGGGCTTGTGCACTGGCCTCCCTCCCCAGACTCTGGCTTCACAAGGTGGGGTCCCAGTCTGTCGGCTTCACTGCTGTGAGCTGGGTGAATAGCTAAATGAGCAGCAGTCAGAGCCCCTCCGGGGAGAAGCGGCCCCTCCCTGCTCACATCCCCCTTTGCCCCCACCCAAGCTTCCCTGGGGCCCAGCTCCCAGCCCCCCCAAACCCTGCCTGCATGTTACCTGACTGTCTGCCCCCTACCTCGGGGCAGGGGCTGGGCCTGCCGTGCTCCCTGCTGGTTGTGCCCCCCCCCCCGCGACCCCCTCCCCTGTCCCTTGAACTGTCAAGGCTGACCTAGTGACCCCACCCTGTTCCTGGTGCCTCCCCCCGCCACAGCTGCTTCAGTGGCTTCACGGGGCTCTGCAAAGCCAGATCCCATCCACAGGGCCCAGCAGGGTGAACCATCGCCTCCAGGGGCCCCTGGCACACGCTCAGCATCTCACTCGTGTCTGCGTCTGCCTCCCCCACCAGGCAGACAGTAAGCAACTTCAGCGGGGGGTGGCCGCCGCTGGGTCCCCAGGGCCGGGTCTGGCCTCCCATGGACCAAGTGCTCGCTCCCCAGGAGTTGTGGAGTGAAATGGGATGGGGGCAGAGAACCCAGGTGGCTCATGTCTCCCATCAACCAGCCCCCAGGCCTCATCACTTGCACCCTGACCCCGCTGCCCCCAACTCTAGAACCGTGTGTAAGGAGCCCCGGCAGCAGCAGGCCCTGCACCTCGTTTCTTCCAGGTCTGGGGCCACCAGGCGGAGTCCCGCCCCGGGTGTCGTGATCCGCAGGCGGGCAGTCTCCTCGCCTCTTGCACTGCGACCAAAGGAGAGAGTCAGAGAGTCGGTGGTAAGAAAGGCCTCCGCTTCTCCATCTGTGCTGGGGATCCAAGGGTGTCCTCTCTCAGGAGCCTCCTGGCTAGTGCGGTGGGACACCCAGACCCACTGCCTTCCCCCCTCCCCCTTGTTTTTTCTCTCTTGTCTCCTCTTTGGGCTGAGCTCGGGCCACTGACCTCCACGTCCCAGAGGAAAGGGATTGAAGGACCCCCTCACCAGTCTCCCATCCTCGACCCCAGCCCCCTTCAGACGGTGCTGCTAATCACGTGCAGAGGTGCGCCCTGCCCGTGGCCACACTGCAGCATCCAAAGTGGCTATTTGTGAGTTCAGGGGCTGATGGGAACGGGTGATGAACAAGATGCCCAGGAAACCTACAGACCGAATTTGGAGTGAGAGCCAGTGGAAGGGGCATGTGGGAGACTCAGGCGATGAAGGTCGGAGAGAAGGTGCCTGTGAGCTTGAGACCAGGGAGGATCAGACAGTCTCAGCCCTCAGAGGGTCCCTTTGAGGGTTCCTGCGCTCAGAGGCTGGTCCGAGGGTGACTGCACACAGCCCTCCAGTCCCAGTGTATTTTCTGCCCCCACTGCAGGTCCTGACACCCAGCAGGATGGGGCCGTGGTGATGGCTAGGGCTGGAGAGAATCTAGAACTCCCTGGCTTTCTGGGGTTCCCCTTCACTCCAAACCACACCTACCCAGGTCCACATCACAGCCACTCACTCTTTCCTTTCGTTGCACCTGGCCACTGGGCTACAGATGGGGGTGAGCCCCAGGTCTGCCTTGGTGAAGCCCCAGCCCAGCAGGGGGCAGGATGAGGGCCGAGTGGCATGGGCCGTGCACAAATCCAGCCCCAAAGGCACCCGAAAAGCTCCATGGAGGAGTAGGCCAGCCCCGGGCAACTGGGGGCATATAAGGGGAGGAGGTGGAAGCTGGCGGGGGTCTTAAAAGCAGAGACCAGATTGAGTGTGGCAAAGGGAAGCCACAAGATGGGCTTGAAGTGGGGATTGGGGGGTGGGTCTTGAGATGATCAGCCTGGCACGTTAGAAAGGACACTCCGGGGTCCCAGGAGGAGGAGGGGTGGGGGGGACAGGGACTTGAGTAGCCCGAGTAGTCCCCGATTTGTGTGAGCCCAGACGGCTCAGCTGCTCTCAGTCACCTTGGAGTTGACCGTGGCATCTGGCCCCAACCTAGACTGGGAGCTCGTGGGGGCCAGGTCAGTGGGCTGCGCCTCTGTGTCCCTCCTGGACACTGCAGATGACCAGAGGAAATGGAAGCGCTGCCAGAGACAGGGCCTCTCTGCACATGAAAGACCAGCGAGGGCCTGGTGCACGCAGGTAGCTCTGATCTCCGCCTGTCTCCACGATAACCACGAAGACAGCAGAAAGCCCCGGGCCGCTGTCGCTACTCTGTCCCATCTAAAGCACATGGTGCCAGGGAGCAAGGACACGTCCCACTTGGGGACGTCACAGGCGAGTAAAGCATACCTTCTCCCTGGCGTTTCTAGCTATGTCAGAGAGGAAATAGGGACCCCAGCTGGCGCCTGTCCCTCAACGCCTTGCTCCTGAGTGACTTCTTCTTAAAGGCCCAGCTCAAATGGCACCTCATCCAGGGGTCCTGTTACAGGTTGCATTGTGTCCCCGCTAAAAGATATGCTGAAGTCCTAACCCAGGTATCTGTGAATGTGACCTTATTTGGAAATAGGGTCTCTGCAGAGGTAATTAGTTAAGATAAGGTTGTGCTGGAGTAGGATGCATCCTAATCCAATATGACTGGCGTCCTCACAGAGAGGGGACATTTGAACACAGACACACAGAGGGAAGACAGCCACGTGATGATAGAAGCAGAGGTTGGAGGGCTGCATCTACAAGCTAAGAGGCGCCAAGGACTGACTGCACTACCAGAAGCTGAGAGAAAGGCCTGGAAGCGATTCTACCCCAGAGCCTTCGGAGGAGCACACAGCCCTGCTGACACCTTCCTTCATTTAACTTCTGGCCTCTAGAGCTGTGGAAGGACAACTTTCTGCTGTTTAATCCACCCAGTTTCTGCTACCTTGTCACGGAAGCCCCAGCAAATTCACACAGAGGCAGTAGCTCCTTCTCAGGCGCCCACAGCGGCATTTCCCTCTGAGACCAGCAGGTGCCGACGTTGGTCTCTCCATTTGTTGAAGGGCCCAGCAAATCAGGAAGCGCCCAACCATACCAGCACCCAGGCAATGCGCAAAGGGCTTTATGTGTACTTGGGACAGCCTCTGTAGGTACGTATCACTGCTCCCTCTTTTACACATGAGGACACTGGGGCACAGAGAGGTAAAGTGACTTGCTCAAGGTCACACAGCCAGTACAGGGCAATGCCAGGGTTTTGCCTTGTGCCAGAAGCTGTGCTCTTACTCACTGCTCCCCAGCCCCTCTGCCAGGCAGCATGCTGGGGCCCAGCCTCCAGGCCCCACCTTGATCAGGTGAGGCAGAGAGCCAAGAAAGCTTGAGCGGCGCTGTGATGGGGCCAGCAGCCAGGCCCGGGGCTCTCACACAGGCCAGTTTCTCTGAGACAAGGTATCTGAGTGAGCTCAGTTTGGAAGGTGGGGAAATGAGATGAACCCAAGAAACCAGCCCCATGGTGCATGGAGGGAGGGCCTTTGCCACAGGTGAGCAGTGGCGGGGGGAGGGGAGGGCGCTGATGGCGGAGACAGGAGCTCAAATTTGTACACTTGGTGCTGAGGAGTCTTTGAGGCACCCAGGCAAGTCAGGAGTCCAGAGGAAGACGGGGCATCCTTGTGTGGCACTCCTTCTGTTCCTCTCTGAAGTCCCTAAAGGGTTTGGTGCCTAGACAGGGGCGCCCCTCCTAGTTGGCTGAGAAGCTGACCTTCAGACCCAAGCCAAGGGGGATGGGGCAGGGACACGCTTGGGGAGGGGCCTGGGGACCACGCTGTGAAGTTCTCCTTTCCTACTTTGCCATAAACCAGCCTCCAGAACTGTGAGACAATACATTTCCATTGTCTGAGCCACCAGTTTGGCGGACTTCGTTACAGCAGCCTGAGCAAGACAGACAGCCATCTTGCTATAACAGCCAGGTGATGGGTAGTAAACATCCAAAGGAATTTTCTGGAATAAATGTTAAAATGCCTCTCAAATGATAATATAGCACAACCTACTTCTCCTCCTACGTTCTTTCAGAAGGCATCTGAAACCAACCTTGCTTTTTTTTTTTATTCAAAAGAGAAATTAAGGAGAATTCAGAGATGTGCATTGTTTTTGCTGAATTGTGTCCCCTCCAAAATTTATATATTTAAGTCCTAATCCCCGGCACCTCCGAACATGAGCTTATTTGCAATAAGGTCGTTGCAGATATAATTAAGATGAGGTCGTTCTTGAGTAGGGTAGCCCCTAATCTAATATGACTAATATCCTTATAAGAAGAGGAGGTCAGGACACAGACGCACAGTGCAAGACCTTGTGAAGAGACGCAGGGAGAAGACAGGCATCTACACGCCAAGGAGAGAGGTCTTAGGAGAAACCCTGCCAACACCTTGAGCTTGGACTTGCAGCCTCCATAACTGGGAGACAATAACTGGGTTATTTGAGTCACCCAGTTTGTGGTACTTTGTTACAGCAGCTCTGGCAAACTAAGCCCCCATATTCCATCAATCACCATGTCCCATCAATGCTACCTCGTGAAGAGCTCTCAAATTTTCCTACTTGTTCAAAAGTTCTTAGGGTGTCCTGTCTCCCTCCTGGCACAGAAGAGGTGGCCCCAAGGACCGAGGTCACATACAAATGGTTGTGGGGCTTGAGTTGGGGAGGGGCGTGTAGGACATGCAGTGGCAATTCCAAGACCTGTAACAGCCCCAGAGGCAGTGGCACTGTCGGCAGGACTTAGCATGATTCAGCTCAAAGTACAAGGACGTATTGATTGCCTTTTGCCTGCAGACAAGAGAGAGCCATTATCTGCCCGGACACTCTGGGGCTCAGAAATCAGGGCAAATCAGAGCCCCACCTGGAGTGAGATCACCCACGCTCAGCCTGTCCCTGCCCTGTCAGGCAGGCTGGGCGTGCACTCCATCCAAATCGCCCCAGACAGTTTGGCTCTGCCCCCGTCCGCACTGGCAAAGAAGGAGGCAGAGGACAGCATTCGCAGGGTGAACTTGACCAACTTACAGGAGAGCCTTGAACAAACCTAAGAATAGCATGGCTAGTGCCCTGGCCACAGACCCTCTCACATCCCACAATCGGTACTTTTCCCCAGGATGTTGTGGCTGCCACTGGACTCGGTGGTGGAAGGGTTAAGTTGACACAGATAAGCACTAAACAGACAAGACTGAAGCACTCTCTCCCAGGAGACCAGGCTGTTTTGCTCCTTTCAACCCCAGGACATCCAGCCAGAGAGGCCCTTACTGATTTCTGTGCCCCATCCTGTCACTGGGCATACAGGGACACTGACCCTGAGGTCCTGTAGGGAGGTGACCTGGCAGTCACCAGCCCTGGGCAGAGATGAGCAATTGATTACCTGCTTGAGCCGGGAGGGGATCGTGCCAGAGCAGGTGGGTCCTGGCTTTTCTTGGAAGGCGCGTCCTCATCCACCACCTCAACCCTTTGGGCAAGAAGAGAAACAGATGCACCGCTGTCCTCAGGGCACCTTTGGCCTGCGAAGCTGCCCTGGAGCTTGCTGCCCCTGAAGGACATGCTTTCTTTCAGTGGTGTTTATGGCTTAGCAACTCCAGGTCGGGATAAGGACAGAACACTGGGTTGAATAGCATCCCACCAGAATTCATGTCTTCCCGGAACCTGGGAATGTGATCTTATTTGGAAATAGAGTCTTTGCAATCAATTTGTCATCAAGTTACAATGAGGTCACACCGGGGTAGGGTGAGCCCTAAATCCAATGACTGTTGTCCTTATAAGAGGGAAATTTGGACACAGACACACAGAGAAAAGAAGGTCATGTGATGATGGGGGCAGAGATAGGAGTGATGTGTCTACAAGTCAAGGACTGCCAGCAAGAGCAGATGCCGAGAGAGGCCCGAGATGGCTTCTCCCTCGCAGCTCCCAGAAGGAACCAAGCCTGCCCACACCTCGGTCTCAGACTTGGAGCCTCCAGGACCGGGAGACAATCTGTTCCTGGACTTTGTGCCAGTTCCCAGAAAGTGCCGGTTTGTGGTACTTTGATATCGCAGTCCCAGGAGCCTCATGCAGACATCACGCTGCCACCACCCTCTGCCGGCTGTATTCTAGGCAGCCTTTTTGGTCCTCCCCCCTCCGTGCCTTCGCACAGCTGGGCCCTCTGCCTGGAACACTTGGCATGCCGAGTCCTCCTTGGTCTCCAGTCCTCACCTCGTCATGGATGTCTTCCCTCTCTACCCAACAGAATACCCCTAACTCTCAACTGGCCAGAAGTTTCTTCCCTGTCCTCCCCAAATACTCCCCTTTCCCAGAAGACGTCCTGTCAACTAATGGTGCCACCCTTCCCTCATTCAGCTGGAGTGTCTTGATATCCTGATCATGGCCCATTGAACCCTGTTCACCCTTTAGGGCCCATCTCTAGTGTCACGGTCACTTCCAAGGGCCTGGTCAGGCAGGGGCTCCCAATGACAAGCCTCTGGACTCCAGCCCAATGATCCGTCCTACCAAGGCACTGTCCAGCCCACCCCTGGTAGGGTGGGCAAGAGGGCAAAGGAACAACTTCTCTGTAGCCCAGTAGCTACTTTTGCTGCAAAACCCCAGAGGCCGTGGAAACACTAAAGCTCCATCTTGGGTCGGGGGCCGGGTTCTCTCAGCCAGGCTCCTGCTTATGCAGCATTGGTTGCCAGGGTCTTATGTGCCACCACAGCCACCCACGTGCTTCCTTGGCTTCCAAACAGAAGCCACCAGCCCCTCACGACTCCCTCTACTCAGGGACGGTGACCGCACCCCACCCTGCGCCTGCTCTCCCCACACTCCACCCCTGCCAATGGAAGACCTTCCCTTTGCCGACAGTTACCTCTTTGCGATGAACGGGGCCTGTGTCTCCTGGGCAAGGCTGCTGGAAGAAGGCAGAAAGGTGACGAGTTGGGCAGAACCCACAGACAGGTGACATCACTCCCAGCACCTTGCCTACCCTGATGGCAGCAGCCAGACCTCTCAGGTTTCCAGAAAGTAGATCTGAGAGTCCCAGAAGGTGTGGTCAGGAGGGCCCTCTCAACCCACCCATCACCAGCCAGAGGAAGACCAGAGCCCTGAGGGGAAAGGAACTGGTCCAGAGCAGGGAGCGGGTTGGTGGCTGAGCCGGCCTGAGACCAGGCCCTGACGGGTCTCCTGCTGTGCAACTCACCTGGCACTCTTCTTGGCCGCCGACAGGACGTAGGAGTGCTCCCGGGGAGCTGTCTTCCTCACCACACTGCTGGCAGCCTCTGACCTGGGGTGGCACAGGGAGGGGGCATCTGATGGCATGAGGAGGGGCTTGCTCTGCCAGCCTAGCCAGGCAGCTACTCGGGAGGCAGGGGGAGCTTTAGGGAGCTGCCCGAGACCCCACACCTAGAGGGGTACCTCCGAGGCCTGGGGACCCCTGCTACTGGTGACTCTGCCCTTAGGACTGCCTGTCTGCTGGGCCTTCAGCGTGGGGGGCTTTGGTGTGTTTCGTAAGTCACGGAGGGGCCAGCAGATGTTGGGAGTGAGGGCAGGCTGAGCTCGGGGCCTAGCTGCGGCCCAAGCATCCAACCCTCACTTTGGGACAAGGGCCACGGGCACCTCTGGAGCCCGGCCCTGCCCCCAGGCACACACAGGAGGCTTCTCCCAGGGCACCATGCACTGCCTATTTTGGTCCAACTTGCTCGGGAACCTTTTTAACAAACTATAGAAATTCCTCATTACCTAGGTTCTGCCCTCTTAGAAGGTTCATAAGAGGGTCCCCTGGGCTGGCCCAGCACTGAGCGGGTAGTTCTGGGATTCCAGGAGTGCCACCCGTGCTGGCAGCGACCCTCCAGCCAACAGACCAGCACTGGTGCTCCACACGCTGTGCGCGATTCCTGTCTCACCAGAGACTTGGGCCCCGCCCTGGCCATGGGACGCCCAGCAGACTCCGTTACCTCCGTTTCTGCTCATCAGAAGAGAAGGGCACCTCCTCCTCTTCAGCAGCCCCTGACGCTGAGCTGCGCCTGACGTTGTAGGGTGCCCTGGGGAGGGGGGGTTGAAGAAGTTGGCAGTCATGGGCCCTCCTCCCTCTACGTCTGCCCCTGCTCCCTGTCACAGGCTGCCACCCTCAGCGGCTTGGCTTCCTGACTTACAACGATGACCACTTCTTCCTCTTCGAAAGCTAGACTTGCTATCTGTCCCGGTTCCAACCCTTACTGTACCCCAGGACCCAGTTCAAGCCTCACCCCTTCTCCAGAAAGATTTCCTAGCTGCTCTGTGTCACTGGATGATGGTGACAAGGGACAAACAATATAAAGATGTGGGGCCCTGCATTCGCAGGGCCTGGGCACACAGGAGAGGGGCTTGCACAGGGGCCACAAGGGGAGCTCCAGAGGGAGTCCCAAAGACTGATATCCAAGAAGCAGGCCAGAGTTAGGCACAAAGTGCCCATAGGTGATAGGCTGCCAGGGCCAGCAGCATGACACTTTCTCCAGACCCACTAGCTCCTTCTACAAGCTTCCTACGGCCCCTGCTTTGCTTCAGATCGGAAGTACGATGTGCACACTGTCCAATTTTCTGGAGCTTGTCAACCTCTGGTGGGTTCCAGGCCACAGCGGCAACTGGCAGTGATGTCAGGCCGACAGGACTAGCACCCCTGGGCTGTGCTCAGACCTGGCTGTGCTCAGAGGCAAGCAGCCAGCTGCCCTCAGCGGGCCCAGTGTTTGGCCTCGTCCTTGGAGGAGGGAACCAAGTTGCGTCTGTGATTGCATACTCACAGCTTCTTGTAATCCTCTGTGGTCATCCTGTAGCCAGAGGAGGAGGGGCGGGGAGGCCCAGCAGGAGCTGCTTTCCCCAGACCGGCAGCGCTGCAGAGGCAAGGAATTTCTGTGAGTCTACCCGCAGGGCCCCTCTTGCTTCCAGATTTGCCTACGTGGCCCAGCGGGCAGGTGGACAAAGGGGTGCTGGTGCCCTTTCCTCTCTGCTCTCAGCCCTCTTGCCATAGACAGACTCAGCCACCTTGGTCCTGCTTTTCTGATGAAGCCCAGGTTCAGCCTGGTGCCAGTGCAGCCTGTTGGGAAGAAGGTGGCCTAAAGCACACAGCTCAGTGCAGTTGATCAGCAAGTCAGGGCTCCCGCCCAGCCTCCTCCCAGTGCCTCTGTCTCAGTGACCAGGGCCAGTCAGGACTGGCCCAAGGACAAGGGCACTGGTAGTGGTCCAGGGCCTTGCCTTACACAGGAAGAGACCTGCCACCCACCACCCCCTCAGTGACAGGCAGAGGACTCTCTCTGGCCTGAGCGTGGCCTGGGCCCTCACACCTCCCACGGGCCAACTGGCCAGCACCCTGCGAACACACCTTTTTGGAGCTCCGTTGGCCTTGGAGAAGTGCTGCTGGGGCTGAGACGAGCTGTCTACAGGCTTGGTGAACACACCCCTAAAAGAGAGCCCGGGAGAAGCAGTGCCGTGAGCCCCCCTGGGAGAAGCTGGGGGCGGTGCGGGCGGGCATGGGGAGGTGGGCAGGGTCCTGTGGTCACCTACCGGATGATATAGCCAGTGGGAGCCCTCGTGCTCGGGGGCCTGCCAAGGGAGAAGAAGGTATGATGTGAAGCCAGGCTGCCCAATGGCGGCAGAGTGCGTTGGCTGCTGGGTGTCCCAGCGCAGGCAGAACAAGCGGAGCAACAGTGGCCAGCTGCTTCCCAAGAAATCCAGCCACGCCTGCACCCCTAGCCGGGATGCCTGTCCTGCCCTGCCTGTCTCCCTCATGCTCCCCGAGAAAGGTACCCCAGGCCGATTCTTCTGGGCCCTGGCCCACAGCAGGTGCCCAGGAAGGCATGTTCCACGGCTGGGCATTTATACAGAGGTGTCCCCTCCAAAGTCCGGTTTCTCCCTGTTCTGACAGCCCTCCTCACCTCCACTCTCAGAGCTGACCCAGCTCAGGCTGGAGCCTCTGTGCTCAGAGGTCTGGGGCTGAAGCGATGTCAGGCAGAGCCCCTAACCTGATCTGACCCCCGACTCTGCCCAGCCCCCTCCAGGAAGACTCACGAGGGCCCAAGGGGCAGAGCCCAGGCAGGAGCCAGCTGCCCTTTCCTTCCCGCTCTGCTTGAGCCTCCCTCCCCCAGCCCGTGCGATGCCCACATCACAAGTCTTGATGCAAGTTTGGGACTGGAGGGCACGGCCAGGGCTTGGTCAGTGCCTGGAAAACATTAGACTCCATGTGCTGGGCACCTTCCGCCTGGGAGGGGGCTCAGAGGACTCGGGTGAGGGCTGTGGGCAGGCAAGAGCTGGGAGTGCTGGGGAAGCAGGGCTGTGAGTTCTGGGATCAGAGGCAGGAGACAAAGACTCGGCAGATGGCTCTTCTGTCCAGGAATAGAGGAGCTTGGGGCTGGAGCAGCGTGAGAGGGTCTTAAAGGGACCCCTCACAGGCAGCTGGGAGGGGCAGTGCAGAGCCCCAGTGTTCTCCATCCCCATGGAACCTGTCCTTAACAGGGCATCGCCTCCTGGAGGTGACCAAGTTACAGGAACACTTGGAGTGGAACCCGAGAAAGAAAGGTCACTTATCCCACGTGTTTTCCAAATATACTCCCAAACCAAAGCCCAGGCTGAGAACTGCACCCCCAAAGTAAACATACTCCCCAACGAATAGATTATCTTTGAACTGTGCTCGGGCTCTGGCCAACTGCCTTTATCACAATCGGCAATTCTCTCCTTTACGGTCATCTCTCTACTCAGGACGTGCCCGCGTTCCCGGCTAGGATGTCAGTTCCCCGAGGAGGGGGTTGTGTCCTCTGTGCCCAACACAGGACCTGGCAGGTAACAGGGGCTGAGCCATTGAGAGATTACGGGCAAGGGCATAGTTACCGGAGGGAGCCCCTGTGGCTAGCAGTGAACTTGGACCCCTGCCTTCCAGCTGCTGCCACTGCCTGTACCACCACCCCAGGAAGGCACTGGCCCTGCACTCAACTGCCAACTGCTGGCTCTTTGAAGCAAGGATCAAGCCTGAATTTAGTGGTCCCCCTAACCCTAAACCCCGTACTTCTCAGGAGTAGTTCCTCCCCATAAGGGCAGGATGTACCCACCCTTCAGAGCCTCCCTGGACGCCATTATGCAAAAGTCCTTGAAATAGAGAGAAGAGCTGGTTCCCTTCGGCCAGCTGTCAAAATATGTCATCTTGAACTTGGGAGACAGTTGGAGCAAGTGTGTGAGTCTCCCCTGGCACTTGGGACGCTGTCCTGATACAACAAAAAAGTGACAAGTAAGCACGTCTTAGAGCTTGCAGAATTTGCATAAAACCGAAGTTGTCCAGACCTGTGAGTATTGCCTTTTTAAAAATGTGCCTGATAAATCTTATATGTTCTGGTATAATGTTATAAGTCATAATCCTAGTTATTACTTTAGAATGTATATCTCAGAAATAACTAATTTTCTTGTCAACTGCATTATTATGAACTTTCATCAAATCTTTAACCGTGGTCATTTTTAAGTCTTTTGTCATTTACAGACAGTTCTGGGTGTACTCTGATGCTTTTGCAAATATGTTCCTATAAAAGGGTTTCATCTTCAGGAAATTCATGGAAAAGACTCTGACAAGTACAGGTTTCTGGTAACTGACTGTACTGCTGAACTGAATGAATAAGCATTTTCAGAACTCTAATGAAAAACTCGTGAGCTCATAAAAGTGCTAACAAAAGATCAAGATGAAAAAAAAAATTAATTACATGGGACTGAGTGAACTGATGAGGATGAGTATAATTTTTGTGACTTTCTGTTTGAATTAAAAAAAAAGAAAAAATCCCACAAGGACTCAGAGGCAAAGAATATACAAATCAATTTTCACTGCAAAGTAAAGGAGTTGTTACAGCGGAGGATTACTGGACTGAATGTCAATATTATGACATAGTATGAGTGTGTTTCGTGTTTGGTAATTGCAATCATTGTTGCTTTTGTTGTGGTCATCCATGTACAATGCTTGGTGTCAGGCTATTTATCTCTTGTAAAAATAAAATACAGTGTGTGTGTGTGTATGTGTGTGAAAAAAAAAAAAAAAAGAATGTTACAGGTGAATGAATTGCCCTAGTGAGATATGTATGTAATATAGCATCCTGTAATGCAATGTGTGATAATTAATATAATATAATAAAATGTAATATAATTTCTAAAAAAAAATAAGTTTCCTCATGCATCTTTGAAACCTGTCCTCCTTTAATCCATAGACTTAGGTGATTACAGATTTTTCTGGAACTATAGTTTTGCCTTTTCCAGCCAGAATTTATATGAATAGAATCGTATAAGTTGCTTTTGTCTCTGACTGCTTTCATTTTGCAGTTTTCCACCCATGGTGTTTCATATTTTAATTGACTTCATGTATTGAAATTCTGTTGTATTGCTGAGTATGAATATACCACAATGTTATGTTTATCCATTCACAAGTTGATGGACGTTTTGAGGGTTGGTTTGTTTTTTTCAGCTTTTGGGTATTACAAATAAAGCTGCTGTGAACATTTATGTACAAAAAAAAATGTGCCTGATAATGTGTATTATGCAGAATACGCATTTGCTTTTATAATCCCATATGCTCTGGCAAAACTTAGCATTTTGGAGCTAAGACTTTATTATGCTCAGTGACAGTTTTGATCCCAGTTGACAGCTGGAGCCATGGACCTGGACCCAGTGACTCCTGCACTCCTTTTCCCAAGAAGGAGCAGAGTGGAAAAGCCATCCTTCCTGTGGAGTTCAGATGACTCAGTGTCCGCCAAAGGCTGCAGTACAGGGCCCACCCACCAGCCATCTGGGCGCCACTTCTTACCTGGCCTTCGGGACCTCCCCAGCTGAAGAAAAAGATATGGCACGACTCCGGCCTGAGGGCAGCTCACTGAGGAAAGAGGGGACACAAAAGAGGGCGGGCACTACGTGTACCCCAGGAACTCGGCCTGCCGTTCCCGTCTCACCTTCTCCTTCCCCGGCCTGTGTCCACACTGCAGAGGCACGTGTGCCCACGCACGCCCTGGCAGCCGGGCCTTTCTCACCCCCTGACTTCGGCTGAGTGCGGCCTGTGGAGCGCCACCCCACGCCCAGCCTGTCGCTGCCGGCCCTCCTGGCCTCCTGGACTTACAGGGTGTGGCTCTCTGATTCATCCTGCTTGGTGATCCAGCTCTTGTCCCCCTTCAGCGTGGTCCGAACCTTCATCTGCTTGAGGACATTATTGCGTTCCTCCTCGCCCGGTGGGAGAGGCTTCCCTGGCGGCGGCAAGGCCAGGCAGCGTCAGAAGCGGAGCCCAGCCCCCGGGCCCCGAGGCCTCCTTTCCAGCCCTCCCAATACACTGCTGTCACTCTGCTGCCCAGGCAGCGCTGTGGCCTCGCAGGGCTGGCCTGGAAGGAGGCAGCCGCGTGCCAAGCCCAGGACAAGAGGGCACCCGGGCCTCACCTTTGCTGCTTCCTCCGAGAGCTGAGATACTCATGGTGTTTGCTCTGAACGTCCCTTCTCGGTGGATTCAACAGGGCTCCTGGGGGCAAAGGCAAGCACACGGCTTGTCACTTCATGCATTTATAATGGCTCGTGGGTCACCGTATGGTCCTTGGCAAACTGAGACCGTGCAGACTGTCCTTTGGGTGGAGTCTGGGCAGAGGCCGCCGCTGGGAAACATGACGTGGCCTGCCAGGGGCTGTCTGTTGGAGAGATGGCTGAGACAGGCAGACCACCAACCCACTTAGAGAGAGACCTCTGATGGCCAGACTCCCGCCCAGCGAGCGTAGGGGAGGGGTGGCAGCAGTGGCCGACACTGGTGGACCCAGGAGGAGGGATGGGGGAAGGAAGGGTACAGGCTGGGGGACGGTCGCTTTGGGGGACCATCTCTCTCACTCCTTAGTCGCCATCTGACAGACCTTGAACGGGTCATCTAACCTCTCCAGCCTCCTCAGTGTCCTCATTTATAAAATGGGAGTTGAAAAAGAAGTCTACCCTTCAGGACTGCTGTGAGGACAGAAGGCACCAATGTTCTTGCAACTGCCCAGCACTACCCAGCACAGCAAAGATCGCAGTGACTGTCAACCTGTCCTTGTTGGGAGAGGGGACCGTCGGGGGTCCTTAATCAGCACAAGCACGGCCCGGGGGTGTCAGCCCCATGTGGTTCGGGGGTTGGGTCCATGTCTGGTGGGGAAAGCCTGGGGCCCCACTGCCAACTCCTAGTGGCCCTCGGGCACCAGGTGATGTTGGGAAAGCAGGGAGCGTCCTGTGCTCTGCTTTCTCTTCCTCTCTCTGTCTTTTCGCCCTGCCCTCCGCCGTGGTCTCCTCTCTGCCCTTGAGCCAGGTGCTGCCCTTCTGTGGCCCGTGAAGGGTGGGCCGTCATGGTCCCCGACACCTTCCAGCTCCAGGAGGCGCTGGGGTGAGGAAGCCGGCTCTCCAGGATGGGACTGGCCCAGCACGGGTCTAGTCAAAGCACTGACCCGCCACAGCCGGCCCCTTGGGCCTCAGGAGAGGGGCTGGAGGCTCAAGCGAGGGGGCGTGACAGGAAGCAGGGGCCCTGGCTCTGCCCACACAGTCCTAAGGCACGGCGACCTCCCTCTTAGGGGCCTGCCACCCTCTGGGCCCCTCCAGGGCCAGGCCCTGAGCAGCCGGGCCATGCTGCCAGCTGGCAAGTCCCGGGCCTGTTTTCATGGAGGTCATGGGCACACTAAAACGGGCAGGGCAGGGGGCCAAGAGGAAACCCAATTTGCCACGTCAGCAAGAGCTGGATTTCCCATAAACTGCACCGAATGAGCAGCCCAGCAGGCCCGAGCCCTCTGAGTGCCAGGAACGGCACCTCATCACTGCGAATGGGAGCCCCGCGTGCCTAGCCCTGCACCAAGGATGCCACGTCAGAGTTCTGTTGAGCAGAGCTCACCCCGTAGGTGATCCTCGGACCACACTGCCCAACTGCCCCATCCCAGCAGCCCCCGGAATGGCCCCACCGGGCCGCCTGAGATCTTGGTCCCTCCGTCTCCTGGTGCTGCTGACTGACTGTGTGGCCTTGGGGGAGTCCCTCGCCTCCTCTGGGCCTTGGTTCATCAGTTTCCCCTCAACAAGCCTGTTGGCCACGTTGCCTAGAAATTTTCTGTCAGATCAGAAGCAAATAAACCACTTACTTCCAAAATCAGGGCAGATGCATGAACATGCAGAATGACAGAGGCAGAGGGGCCACTGGGGACTCCCAAGCCAAAGGGGCAGGGACGCACCCAAGAGCCCGCAGCAAGGGGTGGCTTTACAGCTTCTTGTCCCACCTCGCCAGACAAAGACCAGGACTGATGCTTCATCTCAGAAGTCAAATGTCTTTTTTCATGGAACAAGAAATCTGAGTCAGGAAGTAGAGTCTTCTCATGGGACTGAAGAAGAAGGCAGCGCTTTAGGACAAGGAGACTTTAAGGTAGTGAGTCCCAGCCAGACGGATGCACCACGACACTTGAATCTATGTCCCAGCTGGACAGCTGGCTTCTCCCTCCACTTCACCGCCTGCCTTCCCTCCCCCCAACAGCCATGGTTCAGGCTGCAGTGACTTCTGCCCTCCTCCTTGGCCCACCGGTTTCCATCTGTGCCTCCTTCTGGCAGCACTCATCGGCCCCTGATCCCTCCTGGCCCACATCAACCCGTGCTTCTCACTCAGCTTCTGCTGGTCCCCTACTGTCTCCAAGACTGGGGGCAAACTCCCCAGTCCCCTGACCCAGCCACTTTTCACACCTCAATGTGAACAGTGTGCTCCAAGCGGACCACATGCCTCAGCATCCCTTTGCTTATGCCGCTGGGCTGGAGGCTGGCGTGGGCCGTGCTCCTGACTTACCCAATAGCGCCACCACTCCTTTGAGCCAGGTCTCCTCTCAGACCCACCATCCACTCCCCTCGTCTGAGCCTTCTCAGAGAGCAGGGCAAAGTAGCCGCCCAATCAGTGGGCAATCAGAAAACCCTCACTGCAGACAAGAGCAGCTTTGGAGGATGGGGGGTGGACCACTCAGGAGGGCATTTCCTGGGCGGCTCTCAAACACTGTTGGCGGGCAGGTCAGTCAGGGCATCTTTTTGGAGGACAAGTCTCCGTGTGTGTCGAAAGCTTTAGAGAGGGCAAGCCCATTGATCCAACAGTTCCCCTCACAGTAACCTCTCCTAAGGATTCAAGTGCATAAGTAGAACACAGTATACAAGAGGGTGTCATCCCAGTGTAGAATATGATGGTGCAAATTTGGCAATAATCTAAATTCCCAATAGTTGTATTTAAACATATTATGATCTACTGTTCAAGCAAATAATATGCGCCCATTACAAATGATAATGATATATGCGATATTTAACGAGCCTTCAGGTATATTGGTTTCCATATATCATTAAATGAAAGGCAGCTTTTAAAACCAGATGTGTAGGACGTTTCCATTTCCTTAAAAATACATTTACATAAAGATGCACAGGAAAAGAAACAACTGAAAGGACATATACAAAAATATTTTGCAGAAGCACCCTTGGGGGCAGGCTGAAAAACACAAGAGACACAGTAGCAGAGAATGAACGCACTTTGCACGTGCAGGCTCTCTGCTCCCTCCCTCACTTGGGGAGAACGGACCAGGCATCGAGGAGCCACACCACCCCCTCCAGCCCGGCTGACTGTAGCCTTGGCCCGGCCCATCCGTGGGGCCTTGGGATGTGGGCTGCCAGCATCCAGTCCAGGCATCAGGGCAACCCGCCAGCGGTAAGTATACCATCGTCCTGCTTCACTGTGAGCAAACTGGGATCCGGGAGGTTGGGCAACTGGCCCCAGGCCACACTTCCAACACTTTCAGAGGGTGGTGGGCCCAGCTAGTAGCCCTGCTGACCCCACACATGACGTCACGGAGTGCTCCTTGGAGCAAAATCCTGGGGTCCAGGCAGCTCAGCACCAGTATGGTTCCTGCAAAGCAAGGCGCTTGGCCCCAGCAGCTGGCTCACACCTGCTGCAGGGAGGAGACTCTTGGACTCAGGCCAGCCATGCACACGGTGCCTGCCTGGACTCTCAGCTTCACTACCAACTCCGAGCTCCAGACCCCAGCATCCTCTCCGAGGTGGGCAGCCCTCACCCTGCAGCCCCAGACTCTACCCTCTCCACGTCCAACACGCCAAGGTCTCTTATGCCCAGGGCTTGCACCTGAGATGCAGGATGCAAAATTCAAGAAGACATGGGAAGAGAGAAACTGTTCTGCACCTCCCCACTCACCCCGCGCAGAAGGTGGAGAAAGAGGCGAGATGGACGCTACATCACTGGAACGTTCCATCTCCAGCTGCCTTCAAAAGTGGGGCAGGAGGCCTCCCGCCTGCCCAGGCCTTCCAGTCTTCCTCTTCGTCCGGGCACTTGGGCTTCTCCCAAACCGTCCTAGGCCCTCCTGGCCCACGAGGCCTGCCATGAGGAAGGGCCACCCAGCCTGAGAGCAAACACCGCCCCCCCCCCCCCCCAGGCTCACAGCTCTGCTCCTCGTCCCTAAGGGGCCTCACAGGCTGCATCTGTGAAGCGGTGCTGAGCCACCAGGCCTGTGAACCTACTCGCCGGGTCTCCTCTTGGCAGGACGCCTCCAAGTCAGAGCATGTGCCACTCGCTGGAATCTGGTGCCAGTTCTGTCCCATGCCATGGCTTGGTGTCTGGATGCTGGTGGCTGTCCTCACCTCCCGAATGGCCCATGTGAGCACCGGTCTAGTCAGGGCAGCCACTCTGTGCACCGTTTCAGGACTGTGGCCCCACTTCTACCTTGAGAGGGAGAAGTCTTCTGACTCCTTAGGAATTCCCACATTGCCCTGCCCAAGGGCCTGGCCTGGGCCACCAAAGGAACGGGTGGCTTATGTGCCACCTTCTACCCCAGCTATCCCTCATGGCACACCCCTGGATCCTCACTAGATGTAGCCCCACTAGGCAGGACCCCTTCCCGTGCTAAGTCCCAGGGAAAGGGCTTCCAGCCCTGATTGGATAGACAGAAGCAAGGAGCCAATGAGGGGCATGCACGGAGCCTGTGGTCCCGGCCACAGCGAGCCTGGTGGCATCAGAGGCCAACAGAGCTGATGCAGGCAGACTAGCAGGAGGGAGGGACCTGGGAGAGCTGGCAGACAGTGATGCAAATGCTTGGCTGATGTGTGAGGAGACAGAGATGGAGAGAGAGACAGCGAGGAGGGGTCACCCTGTCACCCCACAAGGACGTGCTGTGCCTCCAAAATGAGAAAACTAACTCACAGAAAGTTTTCTAGAATCGCCCACGTGCCTGACTCCCCACGTCGTGCACATCCACTTTCCCAAGCAGGCCTCTGTGTGTCTCCCCTTGCAGCTACCAACTTGACAAATGGCCTCGAGCTTCAGCCCAGGAGGCATCTCCCAGAGGCGCCCTCAAGTTCCCCTGGGGCCCTCCCTCTGGTGCTGCTGTCCCCACACCTTTCCCGGCTCCCCCCGGCACAGCTGGGACGGGCTGGCTTCTTCCGGACAACGGGAAGGACACCAAGGTCGGGGCGAGGTGGCCGGGCCTGAGACCACAGGCAGCCCAGCCCCGGGGTCCCTGCCCAGGATCCCTGTGGCAAGGGCTTGTGTGAAAGGAGACGGCAGGCCGAGTGACTGCTCTTCCCCCACCCTGGCAGGGACCCCCTAGGTAAACTGGGAGGGAAGAGGAACAAAAGACCTTTAGCCGTGCTTTCCAGGAGCACAGAACATCGTTTCACACGCAGGAGCTGCAGCCAGAGGGCACGGGTGTTGGGGCTTGTCTGCATGTGTGTATGCTGGGCGCCGGCCACTGTGAGCAGGCAGGCGTGGGCGCGCCCCTGGCAGAAGAGCGAGGGGCAGGGCTTCTTCCCCAGAGGTGAGCTGTGACACTCTGCACCCGGGGAGTTCACAGGAAGCCCGCTGTGTTCCCTCACATGTATCGACCCTCTGCGGGACCCCATCTCTGGCTGGCAGGGATCAGACGCAATTCTGTCTCTTGGCACCAGAGCCCACGGCTCAGCTCTGGGCAGACTCATTAGGTGTGGGTCAGGAGTCAGAGTGGGGAAGCAGCGGGACAAGGCAAGAGGGCAGAGCCCACAGTGTGACCCACGCAGCCAAGCTCAGTGACCAAGTACCGATGTGACGAGGACATCTGGAAGATGTCGTTGAGGCTTTGGGCCACCCAGGGGCTGGTTGCTGGGCCAACTTTAGGCCACGTTTCAGTAAAGCTGTGTCTGCGAGCATTTTTATGCGGCTCTGGGGCAGGGACTGCTAACAGCCGCAGGGTCCCGAATATGGCCTCCCCCATCACTTCAGGAGAGACACAGCACTCCTATCTGGGGCGGGAGGGAAGAGGTGAAGTGGCGAAAAGTCCCTTGTTTCCCAGCAGCTTGTTCCTGAGACGGGTGGACCCAGCCAGTTCTGATGCTTCAGCTCGATGCTGCCGGGGGGGGGGGTCTCAGAGAAGACAGCTGGCCTGGGAGGAAGGAGACTCCTTCCTTCCACAGGGCCTTGGCTCCCCACCATTGGATGAGGGTGTCATGACTAAACCATGAAAAAACAAAACCTGCAAGGGGGACCTCAGCCGTCACACCTGTCCCCTCTGGCCCTCTTATGACAAATTGCCTGAGGCTCCAGGCTGCCAGAGCCTGCGTTGCTCCCCTGGCCAGAGTCCCTCCATGCCTCCCTCCTGGCCCAATTCAACCTGGGGGCTGCCACCCTCAGCGAGAAGTGGGTGGGAGGGAGGGAGTGAGGACACCTGTGCATGACCTCCCAGGCCGTGCCCCTCCTCACCTGTCCAACAGCTCGACCCACCGGAAGACTTGCCCCGCCGATGGTGGCCACCTCCCAGAATAGACACCTGGGTCCTCTTTGGGTGTGTTTCAAGCAAATGGCTTTAAGCTTCAACATAAGGGTCCTCCCTAGTGTGTAAGTGCCCGTGAGAGGCCCCTCTCAAGGTCCTTCAGGGTAATGAGGTGTCCCAGAATTGGGGACACTGCTTGCTCAGAGATGAGCCGGCCAGGCCCATCATCTGTCACTTCACAGGAGGGGCACACATGCCGTTTCTTCCAACTCAGGTGCAAAGGAAAGAGCAAGAGACACGGAGTCCAAGTCCTGTTCTGTCAGAAAAGGTCACTGGACATGTCACTTGCCCCCTCTGGCTGAGGAGGGAGCCCCAGTTTCAAAGCGCTCCCTGACCCCTGCACCTGGCCGTGGAGGGAAGGCACAGGCTTCACTGCAGCTCGTCACCAGGGCCACAGCCTCCTGTCCTTCCTCGGCAACATCCCCGGAGGTCAGAGGCCTAGCATCGTAGGGAGGGCCCAGGTTGCGCTGGGCTAAGAAAGGCCTGGACCCAGATGAACGACGCTGAGGTCCCAGGCAGGATGTATGAGGGGGCTGGGGACCCCGGTTTTGGTGTCCTCGTCCAGTCCTTTCTCAAGGCACACACTTGGCCGAGTGTCAAAGTTTGGACCCAGACTGACTTAAGCCAGCACTGGGTCAGCTGACCTGATTCCCCAGGCCAAAAGGGCTGGAACGATCAAACGTCCCATTTTATGAGGCAGTCTCCTGAGACCAAGTCTCATGAATGAGGACATCCTGATTCCCAGTCTCAGCAGCTGGCAAGAGGACAGCCAGCAGACGGGTTGCTTTCCTCCAGGGGTTCCTGGGATCCAGAGATTCTCAGCAGCAGTCCAGGGGGACGGGGCCCTTCAGAGGCCTTCCAGATCGATGGCTGAGCAGCTGGGTCATGTCCAAGCCCCTCAGTTGGCTGCACAGCACACAGCTCCCAGGAGCCCTGGCCGGCCTCTCTGGCCTGTGCGAGCGACAGAGTGGAGCATCTTGCCGGCCCGCGATGCTCCAGTCCCAGGCCTCCTGCCTGGAAGCCAAGGGGTGGCAGGAAGGAGGCGTACCACATGGAAAAAAGAGCTGGAGGAGACTTGGGTTGCAGAGAGGGAAAATGTAATATGGAAAAAAAATGCATTGACTGGGGGGAGTATTTGTAAATGTGCTTTACAGGTAAATGACTTCTGCATGAAAGTCTGGAATTTCACCTCCCCTCATCCCACCCCCAACACCCCAGAATCTAGACTTCTCGGCGTCAGCACCAGAGGGGCCCTGGGAGGCAGACATCTGAGGCTGGTTGGCTCCCTCCGGGCGGTGGGGAGCTTGAGCCCCAAGAGGACAAAAGGAGCCACAGCCACCCAGCCACACATCACTCCTGTGCCCATTTGCTAGCTCTCAGCCGGCCAGATACAAGCAACTGCTTTGGGCAACTGGGCCATTTCAGAGGTGGCTTGGCCTCAAGGTCCAGCAAGGGTTTCTGGCAGGACCCTCTGAGATGTCTCTGTGGAGGCCAGGGGGCTGGGCGGGGCCAACATGCTGGAGACAGCAGGGCCAATGCATGGGCCTCACCCCAAACAGGACCCTTCGCCGGAGCCACGTACATGAGCTATTCCCAGGGCCGCGACCTCCCCTGCTGTGCCAGGAGAAGGGGCCCAGACAAAGCCCGGGAGCCGTATTGTGGGGCCTGGGCCAGCTCTGTCCCTCCCACCACACATCCCAGCTGTCTCTGCAGCCCGGAACCAAGGTGGTCTTAAGCTCATCCCAGTGGGGCAGAGATGCTGTCCACATCTGCACACAGACAGTGAAGGGGGTTGAAAGGGACCCAGGGGTCATTGGAGCCCACTTCCACCCCAAACAACTCTTCCCACCCCAGGAATACCCCTGCACCCTCACTACTGCCACCCGTTCAGCCTTTGCCAGAGCAGGCCCAGTGACAGGGAAGTCCCCTCCATTTGCCCCTGACTGACATTGGCCAAGGCTGATTCCTTCTGTCCTAGTCACAGGTGCTCGCGAGTGACGCTGCCCTCTCCCTTCCCCGTCCCCTCCTTTCTCACCCAGAGTTCCCTGAGCTCCACCCCCACCTCTTATCGCTGTCCTCACTTTTGGATGAGAGTATGGAGACCCAGAGAGGAGAAAGTGTTTGCCCAAGGCCGCATATTCATGTATTCCATAAGCCTTTAGACAAAGTGGAAGCCAGCCTAGGTGCTGGGCAGACAGACAGGCGGGAGCCTAGAGCAGCACTGCGTTTCCCAGGAAGGTGCCGTGGCTCGGGCCCTTCTGAAAGAATGAAAGAATGAGTAGGAGCTCGCTGGGCAGAAGTGATAAGGCAAGTCCTGGGTTTTTGTTTTGTTTTGTTTTTTTCAGTCTTAAACCGGGCGCTGCCTGATGTAAGCATTGACACCAGGGATACCCGTTCTGCTGCTGGGAATCCTCGGGCCTGCTCTCTGCCACATCAAGCTCCGTGGGAAACTGACCTAGTCATCAGAAAGTGGCGAGCTGAGCCAGTGATCACAGGGACCAGATCAAGGCCGCTGGACCGAGCACCCGAGGTGTGCCCACAGACGTGGCCGGGGCCAGGGACTGCCAGAGACAACCAGCAGCAGCGTGGGGCCTGCCCACCGTTGGCCCTGGAGGCCAGGCCTCCTCTTGGACCCAGGGTGTGCCACAGAGCCCCACAGCCACCTCGGCTGCCACCACCAGCAGCCCCAGTTCCCGGCTCCCTCTTGAAATGGGAAGTGAGCCTAGGCAGTGTTTCTGAGAGTGGCCTCTGGGTCCCTCTGGCATCCAGGTCACCCGGGACGTGTGCTTAAGTTGCGAATTCCTGCTCTCCCACCCCCATTAGACTTTGAGAATGACACCCACAGGGCCTCTCGTCCTTTCATTTTCCAGTCCCTTCTCCACCCAGCCCTGCCCCTCCTGCTTCCCTACCCCTGCCCTCCTCAGCCCTCAGTCCGCCCTGGGCCCCAGCGCCAAATACGGACATGCGTAGCTGTGAGATAGGGTGGCCTGGCTCTGTTCGTAATCCTCAAATGAGTTTTGAGTTCCTCTCTGTGCCTCAGTTTCCCTTTGGAAAAATGAACTGACACCAGCCCTGCCCACCTCCTGACCCTGCCATGACCACTGGAAGGTGACAGTCACACAAGTGCTCCCACGTCAACTTCCCCCTTCCTGAAGAAAACGATCAGAAATGTTCACCGTGGGGGATGCAGATAAGGGAGTTCTTGGTACCATTTTTACCACTTTTCTGTGAGCTTTTGATTAATCCAAGATAAAAGTTAAAAACAAAAACATTGAATATTGTCAAAGAAATCAAATCAGGTGTTAGTAGGCATCCAGAAATGACCCAGGGATTTTCAAACAGTTTCTCCTCAGGTGGGGAGGCCACAACCCTCCCAATCTGGCCTCAACCTCACCCCTGGCGACCACGGCTCCTGGAGGAGGACAGCTCTGACAGCATACGGGTGACAACCTGGGGCCTCCAGAGCTTTCGTGATGCGCTCAGGTTTGCACAACTAGACTGTGGCCGAGCTGGTGTCTTAACCCAGTCTGACCTCCGAGCCGCGTTCTTACCGCTAGGCTGTAAAGGCGCCTCTGTGTCCCATCTCATACCCTACGACCAGCCATCTCCCGTCGCCACTTCACAACCCTCAGCAGCGATGATGCCAACCTCTCCTGAGTGTCACTCTCAGGCGCATGGGTCCTTGCATGGCTGCTCTTGTCCTGGCATCAGCCAGTTCTCTGCGGGCGCAGCAGGAATGAATGCAGAATCCCTGATGGATCCCAACCTTAGGTGCCCAAAGACCCGGGGCGCCATGTGGGTTGCTGCTCAGGACTCTGGAGCCATGGAAAGCAGCTCTCCTCTCCCCCAGCCACAGTCCTGTCCGATGCCAGGGGGGCCTGGCAGTTGGGGCAGCCTTGCTCAGCAAGCAGAAAGCAAGCTGGTGTTACGCATGAGCTGGCGCCTTGTGAGCTGTGGCTTGAAGCAAGATCCCGACCAAAGGGATCAGTCAGCCGTGGAGGCTGAGTGGGGATGCGAGACGGCAGGCTTCCAGCTTGCAGAGTGCACTGGGCCAGAGTTGAAACTTTTTTGGACATGCAACTGAGGGCAGTTTGGGGACCAGGTGCCAATGTCTATGTAGTCAGGTCCCAGGCCCGCTGCTGGGGGCCCAGAGTCTCTGTTCTGCTTGGTCTTAGAAGGCCACAGGGGCGCTAAGCAGAAACGCAAGGCAGGCTGAAGGAGGCTGAGGTGAAGCATTGGCTGCTCCTGGGGTCGCTGCACTCCGTCTGGAATCTGGACTCGAGTTGACGAGGAAGGGAGGTTGGACAGTTTCTTTACTGAGTGGCCTGTCTCCTGGGGGCAAGGCTTGCACCTGATTTCTCTCCAGGGCCCCGCTGCCTAGCTCCGGGTGGAACATAGAGGGCTTAGGAAGAACTGGCTTTGGTCTTTCGGGAACAAGGGGGAGGCTAGACTCAAGCAGCCCCAAAGAATGCGCGGGCGGGGGGGCGCTTCCCTGGTGACGCAGTGGTTGAGACTCTGCCTGCCAATGCAGGGGACACGGGTTCGAGCCCTGGTCTGGGAAGATCCCACATGCCGCGGAGCAACTAGGCCCGTGAGCCACAACTACTGAGCCTGCGCGTCTGGAGCCCGTGCTCCGCAACAAGAGAGGCCGCGATAGTGAGAGGCCCGCGCACCGCGATGAAGAGTGGCCCCCGCTCGCCGCAACTAGAGAAAGCCCTCGCGCAGAAACGAAGACCCAACACAGCCAAAAATAAAAATAAATAAATAAATAAATTCATAAAAACAAAACAAAACAAAACGCGTGGGCCTTGACAGGGCGGCTCCTGAGCGCCCCCTGCTGCTTCCAAGTCCTCCTCCTCCAGGAAGTTTTTTCTGATCCTCCCCTACGCCAGACGCCCACAGCCCCTTGTGCTGATGCCACCTCTGTCGCTGACTTATGCGTGTCCAGAGGGTGGAAATGAACAGATCCAGAGCACCTACTGTGTGCCTGGCCCTGTGCTGGGTGCCTCTCATCAGCTCCCCACAGCTGAGTACAGAGCCCCCAGCCTGGCCCCGGCTTCTGAAGGCCAGGCCAGGAAGGCACACGGGCTGGGGCTGGGAAGTGATGGAAAGTGGGGGTAGGGCAGGTGAGGTGGCTGTGCTCCTTCTCATCGTGGGGTGGCCCAGGGGTGAGGAGGTGGACAGGCCAAGTACCAAGGTCAACCTGCAAGCTGGCTCCTGGTCTGTGCATCCATCTCCCGGCCACTTGCTTCTAAGTGCTGAGCAGGGCCTCTGGGCTGGCCTCTGAGCCGCCCCTGGTTTTTTGGATGAGGCAGTGGAGACCCTGGGAAGGTAGGACACTCTCCCCCACCCTCCGCCACCTTCCACCACAGCTCTAAGTGACCTGGTGAGGAGGCAGTGGGAACCCAGAGCCCCTCCCCACTGTCCAGGCCTATTGGCACATGGGGCCCTGCCCCCTGTCCCCAGCCAGGTACCACGATCAGAAGTCCAAAAGGCCATGAGGCCCAGGCACGACTGGGTCCAGGTGCCAGAGGCCTGAACCACCGCTAGGTGGGTTGTGAGGGGCTCTCTCTCAGGGTTCGCTGAGTGGTCCTGAGATGCGGCCTTCCACGATGTCAAGACTAAGTGCAAATGGCCCAGTGCGAACACAATTCCTATTGTGCCTCAGATGTCCCAAACCCCAGGCACAACCACCACCGACCTCATCTGAGACCCCAGCAGCCCTGGGTCTTACCCCCTTGGACCGTGGAGCTGCTGCCTGGGCGCCCCCGGCTCAGAAGCAGCAGAGTGGACAGAGCAGCTGAGCTTTCAGTCTCTTTCCAAGGCAGAGGTATCACTCTGCCTTTCCAAAGAGGACGAGGCTCTTGGCTCCCCTGCCCCCATGAAACAATCCAGCCACAGAGCCTGCTCACTGCAGATCCCGTCGATAACACCCAGCGGCGCTTGATTCGGCGCCTTCTGTCTGAGAAGCTACCTTCCCAGTGGCCCTTCAGGGACTGCCCTGTGCCCAGCACATGCTCACCACAAGCAACCGGTGAGCCTCCTGCTCTGGGCTCCAGGGTGAGCTGGACTCTGGGTCTCAGTTTTCTCATCTATAAAATGGACACAGGGAGAACTAGCTGATGTGAGATAGCACCCTGGCTCCAGGCCATTTACTAACAATCAAACCCTCTCTTCCAGAAAGAGCGAGGACGCCGGGACCAGGCCAGCCTTAGGTGCCTCTCTCCTTAGTCTCTTTGCTCAAAGTGAAAACCAGAAAACTAAGTACCCTGCCTCAGCCGGCGGAAGCCCAGGAGGGATGCTTAGAGAGGGTAAAGATTATGGATGGGGAAACTGAGGTCCCGAGTTGTCCCTGTCACCCGGCTCATCACTGGCCGGGTTCCCCCCGCTGACTCTGCCGTCCGCGCCAACGGCGACTCGACAGCCCTACCTGGCACAGGTGCCCGGCTCGCGGGGCGGGCGGAGGGTCGGGCGGGCGCGGGGCGCGGGCTCCCTCAGGTGGGCAGCGCCGGCCGGGCCGGGCCGGGCCGGGCCGGGCAGCGGACGCGGGGTGCGAGGCGCGGCGGGGAGCGCGCAGGGCGGCGAGGAGACGCGGACTGGCCTCCGCCCGCAGGAGAACAAACAGGTTTTCTCCTGCGCCCGAGCCTCGCCCCTCGCCCCTCCCCTCGGCCGGCCCCCTTCCTCTGCCCTCTCCCGGGGTAGGTAGATGCGCCCGGCACATTCCGCGCATTCTCCCGCCAGTGTCCTCGGCCCGCCCGCCCCTTCCCGGCCCCGCCCCGCGGAGCTGCTGGAGAAATCAAGGCCGGGGCTCCCCGCACCGAGCCCAAAGCGAGCTCCAGAAGGCTCTGCAGCGGTGGAAAACGTCCAGGCAAATTCCTCCGGGCTCGCGGCCCCGGGCTGGGAGGCCTCCGCCACGTGAAGGGCCCGGGCTGCCCAATTGCGCCCCTGCCCGCGCCCGACGCGATCTGGCCCCCGCTCGGGGCGATGACTTGCACAGATGCTGCGGGTTAATTCTGTCGAGAACTACTGTTCCTAGATCCATTTTACAGATGGAGATCCCAGACAGGGTCGGGGAGGGGGGCTGGGGGCTGTCGGCTGAGATCATGCAGGAAGTGCCGGAGGCCGGGAAGGAGAAGAAAGTGAGAGAGCCTGCTCCCCGGCCGCGCCTGAGAAGTTCTCACCCTGGAAAAGCATCCTGGGGGGGACTTGGGGTTCCCAAGGCACTGCAGTGAACACCCTGTCAGCCAGCCAGGCCACCCCCACAAGCTGGGTGGGGGGACACAGGCAGACCCCGAGGGCCAGTGCAGTTTGACAAGTGTCATTCAGTCCTGCTTTTGGAGTGCTTGTGTCATTGTCATGCTTGTGGAGTACTTGTGATGGTTAAGGCACTGGGCTGGGGGCTAGGATGGAGGGAGCGTCAGAAGAAGCCCCTAACCCTACCTGTGGGGCTTGTCCAAGAGACGGCACAGAGTTGGCCTATGAGGATGACAGGATCAAAACGATGGACCAACAGGTTCTTCTTCTTCGGTCCCTGCCAAATCGATGTCCCAAAGGGCCCTCCAATCCATCCACTTCTCTCCATGCCCACTGCCATCACCCTAGTCCAGGCCTGGGCTCCAGGATCAGCGTCCTCCGTGGTTTCCCTGCCTCCGGTCTTGCCTTCCTCCCCATCCAGTCTCCACACAGAAGTCACTTTAAGACTTTACACGTGGCTCCACTGCCTGCAGCTCTTTGATGGCTTCCCATTGCTCTCGAGATAAAAGGAAACTCTTTAAGGGGCTCAAGGATTCGGCTGTGCCGACCTCTCTCTGCAGACCCAGCCACTCTCTCCCTCGGTTCAATGCATTCCAGCCACGCTCACCTCCTTCCGCCTTCTGAATGCATCCTGTCTCCTTGAGACTTTTGCTCTTGGCACCACTCAGACTCCCTAGAATGTCCTTTGTCCCCTTGTCTGGCTAGTGAACTCATAGTCATTCTTCAAAACTTTACTCAAGTGTCTGTAAATCCTCTCCTGACTCTACAGGCCACCCGGGGTGGGGCGGGGGGGAAGATCACTTCCTTCTGTGTGCTCCCCCAGTTCCCTCTGACTACATCAATCAAGCATAGTGGCTGTCACCTTTTATTGTTCTAGATGGTGAGCTCGGGGAGGGTAGGGCCCTGTCTGAGTCATCACTGGGACATGGAGACCAACATGGCAGGTTGGAGGGGATTGAGAGGTGATTGAAACTCAGGAAGCTGTCCTTGTTCTTCTTGGGCTTTATCAGGTAGGGAGGAGACTGCCCTGTGTTTGTGTGAATATGTGTGTGGGGTGTGAGGGTGGGGACTGTATATAAAGTATAACGTCACCTCAGTTCATCTGTGTCTCTGGCCAACAAACGTTTCTCTGCTTCCAGTCTGGTGGCCAGCATCTAACACCTTCCCGCCCCCTGACCTCAGGCTGCTGGCGGCCATGGACTTGGCTTGGCATCCTCGCTCCCAAACATACTCACTATATGACCTAGGGTGTGTTTCCCCGTCTCTGGGCCCCCTTACCCTTCCAGAGACCCTAGCGTAAAGAGGTAGAATGGAGAGGACAAGAGGTGAAGGAATAGAGGTAAGGATGAGAAAGAGGGTGGCCCTTCTCTCTAAGGCCACCAGTAGGAAATGGCAAGCTGACTCCCGAGCCCTGAGTCTGGGTTAGCCAGCTAGAGAGTACAAGCAAGAGTGCTGTTCAAAGCCACCAATGGCCAGTCAGCGAGGGCTGCCTTGGGCTGGGCTGCCCTGGGGCCTCAAGCTCGTCCCATATACCGGGTGATTCAGCCCCTGCCAGGTCAGATCCACCATGACTGTGCCAGTCGACCTTTCCTTAACTCCTCCCTCCCTGCCAGGCTTCCAGGCCCTGCATCTGATCTTGCCTGCAAACGGGTTTGACTCGAATGGTAAGTGCCTTGCCCTGCCCTGCCCTGCCCTGCCCTGCCCACCTGTTCGCTGTCCCAACACAGCCCCCACCGCCCCTGCCAGGGCCACCCCAAGCCACATCAGCCAGCGTTCGTCAGCCTCCTCTTTGACTCCTTGCCCTCGGGCACGTGGACCCAGACACACCAAGTGCTCTCGTCCCAGCAGGCCACTGCACGAGATGTCCCCTTGCTGGTGACCTCCCACCCATTCTCAGCCATAACGCTGGCTCCTTCATGAACTTCCCCTTGGCCTAGAGCTCGAGGGCCAAGACCCTTGTGGCTGCTGGCTGCCCCCAGACTGGGCTCTACCCCTGTCTGGCTTGAGCTTGGCCCTGTCCTTTTCTACTCTCAGCTCCTCTTGTGCCTTGACACCCATCTCTAGCGCCAAGGCTGACCAGCCACCCAGGCTCTGGCAGAGTCCTCCTGAAGGCCCCCAGCTCGAGCAGTCTCCCCATGACAGGCGGGCCCTCAGCAAGGCCCTGCTCTGAGGCTACAAGTGCTGCCTCTAAGTAGGGTGGGCTGGAGGGTAGGGCCAGGCTGGGCTGTCTGGAAGGTAGAGGCAGGAATGGGCAGGTGTTGACCCCCTATATGCTGAGGGGAGCCATGAGCCTTGAGCCGGCAATGGAGGCAGATTCTTTGGGAAGCAAGCAGATGACAGGGGGACAGGTGACTGTCTGGAAGGAAGTGGCCAACAGTACTCCTCAGCTCCAGGATGGCCCCATTCAGATCTCCAGGGCTGGGAACAGAATCCAGGCAAGCCAGTCTAGCCGAAGAGTTCCCAGGTTAGGGAGGAGGACCATGGGTGGGGGCCCTGAAGACTGTCAGGCCCCAAAGCCAACACAGGCAGAGTGTCCCCACATTGGAGGGGACAGGAGACCAACAGCTGACCCAAACCCTGCCATGGTGCAAAGGGGGAAACAGGTCCAGAGAGGGACGGCACGCAGCAGCGGCCACACAGCCAGTCTGAGGCAGAGCTGGGACTAAAAGCAGGGCTCCAGTTGCTGTGGATGGATCCCCCACCCAGCTAGGGTTCTCAGGTTCACGTGGAGGGAGGGCCGGGCTCCTGTTGGCACCCTAATCCCCTCCCTCCTTCCCTTCTGCTGGGGCCCGCCCTGACACCTCATCCTCCTAAGCTCTTTAACCAGTCTCCACTTGCTGGGTGACTCCATTGGCCCCAAGCAGGGTGGGTCCCCTCGGGGCAGGGGTCCCCAGGCATGGTTGTAGCCACAGGGGCCCCTGCGGAGTCCCAAACCTGCAGGCCAGGCCTCTGATCTGTGGACAGCGGCCCCGCCAGGAGCAGGAAGGTTGTACAGGCAGGCCTCCCCAGCCACATGGACAAGTCCCACCCCTGCAGCCTGGACTCCCCGCTGCCTTTTGAATCTACTACTTTGGATAAGCCCAGGAAACGCTCAGCCATCAGTCTTGGCCTGTGTGACCTGATGCCCCCGGAACGCAGACTGCCTTTTGTCTCTGGCTCTGAAGCAGCCCCAGGCCAGGCCTCCGGAGCACGAGTGCACAAGCCGAGCCAAGGCCTCGCTGGCAGATAATCCCCACATGCCCTGAAGAATGGCTTTTTGCTGCTTTAAGAATCATCCACAGATCGGAAAAAGAATGTTCTAATTGGAAAACCTCCCCGCCATGGTTTTCCGGAGTTTTAGTACAGTTGGCCGGCAAGGAGGCTCCTGGGATGAGGAGGAAGGGAAGTCATGAGGAGGAGACAGTGGGCTGGCTGCCCATCGCCCCCTCGTCCCCCGAGCTCAGCAGCCTGGGGAACCTGGAGGCTGTCTGGTCCTGCTGGGAGGCCCTCCCCCGAGCCGGGCCCAAGCCCTGTCCCCCAGGGACCCCACTGTTGCCCCAGAAGCCGCCCAGGCCCCCAGGACCCTCTGGCAGGACCGATGCCCACTGGGCATTGTGAGCATGGGCCGAGAAGAGGGAAGGTGTGGAAGCAACCATCTGCTCAAGAAACAGGAAGGTGCCCCCAGACCTGACTGGGGCCCTGGGCTGGGAGACCTAGCCGAGGACGCAGGATGCATGGGAAAACTGACTTCTGAACAGCTAGATCTGTCTGGAGAGGGAGGACTCTCTCGCCCAGGGGCCCTGCTAAGCCTGGCCTGGCTAAACCACTCGTGGCGGGAGCCGAGGCCACAGCGACCTGAAGGGCTGTCCAGCTCCAAGAGTTGCTGATTTGTTCCTTTGGGTCAAGCATTGACCTTGCACTTGGGCAATGCCCACCTGGGAAGGGGAAATGCAGTGGATCCTTGAAACTCCTTCACACGGGAGCGCCAGGTTACTGAGACTCACCTTAGTTTTCCCAGAAACCTCCCTGTGTGCTTAGACAGTAACCTGTACTTGGGGACTATGAACTTGAGCACATGGCTCTAGGCTCCCTGGCACTGTGCCCTCCACCGCTCCCCTTTCTCCCCCACTTGCCCCCTTTGTGACCTTGAAGACTGCAGCTCGCTCACCAGCACACCTCTGTAGAGCTCCACTGGCCACACGTGGCTATTTAAATTTAAATGAATTACAATGGAATAAAATTGAACCTTCAGTTCTTCAGTCACAATAGCCACATTTAGCCCCATGGGGCCAGTGGCTCCTGGAATGGACAGCACAGATAGAGAACAGTTCATCACCGCAGAAAGTTCTATTGGACATCGCCACTCTAGCTGCTTCACTTCTCCTTAGAGGGAAGCTCTCAACTTCCTCCTTAACTGAAGCCGGGGTCCCTCCACTAAGCGAGGTGCCCCCGTAACCCGACCCAAAGGACGCGTTTCCTTCTCCCATACCCCACCTACTTTGGGGTAGACTAGTCTGTCCTTGGATGAAAACCTCTCCTCCTTCGAGGCTCAGGCCAACTGGCTAACGCACTCTCCAACATTCAGTCAAGTCTTTGCAGCGGGCTCATTCTTCTTTTCCACCCAGAGGTCACTGCATGTGAGAAAGTGATTGGGAGAATGGGACAGGACAGCAGTGATGTGGCCTCCCAGTTCTTCGAACCTGACATCTCTGAAGACCCTGTCGAGTCCACTGCAGCTGCCTCTTCCCACAGGCGCAGCCTACATCTTGTTGTCACCTCTGGAGACTCTATGCGGGGCTTCCACTTTCTGACCCCTGTCTCCTCTCTTTCTGCTGGGCTTGTTCAGCTACCTCCTGATGAAAGATACCACCAACTGTCTTTCCAGCTCATGGGGACCTCCTGTCTGTTGGTCTGCTTTCTCCCCATCCATTAGCCCTTACTTCCCTTCCTTTCTCTCCCTATCCAGCATAGAGTCAATGGCCCATCACTTCAACACCTCTTTTGCTAACATCTGAATTTCCCTTGCTTTGCTGTCCCTCTGTCACCTCCACCTGACACTGCATCGAATCTGGACAAATCTAAACATCTGCTTTCCTCCTGCCTGCCCCAAGGTGATGAAGGTGCTGGCAAAGTTCACACAATCATGCAGAATGGTGCCAATGTAAATTCCTGGATCCCACCCCTTCTCACCTCCGCAGTGACTTTGTCTTTGTAATTATCCCTTTCTTTTCTGCATCATAAGAAGGTCCATTTTATTTGGAGAAGAAGAGTCTCACTTGACCCCACTCCCACCTCCAGTTAGTGCCCCATTTCTCTGCTCCTCTACCGAGCAGAACTCCATGAAAGAGTTGTCTACACTCTCTGTCCCTGCTTCTTCTCATTCTCTCATAAACCCATTCCCATCAGGATTTCAACCCTACTGCTCCCTTAAAATCGTTCTTGTCAAGGTTACCAGTGATCTCCATGTTGCCAAGCCTGGTGCTCACACCTCTGTCTTCGCTTAACCTCTAAACCACAGTTGATCACTCCTTCATTCTGGAAAAACATGCTTCTCTTGGCTTCCCAGACACTCCACTTCCCCAAAGGTATTGAAGGTTAGGAGCACAAACTCTGGAACTGGACTGTCTACGTGCAAATCCTGGCTGTGCCAATTAATAGCTGTGTGACCTTGGGCAAGTTACTTTCCCTCTCTAGGTTTCCATTTCTCACCTGTACAAAGGACGTGAGAATACCAGCATCTACCTCCTGGGGTTGTTGTGAAGGTTATACCGGTAACAGATAAAAGTACTAACAATAGAGCTTGTTACATGGAGAGATGCTCAATGAAATCACCACATGGCTGTTGATGGGGTTCAAGACACACTACCCCCAAACATGGCACCTTGGCATGTTGACTATTTTAAGATGAAGGAGTTTGAAAAAATGGCAGAAGCAAGAAGGTCTCTCTGACCTTCCCCACACTCCTGCCCTTCTCCCTGGAAGCAGGTCATAAGACCCTCATGTGAGAGGTGCCCTCCCCATACCTGGAGAGAAGGAGTATCCTTATCTCTAAGACAGGGGTAATGCCAGGAAGAATCCACACAAACAGGCCTTGCTAAGTTCCCCCCAGTTTACTACACTTTGCTCAAACTCTTCATCAAACCTAGCATCAAAACACTCAGGATTAACCATTCCTTCAGGTCTTCATTTCCTTATGAAGGCTCCCAAGCTTATGTTAAATAGATGTGTGTGCTGTTGTCCTGTCAATCTTTCTTTGTCAGTCTAGTTTTCAGACCTAGCCGGGGACCCTGAGAAAGTCGAGGAAACCTTTTTCCTCCCCTACAATGTCCAAGGGTTGACTCAAACTAAAGACATACAGATAGAGCTCTTGTGCCCTATTCCACACCCTCCAAACCTCTCTTCTCTAGGTCTTCCTCATCTCCATCAGTGGCACCTCCCAGATGTGCACGTCCAAAGGCCCAGGTGGCAAACTTGATTTTCTTTCCTTCCCTCATCGCCTACATCCCATCAATCAGCAAGTCCTGATCCCGGCTCTACCTCCAAAATATACCCAGAGCTTGACCACTTTTGCCCGCTTCCACTGCCACCACCATCCTAGTCCAAGCCATCACTCTCACTCACCTCCTCCCTCGTCTTCTGGCTTCCACTCTTGCCCCGCTGCAGCTACTCTCCTCGAATCAGCCAGAGCAATCTCCCCCTGTGCTCTCAGTCTGAGCGATACGGTGACTTAATTCACCCAGCTCTCCAAGCTGGAAATTGGGGTACCATCTGAGACTCCTCTTTCCCTCTCTCCCTCCAGCCTCTTCTCCCAACTCTCAAGCTCCAAGGTCCCGTCACACTGGACTTCTTGCTGATCCCCACATAAGCCTTGTTCTCTGTCTCCAAACCTTAGTGTTGACTGAGTTCTCCCTGCCCTGGTTAACTCCTACTATGTGCACACCTCTAGCACGAAGTCATCCCTAACCACCAAGACCCAGCACTCATTACCCTGCAGCGTCACTGTCTCCTGTCTCTCTCCTCCCTTCCACTTGGATGTAGGAAACATGTCTCATGCTCACCTGCTCACCCAAGCACCTGGTAGGGTTCCTGAGCGGGCACACAAGAAATATTTGCCAAATGAATGAAAAAAGGGATAAACGTTCATGTCAAATGCGGTGTATTATCAAATAATGCACTGGCTTTTCAAATCAGTGAACTAAAAGTGTATCACTCAGTAGATGACGTTGGAATGACTGGCCATGTGGAAAAACAAGCTGGATTTCCTACCTCATACTCCACACCGAAATAAACTCCAGATGGCTCAGAAATTTCATGTAAAAAAAAATGAAACCATAAAAGTACTAGAAGGAATCCTGGGGTGGGGACGGCCTTTCTAAGTATGTCATGAAAACCAGAAACCATAAAAGAAAAGACAGAGAAATTAAAAACTTCTGTATGGCAAAACCCATCATAACTGTAGTTAGACAAATGACAAACAAAGAAGAGTTATTTGCACTGCATGTGACAGGGAAAGACTTAATTTTCCTAAAATAAAAAAGGGCTCCTTTCAAAGCGAGGAAAATGGGCCAGCAAAGAAGGGAACAGACAATTCACAAAAGAAGACTTGCGGGAGCCTCCATTAACATCATGTGAAGGAAATACAAGTACAGTCTCAGAGAAGTTCAAGTTAAATTAGATCTGTAAAACCCGGGGTTACCTGAGGTGTGGGAAAATGGTCACCCAGGGGCCCTAGAGGTGGGAGGATTAATTGTTGTGACCTTTCTAGAAATACATAACAAAAAGAACGTTGAAGACTCCCTTTGACCTAGCAATGCCAACATTCAAAAATTCCTTCTGGGACTCCCCTGGCGGCCCAGTGGTTAAGACTCCGCGCTTCCACTGCAGGGGGCACGGGTTCGATCCCTGGTCCAGGAACTAAGATCCCGCATCCCGCATGCCATGCGGCGCAGCCAAAAAAACAAAACAAAACAAAATAAAACCGATTCATTGTGCTGTACACCTGAAACTAACACGACATCGTAAATCAACTAGACTTCAATAAAATTAAATTTAAAAAAAATTTTTAAAAATCTTTTTATTATCTGATATATATATAAAATGACATATATGTATATTATATAAAATGTGATGCATCTAAACATCTACCCACCAGCCAGTGCCATTATCTACACCTTCTGCCCTCTGTCCTAGTACTTGGGATGACCTGTCCTGGCTTGGGCCCTTGATTCCATCTCCTGCCACCTAGTCAGGGACGGCCTGCTAACATTTTTTTCCTTGTCCGTTTCTCCGTAGCAATCCTGGAGAGAACTACCTACACTTCCTGTCTCTGACTCCTCTATCTCATGGCCAGCACTTCACAGAAATGGCTCTTGTCAAGGCCACCGGTGCTCTCCATCTTGCGAAATCCGATGGTCAGCTTTCAGTTTTCATCTTACTGGATATGTCAGCAGCATTGGACACAGGAAACACTCCTTCTGGAAACACTTTTCACTTGACCCCTTCTCATTGCCCCCACCCTGTCCAACCTCTTCACTTTGGAGGGTCCCAGGACTCAGTCCTTGGAACTCTTCTCAATGATATTCATTTTTGTGGTGTTTTCTATCCATCTTGTGCCTTTAAACACCATCTGAAGACTGGCAACTCCCAAATTTACATCTCCAACTCAGGCCTTTCCCCTTAATTTCAGATTCCTATATCCCAAGGCCTATTACAGAAATGAAATCACACTATACATGCTGTCACGTATCTCATGGAAACTGCTTTTCCCTATTCTATGCATGCCTATTAGGCACTGTACTTGGTGTCCCAAATGAAACTCCTTATCGGCCCCTCCAAACCTGTTCCTTCCACAGTTGTCCCCACCAAAGTTAGGGATACAGAAATCTGGCCACTTCTCCCCATCTCTTCTATTTGGTGGTTTTGCTGTTAAGAACAAGGCTGCTCTGGAATTCTTGTACACATCTGACCCCCTGAGGGCCACGAGAAGGGGCTATTTCCTCCTCACAGTAGCCCCTCTGAGCTACTGGCCACTGCCATGTCAACACACATGGCTCAGTCCCTTCACAGAGCACGTCACGTGGTGGTCGTGTGGTTTGCCTCTGTTTCCCCCACAGCCCGTGAGCTCTAGAAGGCAGAAACCAGCTCCCATTCATACCCTTCCTCTTCGCGACAGGCCTGGGGCCTGGCACACACTCAGTGCTCAGTAAGTGTTGGGTCAACGGAGTGGAATCATCTCCAGTATAGAAAGAAAATGGAGATGCCATTTTGCAAATGCTCAGTTTCAAAAGTCAAGGTAGAGTCACAGCTGGAGGTGTCCCAGCATCACTGTCCGATCCGTCAAGTGGGGCCCTCCCCAGGGAGTGGCTTGGAGGAGGTGACACTCTCTTGGACATATACCTTCTCCTTAATAGAACAGCCACACAAAACACAAAGCGTATGGGACTTCACAGTGCCCACCTCCCTCCCCTCCCCCACTGTGGGCGGCAGGCACCCAGCCTTCAGCTGTCCTTGCATGATTACTGAGTTTGGCCACTCTGAACACTTGTGTGAGGATAATATTTGTAGGAGCCCAGTAAATACTTGGTATGTTTTTTAAAACAGGTTAAATTGTGCTTTTTCAAGTTACATCTTAAAAGTCATACATACTTGCTCTAAGATATCAAAATTGCGTAGGATTGTATGAAGTCGCCCCAGAAGGTGATCCTGGAGCCTCCTCCCCTGCCCTCTCCCCATGACACAGGACAGAGGGAAATGACATTGGGAGGCAGGCTTCAGGTGGCCTGCACATTTGTCTCGTACGGGAGACAAAACTGCAACAAGTCACTGAGTCCTGAGGCAAGAACTAGTGCCAGTTGGGAGGGGGCAGAAGGCTGTTGGGGGAAAAGTGAAAGAGATGGTCATGGGAAGAGTGGACTTCAGGGGACCCTGGCCACGGCAGAGACCCATTTACAAAGGAGTTCCAAGCTCCCTTGAGCCTCAGGCCTCAGGGAAGGAGGAGACAGAGATGGCAGGTGAAATCATGTCCTCCTGGGGTGGCAGAGAGCTCCTTCAGGTCATAGGTCTTGGCCGCTGGCTACACCACAAGGGACGTGGGCTGCTCGGTCGATGTTTGCAAAAAGATGGAGAGAGGGAGAAAGGGAAGGAAGTGGGAAATCTCCTGTCGATGAAATGTCACCAGCATCAAGGTTCTTTGCTGTTTATTCCCTACATGTAAAAGCTGGACTCACAGCAGCTTTTCCAAGCCCCCCCTCACTATGAAATCAAGACTCCGTGTAAAACTAAGTAAACGTGGAGTCACATTTGTCCGTCTTCAATTAGCTCATCTTGTGGCCACTTTGGTGCAGGTTTCTTGCAGCAGCAGGAACATTCCTATGTGGCTGGGATAGACTTTCATCTCCTCTTTCCCTGGCCCCCACTCCCAGCTTTGACAAGGGAGACCGCCACCAGCCCTGTCCTCCCTAGGTTCAGAGGAGCTGAACCGTGTGGCCCATCCACAAAGAGAGAGGCAGGTGTTTGGGGGCATTAGAACAAGAAATGGGCCGAGCCCAGAGGGAGTTTGGGTCGGGAATGGGAGAGACACAGAGAGGGTGCCTGCTTGCTTCAGTTGCTTGCGCAAATGTTTTATTTGGGACTTAGAGAAGCCTCGTTAAATAATTGAGGAAGGGCGTGGGCGTGAGACTGAGGGGCCTGTGCAACAACCAGGTGGAGAAGACTGACTGACACTCAGATATTACAGGGCTGGGGCTCGGAGGCACTGTCCAGGGTGGAGGCCAAGCGTCTGCGGGCAGAGGTAGCTTGCGATGGCCGCCGGGCAGTAGGGGAGGGTTGAGTGTGTAGAATGATAAGGAAGGCCAGGGAGGAGCCCCACCCAGCTAAACTGAAAGGGAGCCCCCATGAGGAAAGAGCCTTTGAAGAAGGGGTCAGAGATCAGGCATCGGCAGTCACATTGGTCAAGACTCATCCAGCTGTCAGGAGCAGCGTACTCAAGGCAGCCTGAGCAGAGGGGAACAGGATGCCTGCAGCTCTGACCCGCTTGCTCCCAGGGGCTATTCGCAAATGACTGATTTGTTCCCATTAAGAGCCGGGCACTATTCTAGCCCCCCGCTGAAAATGAAACATGCGACATTAAGTGTCCTCACAGTCTAAAGGCATCCACCAACAGTGGCAGCCAGATACCTTCCACTGAGATGTTCAAAATGTGGCAGTACAGGCCTTGCCATTGTCACCAGCCACTGCCACAGCCCCTCCCCACCCCCATGCCTCTCCCCACCAGGGGAGATAAAAGAGCAGGGGCTGGCTTGCCCATGACAGGGGACTGACAGTGGAGATGCTCCCAAAGAACCCTTAAAAGAACTCACAACACCTCCCCCCGCCCATGAAAGCGCCAGCATCCCTTAATTTTCCCAAAGAGGGTACAGTGGCAGGAGGGTCTCAGACAGCCAGGGTCTCAGGGAGGATGCACTGGGCGGGAGGTGGGGAGGGGAGAGTTAAATCCAGTCTGAGATTGACATTTTAGTCTCCTCTGAGTTTCAATAACCAAAAAGGAGAAACTTCTGAAACCTCACCTCTGAGGGCAATACTATGATTATCCCCATTTTACAGATGAGGAGACCGAGGTCCAAGGTCACACAGCTAGTGCATGGTAGAGGTAGGGTTTGAGCCTGGGCTGTCTGCAGAGCCTGGACTCCTAACTTCCACATCTATCACCTCACTGGGTTCAAACAAATAACCCTGGAGGACTGCGTGGGGAGTTTCAGGAAGTTGGAAAGGATACCAAGGATATGAAGGTAATTGAAGGACGTGCATTGAGTTCAAATGCATTTCATTAGAAAGTTTGACTGTTGGTGTGCTACCAAATTGAATTTCATTATTTATATTAATATGAATTGGCCCTGCAAGACCCAGTGTGCAACTGCACTCTGGTGCCAACATGCTTGGTCATGATATAAGATCCTTTGACTGTGGCCACTTGGCTAATATTTTGTTGAGGGTGTGTGTGTGTGTGTGTGTGTGTGTGTGTGTGTGTGTGTGTGTGTGTATTTATGGCGAGTGGGATCGGTCTGTCATTTTTCTTTTCCATTCTGTTCCTATTAGGGAGCCTTCCTTCTTTTCCTAGTCTCTGGAAAGTATTGTTTTTGTCAGACTGGAATTTTTTCCTTGGATGGTTGATAGAATTCACTACTGAAACCATCTTTGCCTGGAAGTTGTGTTTGGGCGGGGAGTGTATCAGTCAGGGTTCAACCAGAGAAACAGAGTCAGTAGGAGATATATAAAGATACGTATTGTCAGGAATTGAGGGCTGGCTAGGAAGCCCAAAATCTGTAGGGCAGGCTGTGAGGAAGGACAGGCTAGAACTCTCTACTCTTAAAGCTTTTCAATGGATTGAATCAGGCCCACCCAGATTATCCAGGATAATCTCCCTTAAAGTCTACCGATTATGGGCTTTAATCACATCTATAAAATACCTTCACAGCAACACCTAGAAGAGTGATTGAGTAACTGGGGACTGTAGCCTAGTCAAGTTGGCACATAAAATTGGTCATCACGGGGTGGGGGGACTTCTAATTGCTGATTCAATTTTTAAATGGTTCTAAGACTATTTGGACTTTTCTAAGTTGCATTTTTTTTCTATGAATTGTATTTTATTTCAAACTTTCTGTTTTTGCTCATAATTTCCTCTTATTATCATTTAAAGTCCATAGCATTTAAAATTACAGCCTCTTTTCTATTCTTGTGCTGTCTGTCTTTTTTCTTGATTAATCTCACCAAAGTTTTGCTAATTTTATTAGTCTTTTCAAAGAGTAAATTTTGGTTTTGTTGACCCTCTGTATTGAGTTTTTTTTCTTTTTAATTAATTTCTGTTCTTATCTTCATTCATTCATTCTTTTGGGGGGTTTATTTTGCTCTTCTTTTGCTAATTTCTTGAGGGGAATACTTAGCTCATTAATTTTAGCCTTCTTTCTTTTTGAACCACACACATTTGTGGCTAAAATTTCCCTCTAAGCACGACCTTGACTGTATCCCACAAATTTTGGTATGTAGTATTTTCCCTATCAAAACATTCAAAATATTTTCAACTTTCTATTATGAAATTTTGACCTACAGTTATTTAGAAGCATGTTGCTTAATTTCCAAACATGCCACAATTTTTCCAGCTATTTTTTGTTACCAACTTGTAGCTTAACTGCATTTTTGTCACAGGGTATATACTTCATATGATTTCAGTCCTGCTCCCTGTAGATATTTTTCAAGTTTTTCATTCATTTCCTTAAACATAATAAATGTAGTTCTTTTATAGTATGTGTCTGATAAGTAATGGTGTTTGGGGGGTACCTGCCACAGGGGAGCCTAGGAAGATGGGCAAGTATCATACTGCGGAGGATATTGAATATCTCACTACGAGCTAGAACATATTATTGGAGGTCAGTATTGCCCACCCTTTAGTCACTTGCATGCTATTTTCACCAATTTTTGCCATAAAAAGAAACATTACAATAAAAAGGAAATAATATGACAAATCGTCTAAAATATTACTATCTGATGAATGCTTTAAGGCTGAGGTCTGCTCTCTTATTGTTAAAAATAGAAGATTTAGCAATCTTCTATTGTTTGAGGACCTAGTGAAACGCTAGCACCACAGTGCAAGTCAGTAGGAAAAGGATGGATTTTCCAATAAATATTATCTGTAACATGACATTAAAAACACTTTTCTCATCATTTTGCAAAATCATCATTGCAAAAATCATCAATGGATGCTAAATATAGGGGAGGGGGCAAGTTTCATGAAAATTATTTGCATGGTCCTGAAGTGTCTCTTGCAGATTGCTTATTAGTTGTAAGGGGGGAAAGTGTAACTACACAGGGGAGAAATTGGCTATCACTTTGACTGGGCAATCAAAATTAATATCATCTAGATGACACACTTATAAGGACACAACGTCACCTAGTTGTGTATTCATACGCAAAAAAATGCTGATGAATCCCCACTGCACATCACATAAAAAAATTAGTTCCAGACAGGCTACAGATCTAAATGTGAAAGATAAAACAACAAAGCTTTTTGAAGAAAAACATAGGAGAATATCTTTGTGAACTTAGAGTAATCAAGGGTTTCTTAAACACAACAAGAAAAGTGCAAAGTATAAAATAAAAAATTGATAAATTGAACTACTTGAACATGAAGAACTTCTGTTCGTCAAAACACACTGTTAAGAAAATGAAAGGCCACCCCCAATATGGAAATCTTCACAATACAGAAATCCAGCGAAACACTCGTCCAGAATATATTAAACAAATAACTACTATAAATCAACAAGAAAGACAGACAACCCAATAGGAGAGCGGGTAAAAGCTCTGAACAGGTATTTCACCAAAGAGCCTAACCAAATGGTTCAACATATGGAAAGGTGGTCAGTCTCATTCATTCTCAGGAAATGCAAATTAAAACCATGAGATCTAAAATTAAAAAAGACAGAGAATACCAAGTGTTAGCGAGGATGTGAGGGCAACTAGAGCACTCATGCGTGGCTGGAGGGAGGGTAAATGGGTACAAGAACTTGAAAAGACTGTTTGACCTTGTCTACTAAAGTTGAATATGCATGTTCTCTGACTGTTATAGAAGCTTGACGTTTTCACTCACCATACCTCAGAATGTGACTGTAGTATTTGGAGACAGGGTCTTTACAGAAGTAATTAAGTAAAAATGAGGTCATTAGGGAGGGCCCTAGTCCAATATGACTTCTTATGAGAAGAGGAAATGAGGACCCAGACACACAGAGAGGGAAGACCATATGAGGACACAAGGAGAAGACAGCTGTCTAAATGCCAAGGAGAGAGGCCTCAGGAGGAACCAGCCCTGTCCACACCTTGATCTCAGACTTCTAGTCTCCAGAACTGGGAGGAAATAAATTTCTGTTATTTAAGCCACTCAGCTTGTAGTACTTTGTCATGGCAGCCTGAGTAGACTAACACAGTATACATTCAACACAACTGCATATATATGTGCAACAAAAGGCACACACAAGGAATATCCATAGCAGCATTATTTATAATAGTCAAAAGCAACCCAATGTCCATCAGAGCATTTCTACAGAACTACAAACGTATGGATGAGGCTCTCAAACATAATGTTGAGTGAGAGAAGCCAGACATATAAGAGCACATACTGTGTGGTTTCATTTATGTAAAACATAAAAATGGGCAAACCTAATGTCTGCTACTAGATATCAAGAGAGTGGTTCCCCTCAGGGAGGGGACATGGCAGATGGACTTGTGGGGTGCTGGTAATATTCTGTTTCTTGACCTGGGTGCTTTCGTACAGATAGTGTCCTCTTTGTGAGCTGACATCAAGCTGCACACTTATGTATGATACGCATATTCTTTTTAGTGTCTATTTTGCTTCAGTACCAAGTAAAAAAACACAAGGGCACCAAACTTGGAGTTTTTGGTTTTTAAAAAAATAATCTGACGGATTGGAAGAGAATTGGGCAGGGATGGCCTTCCTTCCTTTGTTATTGGACAGCGATGGTTTTTTACCACCGATGGTGTCCCAGGGCACCCACTGGGACACACCTGTGAGGGCAGCAGGAAGCCTTTGCCTAGTGTTTGGTGGGGATTGGCAGGAGCCCCTGGTTGTTGGGTGGGGGACAAAGGGGAGCCTGTGCGGAGTCAGGGAGACCTGGGCCAGGGCTGCTTCCCTCCTCCAGGTTAATCAGTGGCGTGCCCACTGTCTAATCTATTGGGGCCCCCAGTGCTGCGGGGACAGCCCCAGCCCTGCCCCTCCCTGCCATGTCCAGCGGGCCTTGGTCTGAGTTTCTCCCCACTGACTCGGGGCAGGCTCCTGCCTCCAGGCCTTGCAAGCAGCTACTTGCCCGGCTCAAGTACTGATCGCCCGCTGAGGTCCTGAACATAAAGGGTGGAGCGATTCTTCTCTTTGGTTCAAGGCAGGGGGTGCCCAGACCCTGAGGGTCGCAGAACAACAGAGGGCCATCCTGTGGTGGAATACTTGAAGGTACACCTGAGTTTTTGTAGGCTGTTGTTTAGAACCTCCAGTAAGACCATTTCGGTGATGTGGAACAGTGCAGGGCTGTGTGATTCTCTCCCTCTCTCTCTCTCTCTCTCTCTCTCTCTCTCTCTCTCTCTCACACACACACACACACACACACACACACACACACACACACACGTTTAATCACAGAAACCACCTGGGTCACATGTGCTTGACTGACTGACCAAGAGTGCCCACAGCTGGCCGTTTTCTGAAGCCCGTGGAGCTGAGGGGTAGAGGGGCCTCCCAGAGTGCTGTTCCGGGGATGGTTGTGAAAGGCACAACATGTTACCACAAGATGAAGCTCACAGCCCAGCAGTCACCAGACTTCACTTGTGGCTAGATCTGGGCACAGAATGGAGATGATGTCATTAGAGCTTCACATTATTTCATCCAAATTAGCCGAGAGTTAATTAGTATGTCCGGAATGCTTTGAAGCCGAGGAGTGCTGTTTATTCACGATGAGCAAGGCTTCTGTCCCTCACTTGCTGTGAGGCCACTAGGAGATAAGCGTCAAAGCGCGTATAGGAGTGTCCTGGGGCTGCCACAATAAAGTGCCATACACAGGGCAGGGTGCGGGGGAGCTTTAAACAACAGACATTTACCTTCTCAAAGTTCCGGGGGCCAGAAATCTGAAATCAAGGTATGTGCAGGGCCGAGCTCCTTCAGAAACCTCTAGGAGAAAATACTTCCTGCCTCTTCCAGCTTCTGGGGGCCCTAGGCTTTCCTTGGCTTGTGGCCGCATCACTCCCACCTCTGCCTCCGTCTCCACATGGCAATCTGTGTCTCTCTTTCCTCTCCTCATTAGGACATCACCTTATCGCATTAGGGTCCCCCTGAATGCCCTCGTCTCAACTTGCTTATGCCTACTAAGACCCCATTTCCATATCACGTCACGTTCACGGGTACTGGGGGTTAAGGCTTCAACATGTCTTTTGGAGGAACACGAGGCAACTGGTGACAGTGCCCATCTGGTCTCCAGTGGCCAGTGAGAGCTTTATTCCAGTGACTTTCCCTCCCTCACTACTTTCCTCAGCACAGACTTCTAGAAGGAGCTGGATAGAAGACTCTAGGATGGGGTTATCGTTGTGATAGCTATTCTTTCATGAATAGGCTTTTCTTCTTAGACTAATCTCAGCCCTCCCTGAGTCTTGGCCCCTTATCTGAGCAATGAAGGGGCTGACCTAGGTGCCCTCACTCAGTTCCAGACCCTAGAGGAGGAAGCTCAGCCGACTGGGTGCTGGACTCTGGCCCCTGAAGACTGCTAGGCAGAGCGTGGCTGTTCCCAGGCAGTCTTAGGCCAACTTGGACTCATGGAACTTGGGTCCTGGAGAATTCCTTCAGCCCTGGGTAATTACTGCTTCCTCATTACTGTATTGCTGGGCTTTCATGCCAGTGGCCTACGACAGCAGAGGCCTCCTCTAGCTAACCCCCAAGGCAGCTTCTGCCTTCTCTTCAATTCCATTTAGCTCAGCTCTGTGGAACACTCATGCTGAGGTGGGGAGACGTAGGCTCCAGGGTGCCAATGCCTGTACTGGCAATTCAAGGGTCACAGGGAGGTTCTGAGTGGGCCCTGTCTTGGAGGACTCATTAGCCTAGAGGGATGCAGGTATAAGAGCCAGGAATCTTGGGCTAGTGCCAGTGGTAGAGGAAGCAGGCACAGTGGGAGCTTGGGGGAGGGCACAGCGGGACCTTCAACCGGCCAGGCTGCCAGCCCAGGCAAAGGGGACAGGAGGCATTCCAGAGAGAGGCCCTTACATGCTACCACGGGTCTCCCTCTAAAGCTCCTGAGCAGAGTGCGCGTGGAACCCCCCGGCCGTAGATGTCAAAGGTTACCTTGGGCCCCTCCACACCGAAATCAGCCTCTCAACATCCAGTGGTCTGAGCCAGAACTGGTTTGGAAAGTTGAGCAATCAGACAGTCATGTAAACAGGACAGGGACCTCTGGAGCCCTTGGCGCTGCAGTGGCATGGGGCACCCTCTCCTGAACAGCCTGTAGTGCCATCGAGCCTTGGGTCTTGTCCCTGCCTCCCTTGCAGGGCCCAGTCTCTACAGGTTTGGTATCAGCACCACATGGGCCCATATTGGGAGCCCCTTTAGTTGGCTATGGCTAGATGGCCTTTGGCTGGTTGGCCTTAGCTTAGCCTCTGAGCTTCAGTCCCCTGAATGCTAATCCCAGCCCCAGACAGGGCACAAAGGGCATGTCCAAATCCCAGTCCCTCCCCTACTGGGACCCAAGGCCCAGTCCAGGATCAGAGGCCCTGGGCCCGGGCCTGGAGGCAGTGCTGGAGCAAACACTTGCTCACCTGGGCCACTGGATTCTCACGCCTTTCTGAACCCACCCTACAGATCCACCCACATTTCTCAGCACCTTCTAAGCCAGTGCCATCCTATTAGTGACCTCTGTACAGGTTTTACAATCATCACTTGTGCCAAACTAGCCCAGTGAATGATCTGAATAATATTTGGCAGACAGAGCTCCAGGGATGTAGCAGTTTGCTCAAAGCCCTTGGCCCAGCAGAGGCAGGTTAGACCATTAGGTAGGCAGCCCTTTGGCGCTTTACCCAGGGCCTCGTCTCTTCCAGCCAGCTCTGCAGGAGCTGCCCCACACTGGATTCATGGCTGTTGAGCCTATCAGGACTTGTCTTCCCTTTGGCCCCCTCTTCCAGCTGGAGGCCTGCCACATACCTGGGCCCCAGTACCTCCCATGCCTCAATGGCCTGCTCAGCACCCTCTGTGTGCATCTACCCATAGTGTTGCAACTCTACCTGGCCGCCGCCTAGGCTAGTTGTCTCACTGCCTTGCACTTGGGTTCAGACAGAACCTCATGCTTGACCGGTTTTGCCAGACGAATCTTAGAGGACCAGGACACTCCTACCCCACTGACCACCAGCCCAGAGGAATCCCTTTCTAGATCCCACGTACCTCATTAGCCACTGTGGTAGGTTGATTAATGGCTCCCAAAGATGTCTACATCTTGAGGAGAACGAGATGTGGCAATGGAAACAGAGACTGGAGTGAAATAGGCAAGAAAATGGATTTTCCCCCCAGAGCCTCCAAAAGCAACCACCCTGCTGACACTTTGACTTTCTGTCAGTGTAACTGATTTTGAACTTCTGACTTCTAGAACTGTAAGAGAATAAGTTTCCATTGTTTTAAGCCACTAAGTTTGCGGTAATTGGTTACAGCAGCCACAGGAAACTCATACATCTAGTATTCCCATCCAGTGCAGGGGTTAGGGGCTCAGGCCACTCAGGATTATCCTGGGAGAGTGGAAAGCCATTGGGGAAAAGAATGTTGGGCCAGAGGGCAGCCAGCCTGGGGTTAAGGCACAACTGTGACTCCATCAGCTGTGTGTCTTGAGAAAACCCCTCTCCCCTGCCCAAGGCTTTGGGCTTCCCTGTACAAAGTGGGGCTCAGAATAAACAGGATTGTCGTGAGGATCAAAGGAGAGAACACTGATCTGTGTGTCTGTTCATCCGTATATTTGGGAATGTGCTGGCTGAGGAGGTGCTGAACAAAAGCCAGCCCTCTGCCCTCCTCCCCAAGACCCTGCTCCTGTCATCTTGCTCTGCATTCCTCTTTGGCCTTTTCTCCAGCCCCCTCCTATCAAAATCATTTAACAAATCTGGAGTGTCATTGGTGTGACTAGCATCATCTGGGTCAGGAGCTGGAGGGTTCTTTAAAGTCAAAGAAAATCTGCCCTTGAGAAGACGACCGTCAAAGAAGAATATGGAGGGGAAGATGAAGGAAGGATTCGAGTTGCATGAGCAGGACATGGAAATCTGCCTTGGGTACAAGAGTACCACTGACTGACAATGCTTGCTGCCTCAGGCTGCAGCTTCTCTGTGACCACTGAGCCCAGTTGTAATGAATTGTGATTCTGTCATTAATAACTACCTCTTCCTCCCTCCCTCACCAGACCGTGAGCTCCATGTCACTCTCCAGGGGGCAAGAAAGTCAAAGCTCCTTGACCCCTGCAACCTCATGTCCTACCATTTCTAGCCAGAGCCCACGGTGGTTCCCTTAGCCTGGAAGGTGGAATGCTATTCTTCCTCAAGTTGGCCAAATCGGTCTCATTCTATTTTGCTTTGTTTTGTTTTGTTTTTCTGATAGTAGCCATCCTAATGGGTGTGAGGGGATATCTCATTGTGGTTTTGATGTGCATTTTCCTAACGATCAGTGATGTTGAGCAGCTTTTCATTTGCCTGTTGGCGTATTGGTCACTCTTAAGCAGAGGTTGGCAAACTTTTTCTGTAAAGACGAACTATTTTAGGCTTGTGGGTCACATGATCTCTGTCATAGCTGGTCAACTCTGCCGTGGTAGCACAAACACAGCCATTCACAATACGTAAGAGAATGGACGTGGCCGTGTGCCGATAAAACTATATTGACCAAACCAGGCAACAAGCAGGATGTGACCCTGACTTCACAGTTTGCAGACCTCTGCTCTTGAGGCAAGGAGCATTTGAGTTGTTACTTTCTCTGTGGGACCCACTGAGAGTAAGGGCTCTACCTTGGTCACTTCTGTATCCCTTTGGACTTAGCAGGTGGTCAGTTAATATTTTCTGCATTGATGGTCCCCGACTTCCCCCGCCACAGCCAATGGCACCTGTGTCTCCTAGTACCTGCTAGACAAGGCATATTGCAAGAGTTAGTTGGGAGACAGGCTGCAGTAGAGGACAAAAGGAGGGACCCTTTCCCCTCCTTTTCTCCCTTACCCAGGTCACTCTAGAAAGTTCTGTGGGCTGAAGCAGCTAATGTGAACAAAACTCCTGGGGCTGAGTGGGTGCGAGGCAGACACAACAAAGGCAAGTCTAATTTGTGTCCATCATAATTTGGAGTTTTCCGAGATCGACAACTAGGTAGTGCTTATGGAAAGAGGTGAATGCTGGTGATGGAAGGGTCTAGTGTCTCCCAATATGCCTCTTTTCTTTCTCTCCATTCCTAAATATCTATTTGTGCCCTTTGAGTCCTTCACTTTGGAAAGCCTCAGATGAGAGCCTGTGTCCCTTTGTGGTGCGTTAAGCTGCCTGAATCTAGATGGTAACATGGGGTGCACTGGCCTGGGGAATCGGGAGCGCGTGGTCCAGCCCTGGCTGTGCTCAGTGCCTGAGTGCCCTCGGCTGTGGCTGCTTCTCTCTGGGGCTCCCCCAGCTGGTCAGTGTGGGTGTTACTGGCTTTCTCCTCTCAATGCCCTTCCAGTCTGGTGACACTTACTGATCACCTTCTCGGGAGTAAGCGCTACACAGGACTCCAGGGACAGAGAAATGAATCAAAAGCCCCTGGCCCTTGAGCAGTGTAGCGGCTCATAGGAGATCTGGGCAGCTGAGCCAGTGATTACTGTATGATTGAGGAAGTGCTCAGACGGCAACGTGGGCCAGGATTTGTAGGAAAGCCAGAAGAGAGAGATCCTCATGGGGGAAAGCTGCGAGGAGGAAATGCTGCTGCAGGTGAGGTTTGAAAGAAGAGGACGCGGGCCCAGCGGTGCAGAGGAGTGCTGCTGAGGAGACGCGAGGAGCTTAGAGGCTAACTTGCTGGGGTTGTGTGGAGGGAGGGAAGGCGAGCGAAGTCACATCGAGAGGCATTTCAGTTCAGTAGAAGGGAGAACTTTCTAGCACCAAGGCTGTCTCACCCAGCAAGTAGAGAGGAAGCCTAGAGCTCCTTGTCAGTGGGGAGAAATGCACGCCAGAGTTCAGAGGGCTGTGGCCAAAGGCCTCAACCATTCCTGTCCTGTCTGCTGAGCCAGCCTCTGCCTTGGTTCCAGTGCTTCCCTGGTGTGGAGTCATGGGCCCCACAGATGGAACAGCTGGCCACAGGCAACCCCTGTCCCAGGAGCACACGCAGACGGGGAAGCCCATGATGCCTGGGAGCCCCCGTCTGGGCCCCGCCCCCTCGGCTCGTCTCTCTTGGACCCTCCATTCAGGGCAGGCTTCTCTGCAGCTGCTGGCCCCCAGCCCACTGGCTCGAATTTTGTGTTGGGCCACAGTCATCTGTGAAAAGCTGATGACAGCTCTGTGCCTCTCCTGCCAAAAGACACACGCTCACAGATGCCCCAAAGGCCATGTCCAATTTACGGGGTTCACAGACCTCCCGAGCCCGCACACGAGTGCCAGGCCTGGAACCTCTGCCCCAACGAGGCCCGCTGGCTGCTGTCCCCCATTCCTTGGCCTGTTTCCTCTGCTTGCAGCTGTCACTCTAGGATTCTAGGCCAGGCAGGTGCTTACCCATGCTTCCTGACCTCCCCTCTGTGCTGTGGGGACACTGGTTGCCTCTGCCTCCAAGGAGCTCCTGCGTGGCGTGGGTAGGAGAAAGCACACAGAGGGAATACAGTAAACGACGTAAAGATCGAGAGCCTCGGGCTGGGAGCCCAGAGGAAAGAGATGGTTTCCAGTCGGGAGGCTCGGGGTAGGCATTGGCGGGGGAAAGGGAGCTGGCTATTCTGGACTCGGGGCCATATCGGGGAGGGGACACTGCAGGCGGCGGGGGCAACCTGGGCAAGGGGATGGATGACAGGGCCAGAGAAGTCTGCCTGGAGCACAGCAGGTGGGAAGCCCAGGGGAAGAAGCTGGCAAGGCGGACCCGCTGAAGTGTTTTCGGCAGAGGAGAGGCAGGATCTAGTTGTGTTTTAGGAAGGACACCTGTATGGGCGTAGAGTCTGCATTGGAGGGGACAGACAGATCAGCTCAGCCGTCCCAGTACACCTGACCCAGGTGCGCACGGGGCCATGTGTGGAACTAGGTCAGCATGGATGGGGAGGCGAGAGGGCCTGAAACAAGAGAGCTCCCCAGTGAACATGCAGAACCGGGCCTGGGCTGGTAGCTGTCCCCAAGCTGGGAGACAACGGCCGTCCCTCAGGCCTGCTGCTGCACAGGGGTCGGTTACCCAGCGTGTCATTTTAGGGGCGTGCACCGCAAGGCTGTGGTCGGCAGGAAAGGGACACGGTGGGAAAGTGGAGGGAGGGCGGTGGTCCAGGGGTCCGGGCAAGCTCAGTCTCACGGGGGCTGACGCGAGGTTCTAGCTGTACTCAGTGACCTGGTGCGAGACCACTTCAGTTGTTCTGACCCATTGGGGGGCTTGTGAAACAGAGCGCCAGGCCTGCCATCCGAGTCCCAGTTCAGGTCTGACAACTTCCCAGCGCTGTGCAGAGGCTATGCTTTCCTGGCTGTCACACTCTCCTCAGACAGGTGGGGGGCCGAGAGCATTTTGGTCCTCGGTGCTCCTCAGCGAGACCCGCCAGCTTCAGTCTTCCCGGCCTGAGACCCTCCTTCCGGTAGCTCCAAAAGCGGAGTCTTCCCTTCAATGCCCTGGCCTCCTCCTCCTCCCTCTCACTCCCCAGAGGAATCCTGACTCCTTTCCAGGCCCTTCCACTAAGGCTCCATTTCTAGTTCCATGGACAGCCGCATCATTGCCCACAGTTTTGTTACTTCCTATCTGGTCTCTCAGGCTCCACATAGGGTGGCTGGAATGAGTTTGTGGGCTTTTGCTCCCCATTGCTGGAACTGTCAATGGTCTCCCAGGCCTACCAGATAAAGTTCAGCTCAACCAACCTCCAAGGCCAGCTGGACCTTTCTGTACTTCATTGAATCTGAGAGACAACACATTGCTAATGAAACTATGACAAGCCAATGCCTGTGAACCTTACCTTTTCCCTTGAAACGCCATCTAGGGGCCTGCACCTACTTACTCTTTATCCATCCTTCAAGGCCTTGGCTGGAAGCCACGTATCCTTCCTCTGAACTTACACCACCTCGTCTCGAGTGTGTCTATCATTTCCTACCTGCTATTATAGGGGCTTGTGAACGTATCTATCTTAACTCCTCTGTTCTAACTGCCTTAGGGGCAAAAACCCTGTTTTATTTTTGTTTGTGTGCCCCCCCCCCCACCCCAGTAGCTCAGTTTCCCCCCAGGTGGGGGTCAAGTTCATATCACACAAACTGCACGGCATGTACAATACCTTCACTTTATTCCAGTCTCCCCACCCTTGCACAAAGGCAGAGAAGCAAACAGAAGTCTTTAAGGTTACATTTCAACGAGTCTGAGAAGAAACCAGATTCTGTAAGCAGAACATCAGAAAATAAAGAACGCTGAATCACTATATGTGCTGACTGTTGGAAACTGGCCTGAAGGGTTCTATGCGCATGAGCTGCAGGGAAGTAGCCCTTTCTGCATCATCTCGTGCCGTTTCTGCCCAAACTCCAAGCAGATAAAGGAGGCACTCTTCTCTCTGACCTTTTCCATGGCTTACTGTCAAACTGCCCAATGTCCCATGCTAGGAGAGGTGCTAAACAGCTTGAAACGGCATGCCACTCGGGCAGACCACCACCTTGCCATTAAAAGGACACAGGGCTCTGTGGATAGAGAGAAAGGTGTCCATGAAAGAATGTTGTATGAAAAAATACTGCAGGCAGGCACACCAGCTGTACCTGAGAGAGAACTTGGGAGCATGTAAGGAGATGAACCACCGGTAGCCTTTCTCCCCAGGGATTTGGGGGGTTTACAGTTATTCAAGCTTTTTAAAAGTTTTTGCTCTAAACTCTGGGTCTATTTAAAATGTACACTTGAAGCCTCACCATGTGTTTATAACTTCTGCTTTTCTCTAGGGTATCTGTCATCTGTGGCTCCTTGAACAGTCTGCATGGAAATAAGTCTAGGACCCCCTCCTCAATCAGCAAATGGCTTGTTTCTTCCCTACGGCTTGACTGTTTACAAAGCCACTGGAATAAGGAACCCAGGAGGAAGCGGGTGGGGGAGAGGGAGAGAATACAGAACAGTAGACTAGGAAGCTGCCCTATTTTAAGAAATCCAAATCCAGTCCTACGAAGAAACGAAGAAACGTCTGCTGATTTCGCTGATTTTGCCACCCTCGGAGTCACAGAAGGGTGGGTGTGCTCTCATAGAACCGGCCGGAGGAGAAAGAAACTCACTGGAAGGAGAGAGTCGTCGGCTGGGGAACGCGTGGAAGGGCCCGGGCTCCAGGCCGCCTCACTCGACCTTCTGCAGGTGGTGAAAGCTCCGCACGGTCCTGTCCACGGCGTCATCCATGCTGACCAGTGGCCGGTAGCCCATGACCTTTTTGGCTTTCTCACAGCTGTAGTAGTGGAATGTGCCAGCCAGCGCGACCCGCATGGGTGTGAAAGTGGGCTGAAGCTGGATTATGGGACTGATTACCGTCACCAGGAGGGACACCAGGAGGGCTAGGTAGTAGGCCACCCAGTAGGGGATGTGGTACTTGGGGGCCTCGTAATGGAGGCCTGTCAGGATGCGGGACAGGAAAGTCCAAAAAGGGATGGGCTCATCGTTGGTGATGTGAAAAGCCTGCAGGGGGGAAGGAGAAGTTAGGAACTGCTCCCCAGCAGGATGGCGCAGCAGGCCATGCTTGGAGCTTGGAGCTCAGCCAGGACCAATATTTTGAGAAACCAGTGGCCACTCCCTGCCTGCCCGCCCCAGTTCCTTTGCAAGGCAGCTCAAAGGTGAGGCGGTTATTAAGCCTACACAGATCGCAGCATTTCACGTGGTCCTCAAATCTGCAAATATGAGCCAGTGGCTGACAGGCCTTTTTGATTTGCAGCTGCAGGCAGCTTTCAGGCGATGACAGGATTTCAAGCGAAGCTTAGATTGCACTTGGGAAGGTACGTTTGTTAATTTAATAATTGTGTTAATCACGGTAAATGCAGTAAATCATCTTATCTTCAGATGCAACGAACGGGTCATATGACATTTCTGAAATGTGCTGTCTTTGGTGTAAACTAAAAGCCATACCCACCATACCCCCGCCACACTGAGAGTTACAGGAGTGGGAAAATGGCAGAGGTCCAGGAGAAAAAAATGAGGCCCAAATACGGGGGATTCCAAAGGTAGGAGTGAGAAACAAAGAAGACGGGGGCCCTAGGAGTGGGAGTGAAACGAGCCCGCGTGTGCTCTCTCATCTCTGCGTGAGAGCTGACCTCACCCTACCAGAGGGGCGCAACCGTGGCCCAGTGGGATCCTAAAGCAGGTTTGCCAGGATGCAGGGTCACAGAAGCCATTTGCCAGTGGGTCGGATCACTGGGAGGAGAATTGTGAAGGCAGGCGGACACACAGGGGCAGGAAAGGGTGGGCCGGCTGCTGCCGAGCAGGTAGAAGCAGGTGCCTTACCTTCCCACCCAAGGCTGTGTCTCTGGACAGGTGCTCTGCAGCCAGGATGTGTCCGTGGACCACGTTCTCCACGAAGGTGAAGTCCACCAAGTTCTCCCCGTTCCTGCAGGTGCACAAGGAATGGGTTCCCTGCACCGGGAGCACGTAGCTGCACACGTGGTAGAGCCCCTGCACATGGACCCAGGGCCAGGGCCCGCCTTGGCAATGCCGGCCCCTGGCACACCTGGGCATCCGTAACAGTTGAAGATGTGCAGGAGGCCAGGGCTCCTAGGCCCTCAGGGCCAGTGGGATATTTAAGGGCCCACCAATGAATCTGCAAGTCCCATGCCCTGCGTGCTCCATCCCAGTGTGGCCAACACTGGTATTGTCTGCTCTGGGCTCTAATTAGGGCAGCAGCTCTGAACTCCCTCCAGGGCACTCTGGGCTAATGCCTTGCTCTGGCCTCAGAGTTTTCTACTATCTCTTTCTAATCCCACCGCAGGGAAGCCAAGTGAAAGGCAGGGAGGCAAAGTGGCAAGGCACAGGGATAAAGGGGGAAAGAAAGGGAGAAAAGAGAAGGAAGGAAGGAAGGAAGAAAGGAAGGGAGGGAGGGAGGGAGGGGGGAAGGAAAGGTATACTGGGGACACAGTCCCAGTCTCATCACCTGCAGCGGCCCTCCCACCTGCACTTGCCCAGAGAAGGAATATTAACACCTCCCCCGCCTTCCTAGATGCAAGGAGAGCGAAGGGCTTGGCCCTTAACCCTGGGCCAATTGTTTCCCCTCTGAGCCTGTTTCCGGAATTTCCAAACAGGGACACAAATATTTTCGCAGCCTACCTGAGAGGGTTCATGGGGCAGAAGCGTGTCCTGCCACAATCCATGTCTCCCTGGAACTTGTGACTATGACCTTATCTGGAGATAAGGTCTGTGAATATGTAATTAGTTTAGATGATGTCACACTAGAGTAGGGTGGGCCTTAAACCCAATGACTGGTGTCCTCATAAGAGAAGGGACGTTTGGATACAGACACACAGAGAAAAGAATGTCATGTGAAGATGTAGGCAGAGACTGAAGTGACGGGTCTACGAGCCAAGGGACGCCAAGGGATGCTGGCAACCACCCGAGACTGGGAGAGAGGCCTGGAACAGACTCTCCCTCAGAGCCTCCGGTGGGGGCCAACCCTGCGCACACCTGGATTCTGGAGTCCTGGCCTCCATCACTGGGAGTGAATCCATTTCTGTTGTTCTAAGCCTCATTTGTTGTGGCAGCCCCTGGAAACGAACAGCGGGCAGTAGAGAAGGCCACGGGAGGAAAGAGCCGACTGTGTCCAGGGCGGGGGGTGCGGGTAGGAGGAGAGCAGCCAACTTACCCGATCATGAACTTCATCTTGCCTTTCCTGGCCGCCTCGATGAGAATGGGGACCAACTGGGGGTCCCCTGGGCCAAAAATGCCATGAGGGCGGATGGCTGTGGTTACGAAATTCCGGTCAGGATCGTTGGCACCCAGGACCGCCTGCGGGAGAGCAAAGGGACCTGTGGGCTGCAGACATGCTCCCCGGGGGACAGGTCCTCGCACGGGGGCACGGACGCCGCCCACTGCCCTGGGCTGCAGACCCACGTCAGCGACACTTACAATTCGGGACTACTTTTGTATCCCTTTCCCCACTCCAACACCCAAATCTGAAAACACAGGAGAGAGCTGGGTCGAAACCAGTAGAATCCAACAGAAAGGCCTGGGTTTGGGTTTAAGCACTAAAATGCGTGAATGCAGCAGTTTGTGGAAAATATCTGAGAGATCCAGTTAATGAGTTAGCTGGGGGCCTTCAGTAAGGCTGCTGCCACCAAACCAGCTCCTGACTTAAGCTCCATGTGCCAACTGTATGTTTCCACCAGTCCTGGGCTGTTGTGGTCAGAACTGAGTACCACCTCCTAGGAAGGGACTCTGATGAACCCAACTGGGCCAGGAAGAAGGGGCTGAGAAGGTGGAGGCTGTGGGAGAAACAGGGCAGCAACTCAGTAGCTAAACAGATGAACCAACATGTCGGGTGAATCCTCAGAGCCATGTTCTGTGTGGCTTAATGTACAAGCTAGAACTTAAGGGTTTCAAGTACAGAGAAACAAGTTTTGTCTCAAAGGGAACAAAACTTCCCAAAGGATCTGATAGGTTGTTGTTAAAAATGGGGATCACGATGGTACTACTGCCAGGGCTGTGTGCTGCTGAAACGAGATGGCCCACCTCACCTAGGATTTCTACTCTGTGGTGGCAAAATCCTTGTTCACGTTTTGGTCCAGTGAGCTTAAGCTACTTGTTGACTGCATTCACAATGATCGGAGTTACCCGAAGGTGGAGCTGCCTCTCCTCTCCCCACCAGGCCCTGGTCCCCACAGCGACGGAGGAAATGACTAAATAAGCCTTCAAATGCCCTCTAGCCGAGGCTCATCTCTGTTACTAAAGAGAAGAAAGCTCCAGGAGTCCTAGGTAACACCACACTCCATCTATTATCTGTCAGCACGTTTGAGAGCCGACAGCGGCTTGACATCTGCCGCCAACTGGAGGCTCCAGGACAGTTACTGCCAGAGGCGTTTACAGGCTTAGCTTATTGCCAGCAGAGCGCCCAAGAGTCAGTGCAAGTGACATGACGATGGTCTGAACCACAGCTGCCACTTGCAGCACCTGAGCCCAGTGGGCGAGAGACCCAGGAGCCCTGGAGGAGGGTGCACGGGGCCCAGTGGAAGCTTTAGCGCTCCTTGGGTCAAGTCTGAGCAGGTGGGAGCTACGTGAGGCTCTCTGTGCTCCAAGGAGCAGGCGGGCAGACCCAGGACTGGAGCTGGCAAAAGGCTAGGCCTCCATCCGCTGCAGTGGGAAGCCCTTGGGTCTCCCGGCAGACGAGCTCTTTTGGGACTTTCTGAGTTGGAGTAATAGCAAACAGATGGGAGGCGGCTGACACTCGGGCCGCGCAGGGGGACTCTGGCCAATTTGGCGTTAAGCTCTGGTTCCATACGTACCGGCTGCGAAAGAAAACCTCAGTAGGCGTGGCCCGCTGCCAACAGCTGGGAGAGGCAAACTCACAGCTGCCTGGCTAAGGTGAGCTGCCTGTGGCCGATGAGCGTCCATGGCCTGCAGTATCGGGTGTCCTCAGGGTAATATTCTCCTGGACGTTAGTCCCGGAGCTGGCTACTGTCACAGCCTCTGTTACTGCTGCTACAGCCAGGGGCTCCCTGGTGACGCTGGCTTGCCAAGTGGAAAAGTACTTTTCCTTAAAATAAAGCAAGAGCCTTCCATTGTTTAACTTCAAAAAAAAAGGAGGGAGGGTGGGAGGGAGGGAGATGCAAGAGGCAAGAGATATGGGAACATATGTATAACTGATTCACTTTGTTATAAAGCAGAAACTAACACACCATTGGAAAGCAATTATACTCCAATAAAGATGTTAAAAAAAAAAAAAAAAGGACAGGGGGTGCAAGAGTGCCACTAGGAAGGTGTGTTCAAATCAAAACACACTTGAGTGTTTAGCCTGAGTTCTGCCCGCCACTTTGGGTCGTCATAAATTGTCTGATTTCTGGAGCAGTTCAGTAAACTTGCATGGTATAGATGTTGAGTGCAGGCTCTAGAGCTGCGTGACCTCAGGAAGCTTCCAAATCTCTCTGCACCAACTGTCCTCCTCTGTAACCTGGTGACGATAACAGTACCTGCCTTACGGGGTCATTGCGAAGTTTAAATGAGGCAGCTCCTCATAAAATACACAGAGTAGCGTCTGGCCACATTAAGCTATTACGTTATTATTTTTTCTGTTACTATCTTTGAAATTGAATTCCATCCACAAACTTTACTTCCCAATTTACATATTAGGCTTCAGAATACTAACTTCCTATGTTCATAAACATTCTTCTTAAGAATCTAAATTCTGTAGACGTTCATGGACCTCGTCTGTCACTCACTCAACCAGTTCGCAGGTACGTACTCTCTCCTGTAAGATCTTCGTCTCCGTGTAGTAGTCAATGGGTTTCATGGCATAAGGGAGGTCTTCGGTTCCATTTTTGATGTCGACACCCTCAAAGATGACACTGGCACTGCTGGTTAAAATGAGTTTCTGGCAGAGGAGAACAGAAGATTTAAAAATATGAGTCAGGAACGATCGCTGTTTAAACACCACGATGGTCATGTAGGAAAGAGAATCAAATGGCACGTGTTCACAACCCTTGCCCCATACAGATTCTTTACTATGATGCCTTCCCTTTTCAGGCCTTCTTAAAATAATGCAAAGATCACCATCTTTTGCAGGTATGAGGATTTGAGACACATTATGGTATCACACTCTAAAACAGTGAATTTCACATTTTCCCCCCTCTTATCACAACCAAGGGATAGAACAGACTTCCATTATTCATGCTATCTCACTATGGGAGTGATTCTCCATGGGGGAAGGATAGCCCACAAACTTCGAGGGAGATGCCTGTCTGCAAAAGACCCTGGTGATTCCGATCCCAACCTTGGCACGTCAGCACACACGAATGGGCACATGCACATGCCCACTGGTGAAATGCTATTTGAAAGGAAGTTGCTTTCTTACGAGGGTTCCTAGCTTCTAGCTATCTGGTTAAGGGCAGCCCATCCTAAACTGAACACCATTAGCTCGAATCACATCTTTATCACTTTTATTCAACATGGTCCTGGAAGTCCTAGCCAGCATGGTAGGATAAGGGAAACAACAAAGTATAATGATTTGAAAAGAAGGAACAAAATTATTGCCACTTACAGGTGTTGCAAATGTCTACATACAAAGCACTACGAATATACAGAAAATATTAGAGTTCAGCAAAGTTGCTGAGTACAAAATCGATATACAAAATTTAACCGTGCTCCTACGCAGTAGCAGTTGAAAATGTAATGTGAAAGATATTTCAACCACCAAAAGCAAGGTACATGGAATAAATTTAACAAAAGATGTACAAAACCTTTATGAAGTAAAGTATAAAGCTCTATTGAAAGGCATTAAAGAGAGAGATAAATAGACATATTATGTATGTATTTATGGATACGGAGACTCAATATTTGAAAGATATCAATTCTCTCCCAAATTACCTTTAGGTTTGAGGCAATTACAGTAACATTTCCAACAGGCTTTATCAAGGAACTCGACAAGCTGGTTCTAAAATGTATATGGGCGAGCAAAGGGCTAAGAATACACAAACAAATTATTTTTTTAAAAAATTTTGTAAAATATTATTTTTTCATGTTTTTAAACATCTTTATTGGAGTATAATTGCTTTACAATGGTGTGTTAGTTTCTGCTTTATAACAAAGTGAATCAGCTATACATATACATATGTTCCCATATCTCTTCCCTCTTGCGTCTCCCTCCCACCCTCCCCATCCCACCCCTCTAGGTGGTCACAAAGCACCGAGCTGATCTCCCTGTGCTATGCGTCTTTATTCCTGTCCAGCCCCTAGGTTCTTCATGACCATTTTTTTTTTTAGATTCCATCAAGGGACGACATCCAGTTGTTTCATTGCTCTATTACTTGTCCTTGAGCCATGTCTGTTGCTCAATAAATGAATGGAAAAAAGCAGTTGTTCCTTGGAGAGTGGCATGGACATATATACACTACCAAATGTAAAATAGGTAGCTAGTGGGAAGCAGCCGCATAGCACAGGGAGATCAGCTCGGTGCTTTGTGACCACCTAGAGGGGTGGGATAGGGAGGATGGGAGGGAGGGAGACGCAAGAGGGAAGACATATGGGGATATATGTTTATGTATAGCTGATTCACTTTGTTATAAAGCAGAAACTAACACACCATTGTAAAGGAATTATACTCCAATAAAGATGTTAAAATAACAAAACAAAACAAACAAAACAAAACAAAAAAACAAAAACAGCAGCAGTGTAATTCACAGAGCTCCAGTTATACAAGCATGGTAGAGAGTAGTAAGGAGTCTGGGATTCGGCATCAGAGGGTCTGATGTCTCAGTCTGGTTCCTCACATATTAAGCAACATTAGTAGCCCCTGGTTACCTATGGAGGAGCAAATCAGGTGACAACTGCAGGAGAAAGGGTCTTGTCATTTGCAAAGCGTAAGGGGTCACGATTACTATAACTGATCCTTTCCAGGGCACCGAGCCCCAAAGAGCTCCTTTCCCGCCTGTTCTTGTTATGCCAGCTGGCTCACTTCAGTCTTTTTTCTTGTTCACACAGCATCTGTGGCATATGTCACTGTGAGAGTTGGGGGTTTGGCTGATAGGAAGCTGTTTTGTCCAGTGGCTGGTGCCCCATAAAGGTGATCCAGAGAACCAGGGTTTATAACAATGCAGCAAGCTACAATGTGGTGGACACTGTACCCTCTCGGGGCTGAGTTATAGCAGGTTTCTATTGGCTAAAATGAAATAGTTTGTTTCCCTTTGAAAATATAAGCAAAGTCTGGAAAATAGTATGATAGTTCCTTAAAAGGTTAAACACAGAATTACTGTATGATCCAAGAATTCCACTTCTGGATATTTACCCCAAAGAAATGAAAGCAGAAAGTGGAGCAGATACTTGCACACCCATGTTCACAGCAGCATGATTCACAATAGTCAAAACTTGGAAACAGCCCTGGTGTCCACCAAGGGATGAATGAAGAAACAAAATGTGCTCCATCTCTACAGCGGAATATTATTCAGCCTTGAAAAAGAAGGAAATTCTGACACCTGCTACAGCATAGATGAACCTCGAAGATGTTACGCTAAGTAGAGTAAGTCAGACAGAAAAGGCCATATGTTGTTTGATGCCACTTCTGTGAGGTTCTTAGAGTCAAATCCACAGTGACAGGAAGCAGAATGGTGGGCGCCAGGGGCTGGGGGAGGAGGGAACTGTTAGTGTTTAATTGGTACAGATTTCAGCTTAGGATGATGAAAAAGTTCTGGAGACGGAGGATGGTGGTGGTTGTACAGCAGTGTGAATGTGCTCAATGCCAGTGAACTGTACACTTAAAAATGGTTAAAATGGTACATTTTATGTTTTATATATATTTATATTATATATATATATATATATATATATATATATATATATATATATATATATATATTTAAGCCACAATAAAAAAAAATACAAGCAATTTCTAAATTTTGTAGCTCTTTAACCAAGACTAATAAACCTTAGGGTCCTCAGATGGTCTGTTCAGATGCTCAGCAGGTCCCAGGGCTGAATTTCTAGGCTCTTCACAACACTTTAGGAAGCAAGCCTGGCTAGGCCCAGGAAGAGAACAGAGCCCTGGTCCCCACACACTTGGAAAGGGCCATCACACGTTCCTGACAGCACTCATTCCAGCCTTCCCCTTACCTGAACCCCAGCCTCTTTGCAAGTTTCAATGACATTCTTGGTGCCAACGTAATTTACTCTGTAAAAGAGTTCCTTGTTGTTACCGGATGGTGGGGGCGATGCGCAGTGGAAAACTGTGCTTACACCTTTCAGAGCTGGGTACAGATCCTGGAGAAGCAAACAAAGACCAAAAAATCACTCCTGCTTTACACAAGTAAACACCCTCCTCACATTACCACTCTCCAATCTGGGGCATGTAGGTGTCTTGCCCTTTAATAATTCTACAATCAACACAGAAATACATTCTCATTGTAAAAGAGTCAAACAACACATAAGTACATGGCACAGAAACCATATTGTCCCTTTAACCGCCCCCCTCCCCATTACCTGGGCCCAAATAAAAACTGGTTTGGGGCAAGAGAAGCCTGTGGGATCCAGAGAAAGGCAGCATCTTTGCCTTTGTGCCTCATGGGTGGTGGGTGGGTGGGGCACAATTCAGGGTACCTGGAGTTAAAGCTCCTGGGGAAGATGAGCCCATAGATACACATTATGAATCATATGAAAAGACAGTGTAAATCCCCAATACACAGCAGCATTCCTTTCTGTGAAACTAGACATAAAACAGTAACCTGAGACAAAAACATGTACGTTCAATTTATTGCTACAGGGAAGCAGAGCTCCTGAGATCAATGGCTGATAGCAGATCTGGGGCAGGAAACAGACAAGATGAGCCAGGAACACCTTGTCGCACCAGAAAATAATTCCTGTTGAAAGGACTCGAGAGCCAACCTGAAGACGCTCCCACTAGCTAAAAAAGAAGGGACAATTTGATCCCCAGTAAGAGTAAGAATTCCTTTTGCAAAGTGGCAAATAAAGGGAAAGAGTCAAGCATTTAATCTGCACAAGGTACAAAGATTTGAGCTAAGAAATAAAGAGAGAATAATAGCATGTCACCATTTTGTGAAACCTTAACTAAGTAATAAGATCTAGGAATGATCAATAGATACTAACATCACCAAAAGAAAGACAACCATGAATTATGTGCCTAGATCCACCGATTATTAGCATTTTGCCACAATTCTCTCTATGTAGACATGATGTTTTTCCTTGAAACCATTTGAGAGTAAGCTGTAGACATCATGCCACTTAGCCTCTCAAGTCTTCACCATCCTCCTAAATAACCACAAAACATTGATTGTATGCAAGAAATGTAACAGACAGGATACTCCTATCCAATAATTAGTCTCTATCCAAACTTCCCCAACTGTCCCAATAATGTCCCCTCAATTTGGATTAGTCTTTTAGATTTAATACTTTTGGCAAGAATGTCACACCAGTGACATTATTATCTTCTCAGGGCGTCACCCAGGAGGAGCAAGACGGCTGTCTGTCCCACCTTTGGTGATGTTGATCCAATCATTTGGTTAACGTGATGGCTGCCAGATTCTGGCCATCAAAAAGGTAACTTTCCCTCTGTGTAATCCACTACTATTATACTTTGTGAGGCTCAAAGTGTCCCAGATTTGGCCAGTGGAGGCTCTTCAAATTGGTTCCTGTGTCTTTTTGACATATTCTCATTAGTTTTTGAGTACTTCCTTAATTTTGTCCTAAGAAAATATTCCAGGCTCACCTTATACTACCTACCCCTGCCCCAGAGTCCTGCATAGGCTATTTTCCCAAGAAGCCCTGGCTCCTATTATGGGCAATGGCGTATAGAAAGCAAAATCTGAGCACTAGGTGTGCTTATGGCTATTGGGGTATCAATCCATGATGCCCTAAAGGAAAAAAAACAAACCAGAATCAGATGCAGTCTTTACTCCACTAGAAATATAATACAAAGCATAGATATGACTTCAAATTTTGTAGTAGCCACATTAAAAAAGGAAAAAGTGGGAATTCCCTGGCGGTCCAGTGGTTGGGACTCTGTGCTTCCGCTGCGGGGTGGCGGGGGGGGCCTGGGTTCAATCCCTGTTCGGGGAACTAGGATCCCGCGAGCTGTGTGGCACAGCCAAAAAAATTAAATAAATAGAAGTAAAAAATAAAATAACATAAAAAAGTAAAAAGAAACAGGTGAAAATAATTTTAATGTATTTAATATAATCTACACGGACATGTTCAACAACACCACGGGGTTGAAATCTGCAAGATCCAGACCATGGTTTATGATAAGCATCCATTATTCAATGAACAATCTAAAGCTTTAAAATGTGAAAGGGAACTTATAAATTAAGAGAGACTTAAACACTTCATTCCTGTCCTGCCCCTTCAGTTGACTGCAATATTCCTCAACCTTTTTGGTTCCTTATTTGGAAAGACAACTATACAAAAACATTGTGAGACATTCAGAGATATCTGAACACTGGTTAGAAATTTAGGAATTGTCAATACGTTTTAGGTGTGGTCATGGAGTTGTGTTTTTTAAAAGGATTCTTATCTTTTAGCAACAAATACTGAAATATTTACAAAAAAAATGACAAGATGTCTATCTAGGTTTGGCTTTAAAATAATCTGAGGGTGCGGAGGGGATACAGATGAAACAGGCCTAGCTGTGAGTGGATATGGAATAGAGGGAATCTATAAAATATTATAAAGACAGAAGGAGAAAGAACACATGGAGGAGAGACTAAGAGACATGCAGAATATAACGAAAGACTTTACTGTATGTCCAGTAAGGCTTCCAGAAAGAATGGGGGTAGAGTCAATATTTGAAGAATTTTCTCAAAATGAGGCCCACTAGGTGCTGAGTAGGATTCTAAAAGAAAACTAAAATTCAGACCTAGAGATATTCTCTACAGACCATAAAGGACAAAAAAGAAAATCCTAAAAGTCATGAGGAAAACTCAGCTGACCTACAAAGGAACGATGCTCAGATTGAGCGATGGGGGGAAAACTGTGAAACTAGAATTCCACCTGCAGCCAACTAGCATTTATGAGTGAGGGGAAAATAGAGACATTTTCGGGCATAAAAGGACTCAGCGAGTTTACTGTGTACAGATATTCGCTGGGGAGAATGCTACAGGAAATGCTTCAGCAGGAAGAGGAAGGAACCTGGGAGAGAGAAATGCGATAGGAGACGTGCTGATGAGTGGAGACTTCAGTCCATCCCTCCCTCGTCCTTCACCATCTTCAGGGTGAAGAAAATCTGGAAACGAAATACTGGCAACGATAGCATGGGAGTTGGGGGGAAGTGGTTTGGAGGGGAGCTGAAGTTTGCTAAGGAGCCTGTCTCCTTTGAGGGGACATGTCAGTGATCAAATGCAACCATATCCCTGCCATCAAGGAGGGTACATTCTCTGGGCGGGGGGCACAGATACCTAAGTTTACACAGAGTATATCAGCTAGTGCCAAGTGTTACACAGAAACACAAAGCAGAGTAAGGGAGATCCAGAGGGGCTGGATGCTTAGCATAAGGTGCTCGAAGACCTACAGGAATTTCCCGAACAAGCCCTGCGGTTCACGAAGAGCATTCCTGACAGAAGGAGCAGCGAGTGCAAAGGTCCTGAGGCAAGAACTCAGTTGGTGAGTTTAAGAAGCAGTAAGGAGGCCTGTGTACCTGGACCGGAGCAATGAGGGGGAGTGTGGGAGCGGGTGAGGTTGGATCACGCAGGGCCTTGTGGGTGATTATTCAGGTCTGTATGTTTGCTGTAAATAGGACTGGACACCCCTGGAGGCTTCTGAACAGAGGAGCCCTGAAGTCTGATTTATGCGTTAAAAGGGTGGTGGCTTGGACCAGGGTGGTAATGGAAGGGGTGTGAAGTTGATGGATTGGAGCTCTACTTTGAGAGTGGAGTCAACAAGATTTGGTGATGGATGGGATCAAGGGTATGGAAGAGAAAGGAATCAAGGATAAATCTAAAGTTTCGGGCCAAAGCAATCCGAAAGACAGAGTGGGCATTTATCAAGATGGTGAGGACTTTAGTAGGAGCAGGCTGGCTGTGGCGGGGGAGGGGGCCAGCTTGTAGCAGGGAGCCAGGAGCTGAATTTTAGATACAGCACAAAGAGAGATACCCAGCAGGCAGCTGGATAGATACGAGGCTGGAGATCTCAAGCTTGGAGCTTATCAGCTTCTAGACTGTATTTAATCTGTGAGCCAGAGTGGATTCACCAGGACACTAAGTGTGCTTGGAGAAAAGAGATCTAAGGAATAAGCCCTGGATCCTGCCAAGTTTAGAAATTACAGAGATAAGGAGACTGAGGAGGGGCAATTGGTGAGGCAGGAGGAGAAATGAGCGGGTGGTGAGTGAAGAAACTATCAGATGCTGCGGAAGGGTCCAGGCAGATGAGAAGCACGGTGTGGCCACCAGATCTGGTCACTTCCAGGTCCCTGGTGGCTGCGTCAGTGGCTGTTAGGTGAAGACCTAGCTGGAGTGCTGCTATGAGGCAATGGAGGGAAGCAGTCAGAGGTGCTGAGAACAAATGGCCACGAGGGGAAAGTGGGGCAGTAGCTAAGGCCGCATCAGGGTGTTCTGTTTTCTTAAGACGCTGATGCTGTGCTGATGGCTGGGATCTGGTAGAAGGACAACCTGCTGATCAAGGAGAGAGGGTGGAGAATCCCTAGAGGAATCACCAAGTAGGGGAGAAGACACGGGCTCTAGCTGCTGCCTGGACCATTTCCAGGGCTAAGCACGTGCAGAGTGTAGGTCTGTGGATATGGTGCCGGAAGGTACATGGGCCGCTTGAAGACCACGACCGTGAAGAAAGAGGCAACAAGCTTGTATTTTCTTCTCCAGCCTCGTTTGGCTGCACAGAGACCCCCCCAGGGAGGTAGAACTGGATTTAACCAGGGCTGGGGTTTAACCCAGGAAGTACAGCATGATGGGGCGGTTTATGTGTCCATGTGGCTGTCTCCATTTTTCCAGCAGACACTAGTCCAGGGGCTGCTCTGAAGATATTCTGTAGCTGTGGTTAACATCTACAATCAGTTGACTTGAAATCAAAGGAGACTATCCTTGATAATCTGGGTGGGCTTCATTCAATCAGTTGAAAGGCCTAAGAGTAAAACCTGCGGTTTCGGTAAGAAGAAAACCTGCCTCAGGACTGCCTGAGCTTCCAGCCTGCCTGCCTGTCCTGCAAATTTCAGACTTGCCAGCCCCCACAATCCATGTGTCCCTGGTTATTTCTCTGGAGAACTCTGACTGATACGTACAATGAGAAGAAAAGGGTAAGAGGGCTGAGAATCATGCAAGAGAAAATCAGCCATAGACTTGGCAGGGAGGCTCTGAATGGGGTGAGGGATAGTGGGAAAGGGCCAGATGCCTGGGTGGGTCACAGACCTGGTAGAGTGGAGGTCTTAGAGGCTGTGAACTGGAAAGGCAGGAGCTGGGGCTCACAGTGCAATGCCTGTAAGTGAGATCACGGAGAGGACACACTTACTGGGGATGACCGAGGTCTGGGTCTAGGGAATGACAACAGGAGTGGAGGCCAAGGCGAGGGTACTGGCAGGATCATATGTGTGAATGCTGAACCTGCCAACAATTATGATGAGGTTGACCTTGGCCAGGAGCTAAAATCACTGAGAAATGAGATGGAGTCACCTGGGAAAGGGAGAGGGTGGCTGTGGGTCATGGCCACAAGGAAGGCTACTGGGGTATGTACAGCCTGCTGGTATTACCTTCAAAGCCGGAGGGAGCTCACGTCAGGGTCAGAGAAGCAGTGATGACGAACAAGGAAGACTTCTACCCCATCTCCAGGCCCACAGGTGGGGAGGGTGGGGTAAAGAAGACAGCCTGGAATTTGACAGGGCTGCAGGGGAAGCCATGGCCTTAAAATCCAAAACAAACAAATAAACAAACCTATAGCCAGTGATGCCGAAGCCAAGAAGAAGAGCCCAGTGACAGGCCGAAGGAAGCCACGGTGATACATACAACAGGCAAAGCACTGTCTCCAATAGAAAGGGATTACACGTCCCTAGCGAAAACAAGGTGAAGCCAAAGACAAATGAGCGAAGGTCACCGACACGCATCTCACAGGGGAGGATCAGCAAAAGGCATGCAGCCCAGCCACCCATGCAGGGAGGACACGTGACACTAAGCATCGCTGAGGTAGCACTTCACACTCTCCAGAATGGCAATACCAAAAAGTCTAAGAATACCAAGTGCTGGCCAGGACATGAGCAATGGGGATCCTACCACATGGCTGCTGTGAACTTAAATGACAACATCTTAAAATTCAAAATATTAACACCCTTATAACTCGGCTAAATCTTGAAAACATGAAGGGAAAGAAGTCAGTCACAAAACGACAAATATTATGATTCCACTTATGTGAAGTGTCCAGAATAGAGATGGGAGATGTGTGGTTGCCAAGGGCTGGCGGGGGGTGGGGAGGACAGGAAACGGGGAATGACTGCCAGCAGGCCTGGGGTTTCCTTTTTGGGTGATGACAATGTTCTGGAATTACGTAGTGGTGAGGGATGCGTCACTTTGTGAACAGACTAACACCCACTGAATTGTGCACTTTAGACATGTGAAATTTATGGAATGTGAATTATATCTCAATTAAAAAAAAACTCCAGCAATTGCACTTTTGGATACACACTCTGGGGCCGCAGTCAGCACACTATGGCCCGTGGACAACTTTTTGTAAATAAAGTTTTATTGCTACTCAGCTACACCCACTCATTTATGTATTGGCCACACTTACCTTCGAACTACCAGGGCAGAGTGGAGTAGGAGTGACAGAGATGACAGTTACTCATTCTCACTAGTAACAGTGTGGGTGTGTGTTAAATTCTTTCCTATAACTTTACAATTTTTCAAAAAAACTTTTCTTTTGGAAACAACAACTTGGCTGGCCTCTGAGCAGGGTCAGTCTGGTAGTCTCCCTTCAGGGGCCTGGGGCAATCGGCAAGGCTGGGTGGTCTGTTACCTGTTGGCTGCAGAGGTCGCCCAGGAAGAACTGCACGCGGGGATCGTCGAACCCTTGCCGAATGTCAAACACGTTGACAGCGTAGCCTCTTGCCAGCAGCTGCTCCACCATGTGCTGCCCCAGGAACCCAGAGCCTCCGATCACTGTGCATTTCATGGCCTGCAGAAAGGGAGGGATGGCAGGGGGGATGCGTGTGCTGAGAACTGGAAGCTATTGAGGGCCTGGACTCACAGACCCTGAGCCACTGCGATGGCAGGTCCATCGCTTAGTTTGAAACTCTTCTTGAACCAAGTTGGAAGCTTCATATAATTCTGGTGTCCTATCACCAATGCCAACCTTCTCTCCGGGGATCGGGAGAGACAGGATAGCAAATGATACTGAGGCAGACTTTGGTTAGACAGGACAACCTGAGGGGAGTGCCCTGGCGGTCCAGTGGTTATGACTCGGTGCTTTCACTGCCGTGGCCCGCGTTCAATCCCTGGTCAGGGAACTAAGATCTCACAAGCCGCGCAGTGTGGCAAAAAAAAAAAAAAAAAAAAAATGACACCTTCTTGCTCCCAATAGCTGATCCATGGGCACTTCTAAGGCAAAAAGCAAACAAACAAACCAACCAACCACACACATGAACGGAAAAACAAAACAAATCAAAACATGCCACCCACTCAATTGACAGTGTGCACTTAAAATATCAGAAAGAAGAAAGCAGAGTTTCCTTACTTGCAGGGGAAAGTCAGCCCCCTTTGCTCCCCAACCACTATAGGGCTGGCTGTGCGGCTTCGGGCTCGTCACCTAACCCCTTCTCGCCTTAGCACATCCATGTAAGTCTGTGCTGTCGCCTGATGGGATCTCCTGGTGGGGCTGCAGGGAGGATGGGTGAGCTGTCCATCAGCCAGGCCCAGGGCTTTGCTTCCCCTTCCCTGAGCTCTGAGGAAGTTGACAAATTAGGGGAGAGCTATGGTGTTTACATTTCAGTTTCCGCAACACGTGCACTCTTTTGGCTAAATTCCAACTCTGGTAATTGGGGATAAAGGAAGGACAGTGCACCACCTGCAGGCACTTAAATATTCTGACTCCAGGGAGTCGATGCAAAACTGTAGCTGGTGTACGCTGATGAAGCTGGCTATAAGGGTCCCCGATGAAGGACCTGTTATATCCCTCCTCCCTGGGGTCTTTGGAAAACCATATCTGGGCTTCCTTAAGATGACAGACCCCCATTCTTCCCTGAGCTCATGTACAGTAAATCAAAGTTGGGGATGGTAAGTAGAGATCTTAAACAAATTCTGCTCCTGATTAAAAAACCAACCAATCGGGCTTCCCTGGTGGCGCAGTGGTTGAGAATCCGCCTGCCAATGCTGGGGATACGGGTTCGAGCCCTGGTCTGGGAAGATCCCACGTGCCGCGGAGCGGCTGGGCCCTGTGAGCCACAACTACTGAGCCTGCGCATCTGGAGCCTGTGCTCCGCAACAAGAGAGGCCGCGATAGTGAGAGGCCCGCGCACCGCGATGAAGAGTGGCCCCCGCTCGCCGCAACTAGAGAAAGCCCTCACACAGAAACGAAGACCCAACACAGCCATAAGTAAATAAATAAATAAAAATTAAAATGGAGATTTCTTTTAAAAAAAAAAAAAACCAACCAACCAATCAACCTGCTATGTATGCCTTAAATGCCTATATAATTGAGACATGCAGGAGACTACAGGGGTGCCAGAGCCTCTTCTATGGATCTGCCCCTCTCAACCTGTCGTCCCATCTGGAATGGTATTGTTACTGGAGTCCACCAGGCCATCTGTAGATGGCTCTGTAGCTTTAGCATCATTTGTTCAGGCATTTGTAATCTCCTGACAGAGTCAGCCTCACTATGCCACCCACCCCCCCACCAAATTATCTTTTAAGCCCATTCTTGTCTATGCTTCAATTACTGCCATATACATGTAATCATAGCACGCTACATTATTTGCACCTTTACTAAAATTTCTAACACACCCCCAGGTCACAGGCAAATGAAATTATACAAATCCCACTTGATCCCCCTTTAGGCAATCCCTTCTCCTCCCACTCCCCCCAAGTCAGCTGCACAGGCAAATGCAGTTTTTTAGAATAACTCTGAGCCTCCTTGCTTCCCAAGCTACTTTTTCTTGGTTTAGTAAGTTTGCCTGAGCCCAAAGAGAGTCTGAACTAGACATGTCTAAGGGCATCCCAAAGGATTTCAGAGTCTCTTGTTTATATTATCTGCAATCTCTAGATACAGTTGTTTCAAAAGGTTGATAGTCTAATTTTAAAAAAATCAAATAACCTTGCTATTATGTCCAGTGCAATTTCGTTTCATGATTTTAAATGTGAGCAATCTGTACTCCTCTCTTTGACAGTGACGTGGATTTTTTTATTACATTGAAATGTTGCGCCAATACTGCCTGGGAAGCGTGGGTCAGCAGCTGTGCCACAGAGAGTTTTGTAATGATGAGAACAGAGCTGGCATTTACCCCAGAGAAGTCAGATGTGGGATGGAACCATGGTATTCGGTCACAGGAGATCATATGAAATAACCACTTAACTTTTCATGGCCATGAAAGATGGTACGGGGCAAGTGGGCCCAGCAGACAAGAAGGAATATGCACTAACAAGTAAGAATGAAACTCCAGACTGGAAACAGGTAGCGAGACTCAAGAATGGGTTACTGCCGGGAGTTATAAAATCGACATCTTGGAGACAGTTTTAAGAATAGGAAAGAAAGCCATCTAGATGTACTATTTCATTGCAATATGATCTTGAGATAAGAGAATGCTCCAGGTCACTGGGTTTATTCCAGCCTTTTCTGTTTTCCCTTGTCTTTAGCCGTGGGCCGTTTTCTCAGAGAAGTCTTACACAGAATGTATATATAAGTTAGGGTGAAAGTGTTCTTTTTATTTTAGTACTTTGTGTAACTTTTACTTCCTATAAAGTCAATCAATGAGAACGAACAACCATCCGAATCCAGATTGTTTTTGGTTGCTGAGTATCAGTAAAATCCTGATTCACACAAATAATGAACTACAGATGGCAAGGAGCTCTGGTGGTTTCTCTGAGCACTAGAATCTCAGATTAACCCTCAACTACAGAGGCATAGAGAAGGCCTTACTCTGAGCTGTACACTAAAACCAGGGTGATCTGGTGACCTCTGGCAACCTCCTGGGAATCCTTAATTTACTAACATTTGATAAAACACATTTTTTACCTTGGTGTGATTTCATTTCTGAAGTGTTCGTTCAGCAAAAGTGAATCCAACCCACCCTTTGCAGATCTTTGTGGAAAAATCTCCAAGAGGCCTGACAATTCCTTCAAGTCCCTTCTGACACTTGCGACGCTAGACTTTAGGAGGCCTTGCTACCGCCCTTGTTGGCCCTGGAAAGGCTTCTGCCATTCTACCCAGAAGCACAGTCTAACCTGCTGGAGGCCACGTGAAGGCGAACCGAGGCACCCAGCTGACAGCCAGCAGTTACTGCCATGTGTGTGAGGCTGCCTGGAACATACACCTCAGGGTCCCCACGAGAGCGGCTGCGAGAGCAAGCCCAGGGGAGACCCACCAAGGAACCCCCGCCCCCCGCTGGGCCGAGCCCAACCGGTAGAATCGTGAACAAAGAAATGGGTGTTGTTTTAAACCACTACATTCTGACAGAGTTTGTTACACAGCAATAAGTAACTGGTGCCTTAAATAAAGATATATATCTTCTATAAAGAAACAATACTCAGCATTGATTGATTTAATAAATGAACCAAATACGATTTTTAACCCATAGCTACGTATCAATGTCTTGTTGGTATGTATGTGCTCGACTTTCCCCTTACCTGGTTTTGGTTAACCCTTTTCGTACTCACTTTTGGAATGTCTTCTGTCAAATGTGTCCATGTGCCCTGGTCTCGTACTGGCTCACCAGCTGCTTGTTCCATTTCAGCTGCAAATTTGGCCCTGTCTGCAGTCAACTTTTCTCTCCTTAAAGACATATTTAGAGACAGACATGTTATATAAACTGAAACATCTTTTAGCTGTTAGTGTTTTGTGTGGATGTCCCCCCGCCACACACACACACACACACACGGAGTTTTCACAAAGAGCTCAACCACAGCTTCAGCTGCTGGATGAAGCACTCAGCGAACATTCCTGTGATGCAGGCTGCCCTCAGAGAAGGGCCTGACTGGGCCCATAACTCACTGTATATTTGGCTACAGGCAGAACAGGAAGCCAGTTAAATAATCTCATTCATCAGTTACAATGAAAAGAACATGTCTAACATCCCAGCTTTTCCCACAGCACTTCAATTATTGTCTATTTCTCTCGTGTCGATCAGTAGACTAGTAGACGGCGGCAGCGCAGTGGGAAAACGCACAGACCCGCGGAGGCCCGGGTTCCAGTCCTGCCACTGTCAGAAAGTGTAGCAATCTGCTCAAGCCATGTCTCTTGGCTGCAGCTCAATAAAACAGACTCAGTGCTCATGCCCACGGTGCCAGGGCATGGGGTGCTGGGAGGAGGAAGAGTAAGAAGAGACAGAGCTCTCCTTCCTGGTGGGATTAAAGCCACCCTGACCACACATAGAACTCAGAGTGTCTGGGGCCATCAGAAACCCTCGGGAAGTGGTCAGAGAATGGTGGGGACCCAGCAGTCCATAACCAGGAGACAGTAGCGAAGCATAGCAGGTGATAAAGTCCCACAACAAGACCAAACCACTGAATTGCAAACAAAGAGAAGCCGTTCAATTTGAGGTTACAATGCATTCGGTCTTGCATCTGCTTTCTTGGCAGTGGTCAATTCACCTAAGTCACAGATCCCCTAACACCGGGGATGGCAAAATCCATGACAAAGAAAGTCTAACTGCTTGCAAAAGGCTAGATTCAGAGAACACTCTTCAGTGAGGAGGTGGCAGGCAGGCAACCCAATTACACACATACACACACACACACACACACACACACACACACACACACACTCACTGCCATGTGTCCCTGTAGGAGCTGATTTTGTGGCCTGGAAATGGATGTTAGGATCCTCAATGTCTGATGGAGCCATTTTGGGGAAACATATTTCTGCAACCATAATGGAAGTTATCAGGAAATATATTTCAAAACCTCATTTTTCACAGAACTTTTTAGAACGCACATTAATGAATAAGCAAAGTTCACCTGTAGTTCTATGCTTATCCCGTCTGTCTTGTACACCATAATCCTCTTTGTGTTGGCAGATGGCCCTGTCATCTGTTCTCCCTAAACAGATGTGGCTGGTGAACTTTTTATTCATTTGGTTCAATGTGCATCAGCCAGGGAACAAGGATCTGGGCGCCTGCACCAAGGCCTAGCGAACAGTGTGCCTAGAGGTCCTGTCTTGCTCACCACTATATCCTGGCCCTCACACATCCACTGGACTCATGAATACACGGTGTGTGTACGCACCCATGCTTTCTGCTTTCAACCGCATACACACAGACACCCATCTAAGATGCAGGAGCTTCACTGGGGGCAAATGGGTTTGTTATTTTTCTGGTGGTGTTACACTCACCAATACCCACTGCTGGTTTCTTACTCAATCTCTCCTGATACTCAGGGAAGCATGAGGAAATGAGAGGGCAGACAGCATTTGGAGTGCTGTGGTCACAAGCCCAGGGACACCTGGAGCCCCCAGAAGTTGGCAGAGGCAGGAAGGATCCTCCCCTAGGGCTTGCAGACGGAGCCTGGAGAATTATCAGCAAACCAGCCTCTTGTAAAAACAAAAACAAAATCAAATCTAATTTGTCCCAAATTATATACAAATTATTTTAAAGTTTGTAAATACTGTAAGCCAGATAAGAATTTTGGTGATACTTTAGTTGTCTCTAGAGGCTGGGTACCCAGGTCTAGCCTAGGGAATGAATCAGATCCCACTGGCAGCCCCCCTCCCCTGCAACCTAAATCCCCCATGTGATATATGTTCTCGTCCAAATGAACACCAAGAATAGTTGTGATTTAACAGACATTTCTCCAGAAGAGATATACTTTACAGATGACCAATGAGCACATGCAAATATGCTCAACCTCACTAATCATCAGGGAAATGCAAATCAAAACCACAGTGAGCAATCATCTCACACCTGTTAGGATGGCTATTATCAAAAAAACCCAGAAAACAGAAAATAACAAGTGTTGACAAGGATGTAAAGAAACTGGAACCCTTGTTCACTGTTGGTGGGAATGTAAAATGGTGCAGCTGCTGTGGGAAACAGTATGGTGGTTCCTAAAAAAATTAAACATAGAATGACCACAGGATCAAGCAATTCCACATCTGGGTACATACTCCAAAAAACTGAAAGCAGGGATTTGAACAGATATTTGTACACCCATGTTCATGGCAGCACTATGAACAGCAGCCAAAAGGTGGAAGCAAGCCAAGCGCCCATTGATGGATAAATAGATAAAATGGAATATTATTCAGCCTTAAAAAGGAAGGAAATTCTGGCAACTATGGAATGGGAGAAAATATCTGCAAAACTTATATCTAATAAGGAGTTAATCTCCAGACTGTATTAGGAACTTCAAATCAATAGTTAAAAAAAAAAAAAAGAAAAAAAAAACCCAACCCAAACTAATAACCTGATTAGAAAATGAGCTTAGGACTTGAACAGACATCTCTCCAGAGAAGACATACAGATGGCCAACAGGTACATGAAAAAATGCTCAATGTCATTAATCATCAGGGAAATGTAAAACAAAACTTCAATTAATACCACTTCACCCCTGTCAGGATGGCTGTTATCAAAAAGTCAAAAGATAAGTGTTGGCAAGGATGTGGAGAAACTGGAACCTTTGTACACTGTTGGTGGGAATGCAAAAACGATACAGCTACTGTGGAAAACAGTATGGAGGTTCCTTAAAAAACTCAAATAGAACCACCAAACCACCATATGATCCAGCAATTCCAATTCTGGGTATATATTCAAAAGAGTTGAAGCCAGAATCTTGAAGAGATATGGCTACTCCTAAGCTCACTGCAGCACTATTCACAATAGCCAACATGCAAACAACCTAAGTGTTCATTGATGGATGAACAGATAAAGAAAATGTGGTATATACATACAACGGAATACTATTAAGCCTTAAAAAAGGAGATTCCACTATATGAGACATGGATGAACTTTGAGAACATTATGCTAAGTGAAATAAGTCAGTCACAGAAGGACAAATACTGCATGATTCCACTTATATGAGGTATCTAAAGTAGTCAAATTCACAGAATCAAAGAGTGGAATGGTGGTTGCCAGGGACTGGGGGAGGGGGAAAGGGGGAGTTACTGATCAATGGGCAGAAAGTTTCAGTTAAGCAAGATGAGTAAGCTCTAGAGGTGTGTTGTACCTATTGTACATTCAAACATTTATTAATATGGTGGATCTCATCTTAATTGTTCTTACAACAATAAAATAAAAATGAAAAGAAGGGACATTCTGACACATGCTACAACATGGATGAACTTAAGCTAAGTGAAATAAGAACCTTGGAGACATTATACTAAGTGAAAGAAGCCAGACACAAAAGGACAAATACTATATGATTCTACTTACATGAGGTCCCTAGAGTAGTCAAATTCATAGACACAGAAAGTAGAAGGGTGGGTGCCAGGGGCTGGGAGAAGTGGGAGAATCGGGGAGTGATGCTTAGTACGTATAGAGTTTCAGTTCTACGAGATGAAAAGAGGTCTGGAGACGGATGGTGGTGATGGTTGCACGACAATGTGAACATACTTAATGCCACTGAACTGTACATTCAAAATGGTTAAAATGGTAAATTTTCAGTTCTGTCTACTGTACCACACATACACTCACACGAACAGCTGTAAGTGAGAAAATAAGATCCCAAAGAGCAACGTTCTAAGGGCTGGCATTGTTAAGGTTCACACATCAGAAGCCTCAAGTCTTTTTCCTTTAAAATGATAGGTCTCTGAATTAAAACCAGTACGTATGCCCTTGTTCCTCTATACACACTGGGACAAGGTCTTAGGCTAAAAAGAATCTAGGAAGAGAACCATCTTCTATTAGGGAAACTCAAGCGCCTGGCTCCACTTCTGGGCAAGGGGGAGGAAGGCCACTGATAGGATTAGATACAGAGAGAAGGGAGTGAGCCCATCACCGCCCTCCTGCTGGGGAGAGTCCCCAGCTAGTGAGTCCTGGGGACAAAGGGACGGGATAGTCTGTCCATTTCGAACCAGATAGAGACAAGTGTTCCTTCCTTCGCAAACGTGGGAGACCAGGCTCTTTGTGAGGGGGAAATCCAGAGCAGCTCAGAGGGGTGTGTTGGGGTAGTCGGGGCCTGGCCTGCTGCTGTCCACAGACTCAGTGCAGGAAGCTAAACTGTGGCCACCACGAGCTCGGTACCCTAGTCTGTGGAAGAACGACGCCTGTCTGCGCAAGAAAAACGCCAACAGCATCCAAGGCTTCCCACCACTTCCCCCAAAGTCTCAATCAGCTCAATCTTGTCCTTTCATGGATCTGAGGTGTCTCTGTGCTTCTGTCAGTCATTCATCTCTCTGCTGGTCTATTTACTTTTAGGACCCAGAAAGGCCCTGATTTTGAATTCGTGGTGGCCACTGACAAAGCCAACAGCCTGCCTGAGAGCTTTAGCTTATGCTGTTCCCTCCACCTGGAATATTCCCCCTGTCCTCTCCACAGTGAGATGCTCTGCTCAGCTGTCACCTCTGTGACACCTCCTCCCCCTCCCCAGGCAAGGTGAGCAGCTTCCTCAGAACAGGTTTCTGTCCTCATTCCGGCATAGCACACAGCTTTAGGCTTTCTCCCCGCCACATCTGTCCTGGCCCGCCAGGCTGTGAGCCCCTGGAGGGCCAGCAAGGACCCTGGAATGGAGAGTATGGGTTGAACTGTGCTGCTGCGGCTGGTCTAAGAGGCCTCATCTGTAGAGCAGCGATCCTTCCCACAGACTTCAGAGTTGCTGTAGGGCTGAAACAAGCCCCAGGGGTAAAAGGAGAGCTGTAACTTGTCAAAAAGTTGTTAAAAAAGCACCCTGGTGTCAGCTCACTCACTCATACATTCCCTCCTTCACAAGGCCATTGCCAAACAGAACCTTGCACAGCACAGACATTCAGGGAGTCCAGCATCTGGGGTGGGAGTCAGGCTTAGCAGAACATTGCAGAAGTGCCTTTGACTTCCGATGAGGGTAAACCCAGGCGGGGAGGCGATCCCTAAGTCAAGTTCTAAGGCCCTGGGGGCGTGAGTCAAACAGAGGGGGTGGTTGTCTGGCTTGTACTCATAGGGAGGCTGCTGCTGAAGGCCTGAAGTGGGAGAGGAGCAGCAGAGGTGGGAAAGAGAAAAGAAACGGCATTTAAGGGGGAAAATGGATAGAACTTGGAGGCTGGTTAATGGGAAGGGGGCACGAAAAGAGTCAAATATGATTGCAAGGTTTTGGACCTGGTTTATGCTCAAAGAGGAAGAGGGTAAAGGGCAGAAGGTCGGCGAACACTCTCGTTTAACGAATGTCAATAAACCTCAGGCTTTTTTCAGCCTGAGAAACTTATGCTCTGTCCCGGGCCCAGAGGGGAAGCAGGTAAGGGCTGAGAGCCAAGAAGTGCCCTTACACTGAGCTGGCTGAAGGCAGACCGTGGACCTCCAGCTCCACTGCCGCAGCAGCTCCGTCTCATCTCATACCCTGGCGCACGTCCCCTTGTAATTCTCCAAGCAGGTCTCACACTTCCAAAACTCCTGTGACTTTGCTCAGGAGGTGTCTCCGCCTGCAATGCTCCTCACTATCCACCTTGAGTGTTTGGGTGTCAAAAAGAATATATTTTGATGACCTGCTCCCTCTCACGCTCATATCTGCTTCACTCCCTTCGAAGTCCGCTCCCAGGCCTCCAGCTCACTTTCCTGGGCTGCTTTTAGCCAGGCGAGAACTAAAGTGATCCTGTCTTGGAACCTACTTGAGAGGCAGGGGGCGCTCTTGAAGGGACACGCTCAAAGAAAGAGCCTCAGCTGCATTTGGCCGCTAACTCCCAGACGTCCGAACCTCTGCGACAAGGCTTGGCACGTCCCTTCCCTTCTCTGGGTCTCAGTTGCCCCGTGAGTACAGTGTCTGCTCCAACACGAAAGGTCACGGTCTTCTCTGGCCTCTCTGACCCTAACTCAATCTCAGGCCAGACCAGAGAGTCCCCGACCCGGATCGCCCCACCCAACCCTTCCAGTCCTGTCGCCGATACAAGAACGAGGTCGCAACCCTTACCCGTCCGTAGGCGGCCCCCTGGCTGTCCCCAGCGCGTCCGCAGCCTGCACCCTCACAGCTCCAGCGGCCGGTAGCCACCCTTTTCTCCCCGCCCACGTGAGCCGAGGATCTGCCGAGGCTCTTCCACCAAGGGAATTGGCTCGGTTCGGTGCTGGCTCAGCCAATCAGCGCTCGCGGCGTGATCCTGCCCAATGAGGCCAGGCCGCGAGAGCACAGCTCCCCGCCCTGCGCCGGGAGTTCTTCGCGTTAGCCCCACCCATTCCAGCCCTGTGCCAATGGGGAAGAGCAGCGAGCGGTCCGCCAATGGGGAGAGACGCCGTGCGCGCGGGGCGGTGGGAACGGAGCCGAGTCACTGTGTACGTCGGTTGCCGTAACAACGGGAAGTGGAGTCCATCCGCGATGGTGAGTGCGTTCCGCCGTCTGGAGCCCCGCGTCCAGAGGCTGAGCCCTTCCCAGGCCTTGGCAAGGCCCCGCCGCCTCTCCTGCGCGGTTCTCGGCCTTGGCGCACTCCTTCTTCCTCTGAGAGCTTTCCCGGAAGGGTAGGGTAGAGATGCCGGCTGCCCTGCTGGGCCTGTGCTTCGTCGCTGTCTCCCCTTCAGCCACAGCCGCCCCCTACCCGCCCCTCGGGTTCCCCTGGCCTTCTCCAGCCCCTTCGGTGACCGTCCCTGGGCAAAAAAGACTCGGGTTCCCCCCAGGCCCCGACCCCTCTCTGACTCTGGCCTTCTGGCCGCCTCTACCAAAGTTTCCACACAGAGCTGGGGGGCAGTTTATTATGTTTGATTGTTAATGCATTTAAAATGTTAAATATAGGGACTTAGGGTAACGCCTTGAGCTTCTTGGAGAGGGCTCAGATGTACCAAGGGGATTGAATTTTATTATTCGATATTGACAGAACATACATCTTACCTTAGTAATATTTGGCCTAAATCTAGAAGTAATCAGAAAATCGGAGAACTTAGGGTGAAGCGGAGTAGCGTTCTAAGGACATTTTTATAATTAGTCCCCAGATTCAGGGAGAGCTGGTTATCTGTACAGTTCTCCCTAGTCAGCTCCTTGGCTAGCTCTCTTTTGGGATGATTTTTCAATGAGACGTCCAAAAGAACAAGGGATCTCCTTGCTTCTACAAACAATAGTTTGTTAAGCAAAGTTTTGGAATTCGTTGGTATGAACTATCTTAAAATGCGTGTGGTTGTAACTATTTTATGTAAAATGTGGACTTTATTACTTAATATTGTGCTTCTGTGTTTGTAAAACATATAAAGGCCTCTAACTTTAAGAAGGCAAACATGGCATCAACTGCCCAGCGAAAAAGGATGAGTCCTAAACCGGAGCTTACTGAAGAGCAGAAACAGGAAATTCGAGAAGCTTTTGATCTCTTTGATGCTGACGGAACTGGGACAATTGATGTTAAGGAACTTAAGGCAAGCCTTATACATTCCTGCTCTGCTGCCTTGACTTTTCTCTGCCTCTTTGTCTTCTGTGCTGTGTTTTCCTGTCTTTACTTACCTCGAGAATTATTAAATAAAATTGAGTGCACATATCAATTTGCTGAATGTTAGAGTGTTTCCTAGTCATTTGAACAGTATTGTGGCAGATGCTGGCTTAACCCCCTCAGCACTGTCATTCTTTCGCTCCTGGGTTTAGATGTGCCTATTGAGATGATCCTCTTTTTGTTGTAGGTGGCAATGAGGGCACTGGGCTTTGAACCCAAGAAAGAAGAGATCAAGAAAATGATAAGTGAAATTGATAAGGAAGGGACAGGAAAAATGAACTTTAGCGACTTTTTGACTGTGATGACTCAGAAAATGGTAAGTTAGCTAAGATGATCAGCATATTTGCCACCAATAATGGTGGACAAATTTGAATCTCGATATGGAAATGTCTTCATTGAAGAAAAGTTAATACAAACTGGAGCGTTCAGATAAAGGAGAGTATTTGTGACTGAGAATTAGGATGTTTAGGTTCTACTTGGCTTTCTTCAAGGCCACAAAGTCACAGGAAAAGTCATTTTACCCTCTGAAAGGAAGTAAAAGTATTCCTGCTATCATGTTTTTTTGCTATTACCTTTCTCCAACCGGTATGTCAGTGTGATAACCACAAGCAGTAAAACTTTTAATGACAGCAACAATATTACAGTGTCTCGCATTTTGACAGGACAAAGTCCATGTATTTAAAGTTTGAAATTCTTTTCTCTCCTATTTGTCGTTATTCTGGGCAGCCTCAGCCTGAGGCTGTGTTTTTACTGCACTGAGGATTTGGTCTTTCACCACTTCCAAGGTTGAATTCACCCATTTTCTAGTCTCTTGGGTGTCACCCTTTTAAAGGGTCCAAATGGTCCAGAGAGACTCTAAAATGACACCTTACCAGTCTACCTCAGTCCCCTGAGCGTCCCACCCAGGAAAGGTGTTCACATTGGTCCATTTCTCTTTTGTTGACCTCCTGGCTCCTCCTTAATGTGGCTCAGCTATGTTCTACTGGCCTGTGGAAAAGTAACTCCATCAGTGTTTCAGGTGTGCTTCCCAGGGCACAGGCCTGTTCCTACTCTAATAATCCTGTTGCTTTGAAATTATCTAATCACACCTATATTTTTCTTCAGGGACTAGTTTAAGAGTTCAGGAAGTTTAACATTCTGTAACAACCTAGTAAAGCTGTCCCACATTCCAGGTTGATTCCCAGATTGCTCTTATTAGAGGCTCTCTCTATCTTTAGCTACCTTTCAGGAATATTTGGACTTGGAGCTCTTGGAGATTTTACTCTTTTCCTCTGTTAGAGTACTTGGGATCCCAGTAATGCTTTGTGATCTCATAACAAGTGAAATAGCCTTCTCTTTCCTCCCTTCCCCTCCACCCTCACCAAGAGGATCCCTCCTCCACCAGCTTAAGCAGTATATTTCCCCTAAATTTAACTCCACCATCTGCTCGTACATCTTAAAAACAAATCTACTTTCTCTTTGGTTTATACAGAAAATGTTTTAAATACAATCCTTTATATTTCCTTTTTAGTCTCTGAGTTTGTAATAATTTCATCGTTTGTCCCCTTTTTCTACCCTGGTTGATGTGTGATCTTCTGTGATCAAGCCCCTATGGTCATGAAGGCTGTTACCAAGATGTCTGTGCAGGGCACATATTCATGTGTTTTATGTTCTACTTGTTAAGTCTGAGAAAGATACCAAAGAAGAAATCCTGAAAGCTTTCAAGCTCTTCGATGATGATGAAACTGGGAAGATATCGTTCAGAAATCTAAAACGTGTGGCCAAGGAGTTGGGTGAAAACCTCACCGATGAGGAGCTGCAGGTTTGTGACGCATCAGCCTGGAGCCCTGTGTGACTTTTCTGAGTTACATTTTCTCCGGTTACATAGGAAGGAAAACTAGTGTGTTCTCTCGTCGCTCTGTTGACCACTTAATTTCTCTTTCGATAGTGTGACAAACCTATGGACGCTGCTCCCAGAAAAATACACACGTGAACAATTTTACTTACTATTTTAGGTTTTAGGAATCTCCCTAGTCAACATGATCGTTGAGCTCCCTTCTAGGTGATACGCGTGTGGCAAAGTATGGCTTGGTTTTCAAATGACTTTTCAGGAACCAAGCCATTATAAAAAGCAGCACATTTGCATCAGGTGGACCACAATTGTCTATTCATGTAGCATTATAAAAGCCTATTACTTAGTCACATTTTCATTTCATTTATGAATTAATCTAACTGGAATCTTTTCTGTGCTGCAGGAAATGATTGATGAGGCCGATAGAGATGGAGATGGAGAAGTCAATGAGCAAGAGTTCCTGCGCATCATGAAGAAGACCAGCCTTTACTGAGATCAGTGTCATCTTTTATAGCACAAGCACGTGGAACTCGATTTCGTGCCTGCTGTTGTGTGAAGCCTGGTTTTTGAGAATGTAAATTATTTTTCCCCCACCGATCTCTCTATATGACCTTAGTAATAACTCTGAATCTATTTTCAACTTTTGAAAGTGTTCTTTGAAATTGAGGTTCTTTGTAAGGTGACCTGCTCACTGCTGTAATTCCCCAGGGCAGAACGAGAGCACGTTAGAGTGGAGAAAAGAGTCTTTGAGCTTTTGCACACCTGCTATTCTGCCTTGTATCGCTTAACTCTTGTCCCGCATTCCCACATTTATGCCACCGCAGAACAACTTCTTCACAAGCACATGTTGTACTTGTGTCACCACAAGCAGGGGGCATCTCTTCAGTGGTTCCAATTTTAATTGGCACCTGAGTGCAGCTTTCTCTTTTATAAAACCCAGTGAACTCTCTTACTTGCATTTGGATGTGTGTGGGTGTGTGTGCGCGCGCGCTATTTGTTTTGTCTTCAAATAAAATCTTTCTTATTTTGAGCTCTTGTTCTCTAAGGATGACTTCTTTAGCCTTGACTATGAGTTCAGCTTCTAAACCATTTCATTGAATGTAGCCTGGTAGATCCCAAACTCCTTGCCAGCCCGTGAACAGAAAACAAAATGATCCTTTACTATGGACGTGAATTGTTTTTTGCCCTGGGAACCCATCAGTTTCTAAAATTAGTTGACTGTTTTGCATAAGCCTAAATGATGCCCTAAAACATAGTTTTGGCAAAGTGTACAGCTGGAAAAGAGTCTTATTGGTAATTTGTGCTTGGGACAAATTGGGGAAAGCCAGGTGATTATGACAGTAGGTTGAGCTTAGCCAACCTCTGGTCAGTTTATTTGCTGGATGGTGTCTCAGAATCTCTGTGTGGTTCAGGTCCAGTGACCTTGTCCAGCTCCCTCCTGGCCCCGTATGGGATGACCTATAAGAGAAATCCTGGCAGATGGCGTTAAAGTCTCTGCCCCAGGCTGAGGGTGAGGAGCAAGAAGGGATGAGGAGGAATGGAAAACTGATTGAGCTAATTTCATATCAATTTTTTTTTAGTGCAAGTATATCCCATTTGGACATTTTGTTGTTTATTCATTGTTGGTCTGAAATTCAACTTTACCTGGGTGTCCTGCATTTCAACTAGCAACCCTGTGTGGGGTGCATGTTAAAGAGGTGTGACCGTGGGCCTCATCTCTGGACACCGGCATCCTGGAGGACATGGGGGTCCCCTGGACAAGTCTCCTGCAGAGGGACTTCTCCTTGAGAAACACTGAGGTATGTGGGGGGACCCCAGAGTAGCTTCAGACCTGGGTTCTCACAGGGGCTCCACCACTTTCTGGCTGTGTAATTTGGGGCAAGCTGCTTCTCTGGGCACCTCAGTCTCCTTGTCTGTGAATAGGGAGAAGAGTGGTGCTTAACTCAGAATCGCTGGGGAGGGCCAATGAAAACGTAACAGAAAGGGCCTGGATTTACAGTGCCAAGAAGGAGGCATTTCAGGAGTATTTGTTCTCACTCATTCCTTTGGTATGGTTGTCACAGGAGCTTTTTGTTAAATGTGGGTCCATGAAGCTTTTATGATTACTGTCCCCAAAGTCGAGTTGACAGCATTTCCTGTGAGGAGTTGACCTTTGTCATATTGCTGTTTTTTAATAAGAGGCATATGATCTGATAAAAGACGTACAATATTGGAAACGAGTGAAAAAACAGGGCCCTACTTCCCATTTCACTGTTAACTGTCACCCTGGAAACATTCTTATCTCCTCCTGCTTAACGTTCTCCTAAATGAAATAAAGTCCGAATCTCTTGGAAAGAGGGAGAGTGGCAAGTAACATGTTATCCCTAAGGATAAGGACAGACATAATGTGCTTGCCATATCTATGCCTGGCAGCCATTCTAAGATAGGTTTGCACGAATCAGTGGATGTGGCACTGGAGCAGAGTCACAGGAGGGTCGGGAAGATGGGGATGGGGGAGGATCTGGAGCCAGTTCACTGGAGGCAGAAAAGAGCTGCAAGGGGGTGGGGAGATTTGGATGGAGAGGAGGCTGGGGTCAGTTCATGTGGGGCTGGATCAGATAGACTGATGGGATGGGAAGGATGGGGAGGGAATGGTAGGCGAGGCTAGCGCAGGTGCAGTTGATGCAGAGAGTGTAGGGTGAGTGTAGGGTCATGAAAAGGGAGCGGAGTAGAGGTTGGTTCATGTGGGGCTGGACCAAGAGATGTAGGCAGAGTGGTTGGGTAAACTCTGGGCAGTGTGGGGGTGGATAGGGAGGGAGAGACAAGGTAGGTCAGTCCCGGAGGATGGATGGTCTACAGAGCTGGAGGGGGATGGTGGGGGATGGGCAGGGAGAGAGAGGGAACGGGTCAGCCCTTGTGGGTGGACCAGAGATGTAGGGGGAGTATGGCGGGGTGCACTGGGAGAGGTAGCCGAGGTCAGGTCAACTGGTGATGGAACAGAAAGGTAATTGGGGACTGGGAAGTAAGGGACTGAGGTCCATCCATGTGGGTTGGAAAAAGTGATGGGTGGGGAAAGGAGAGGGAGAGGGAGAAAGGGTTGGTTTCTGTGCAGACGGATCAGGGCTGTGGGGGCTTGGGGGTGATGAGGAGGGGAAGGGAGCAGGTGTTAGATCATGTTCAGCTGGAACAGAGAACTATAGTGGGATTGGGGTGATGGGGAGGGAAAGGATACATAGTTCAGTTCATGTTGGGCTGGACCAGAGAGTTGTGGGAGAGTGGGGGCAGGATTTTGATGATACAAGATTTTGACTGGTTTGCAGGAGGATAAACCAGAGAGCTCTATGGGAGTTGGGGGAAGGGGGAGGAGGGACCAGGGGTTCCTACATGTGGGGCTCGACCAGAGATATGCAGGTGGAGTTGGGGGGAAGGGAAGCAGAGGTTAGTTCATTTGAGGGTGGAGTAGAGAAGCATATGGGTGTGGGAGGATGGTGAGTGAGAGAGGGCATTCCGTCTTGGGCTGGGTACTGGGAAGGAGCGGGAGCTGAAGTTAGTTGATGTAAGATGGACCAGAGAGAATCATAGGGAGGTGGCAGGGATGTGGGTGGAGAGGGAGCAGAAGTGCCTTCATATGGGGCTGGAGCAGAGAGGTGTGGGGAGATGGAGGGGCGGGGATGGAGAGGGAGCTCCCATCAGTTCCCATGAGGATGCTGTGGAGAGATGGGGGTGGTGGTGGGAATGGGGTGGTGGAGAGATGGCGGTGGGATGGGAGAAAAGGTGAGTGGGATGGGGAGGGAGAAGTCAGTTCCTGTTGGGCTTTGTGGGCCTCCCTAGTAACTCAGGGATGTACTAAGTTTCCTTGAAATAACTCTCCAGGGGATTAGTCTTTTCTTTGCTCCAAAGTGTTCCAACTACTAGGAACAGCCAGATTCATCGGTAGCCATACTCAGGTTTGATATAAGTAGAATCTAAGGAAGTTGTTTAAAGAAAGGAGGAAGCTCAGTTCCTGTCCTTTTCAACATGGAAGAGCTCCTGGACCCAGAATGTTGACCAGGCATCAAAGGGTGAAAATGCACATTGGGTGCCCTAGGGGGCCCTTTTGAAGTCCTTTCACCCTCTATCAGATTTTAAATTCTTGTTTTTGTCACACTTTCAAATAGTAGGGATTTTGGAAGCACATTCAAAGGGAGAATACACTCAAAACAACACTTTACCTACAATTACAGCTCACTCACATTTCTGTAAAAAACAGCCAGTAGTCATTTCACTACACACTTAATCACCCTTTTGTTTGCCTAGACCTGCTTACTCCCTGATGGCTCACCCCACGAAGCCAAGTTCTGCCACAGGCCAGGAGATACCCTTTTATGAGCCCTCCACGGCCTTCGTGATAAGTGTCTTGCAGCAAGTGGCTCCCTTCTCCATTCCATGTCTCATGACCTGCTCAGCTCAACATCCTATATTCTTGAAGTCGCTGGAATATTGTGCATCTTCACTTGTAGCAAAAGTTATCAATCTTCATTGATTGCAGCTGTGGAGCAATGACGCCATCCTGGTGTGCCATGCTGTGACATATGGGACATATTTAGTGACCCAAATCCCTATCGGCAGTGCCCAAAACGCTCACAGGGGCTCTGAGCCCAATTCTAAAAACATCACCATCAGAACTTGATGTATCTGGAAGCCAAGTCACCTCTTGTGCTTTTCCCTGCTGACCCTCAGTCTTCTAAGCCTCTCCCCCTTTTTCTTTGTGATTGCCATGGTTTAGAGGCTTGTCATTTTCATTGCCTTTCTCCTCTTTGTGCTGAACATCTATTATGTCACCAAGATTTCCCTACAGTAGTCACTCTGATCCTCCTCTTCCTTTTTCATTTCTGAAGCCACCACCTCAACCCAAATTTGGAATGCTGTAATGTCCTCCTAGTTGCCTTTTCTGTCCTGTCTTTTCCCAAGAGGATCTGCGGTACCATCTTCCTTGTGCCACTACCTTGCTTAGGGAAGGAGCCTGGCCTTTAGACTGAGTCATACCTGCTTCAGATCTCAACTCTTCTACTCAGCAGCTGTGGCCCCGGGGGACATGACTTAACTGTGATCTTTTAATATACATTTATTTGTTTTTGGCTGTGTTGGGTCTTCGTTGCTGCGCGCGGGCTTTCTCTAGTTGTGGCGAGTGGGGGCTACTCTTCATTGGGGTGCACGGGCTTCTCATTGTGGTGGCTTCTCTTGTTGTGGAGTATGGGCTCTAGGCATGCGGGCTTCAGTAGATGTGGTTCGCAGGCTCTAGAGCGCAGGCTCAGTAGTTGTGGTGCATGGGCTTCGTTGTTCCGCGGCATGTGGGATCTTCCCGGACCAGGGCTCGGACCTGTGTCCCCTGCATTGGCAGGTAGATTCTTAACCACTGCGCCACCAGGGAAGTCCGTGACTTAACTGTCTTGAGCCTCAGTTTCCTCCTTAACTTGGACTGTTCTGTCCTTAATCAGTGCCTATATATGTTCTCCTTGGTATAGGGTTAATTTCTATATATGTACTTATGCCCCTGCCATCGTCCCTATTGAAATATAGCCCCCATTTCCGCCCAAATCTGTATTCTTCTCATCTTGTGAAACTCGACCTAAGAGTCCCCTCCTTCCAGAAAAACTTTTGTTTGACGGTAGGAGTACTTTTGGGCTGCTTCCTAGCTTGAATTGAGAATTGAGACAGCAGCCTTGCAGATGTGTCCCTTGCCACTAGGTGGAGTGCCAGGACAGAGAGGCTCCAAGGCACCGAGTCACGTGGAGTCCAATGGTTCAAGCTGGATCTTCTCAGGTGCCCTGAGAGGGCTGTGGTCCCAAACAGCCTTGGAGTGTGATGGAGAGGATGCCAGTGTCGAGAATCCTGGCAGAGCTGTGGACCCCTCAGAAAAGCTACCAGGTGCGGACACTGATGGAAGGATGTCTTGTCTGGTTGGAAGCTTGATTAAGTCTAATTAAAAGAGAATAAAGGGGCTTCCCTGGTGGCGCAGTGGTTGAGAATCTGTCTACCAATGCAGGGAACACGGGTTCGAGCCCTGGTCTGGGAAGATCCCACATGCCGCGGAGCAACTAGGCCCGTGAGCCACAACTACTGAGCCTGCGCGTCTGGAGCCTGTGCTCCGCAACAAGAGAGGCCGCGATGGTGAGAGGCCCGCACACCGCGATGAAGAGTGGCCCCCGCTTGCCGCAACAAGAGACAGCCCTCGCACAGAAAGAAGACCCAACGCAGCCATAAATAAATAAAAATTAAAAAAAATAAAAAAATAAAATTAAATGACGTGTTTGCATTTCTGAGAGTTTGCAGGGAAAATTGTTTACCTGCTACATGGCCTCATTGAGATTCCCCAAGTACACGGAACATTTATCAAGGGAAGGGCACAGATGTGCTTCTGATTTCTTCGTAGCCATGCTTTGTACCCAGTAAAATGCTCTGTTCACAGTCAGGCCTCCTCATTTGCCAGCTTTGTTGATCCTGTAGCAAGGGTTTATTAACTCATTAAAAATTCCAGCATTCTGTGGCTTTTTTTCTGACCACTGTGCCTTCTTATGGCTTGAATTGTGTTCACTTAAAAGATACGTTGCAGTCCTAGCCCCCAGGACCTCAGAATGTGACTATATTTGGAGATAGGGTCTTTATCAAGTTATAATGAGTTCATTAAGATGGGCCCCGATCCAATCTGACTGGGGTTCTCAGAAAAAAGGGAAATTTGGATGCAGACATGCATAGAGGGAAGACAATGAAGAGACCGAGAGAGACAGTCATCTGTAAGGCAAGGAGAGAAGCCTGGAGTAGATCCTTTCCTCACAGCCTCGGAAGGAACCAATTCTGCCAACACCTTGATTTTGCACTTCCAGCTTCCAGAACTGGGAGACAATACATGTCTGTTGTTTAAGCCCCCAAATCTGTGGGACTTTGTCTTGGCAGCCCCAGCAAACGCATACATGTCTCTCTTTTACTGAAAAACTTCCTTTATTCCACCAAGTGTCCTGACCAGAAGTGCACATGGTGATGTCAAGGAAACAAAACTTGGACGTAGGGGTATGCAGCCTTGCCCCCGCCCCCCCGAAAAATTTTTTCTCAATTTAGAGTGTAACCTTGTACATGGATGTGAGGCCATCTCCTTGTGAGATGTTGTATGTGGGTGAATATTTGTGTAATCCCTCATACAAATAGGTCCAATGATGGCAAACTGAGTCTGAAAAGCATTGGAAAGATCAGTAACCAGAGGCAGTGTGACAGAATTTCTGATGTTGTTGTTGGTGGATGAACCTGGCTCTCTGAAGAACAGACACCAACCTCTTGAGGGGCACCGTGGAGTAGTGGTGAAATGTCTCTGGAGCTAGACAAGTGAAATTCCATTATGTGACCTCTGGCAAGTTACCTAAAGCCTCAGTACTTCATTGGTTTCATCTGTCGAAGGTTCTTTAAAAAAATTTTATTGGAGTATAGTTGATTTACAATGTTGTGTTAGTTTCAGGTGTACAGCAAAGTGAATCAGTTATACATATACATATATCCACTCATTTTAGATTCTTTTCCCATATAGGTTATTACAGAATACTGAGTAGAGTTCCCTGTGCTATAAAGTAGGTCCTTGTTGGTTATCTATTTTATGTATAGTAGTGTGTATATGTCAATCCCAAACTCCTAATTTATCCCTCCCCCCACCTTTCCCCTTTGGTAACGATAAGTTTATTTTCAAAATCTGTGAGTCTGTTTCCGTTTTGTAAATAAATTCATTTACATCATTTTTAAAAATTAGATTCCACATATGAGTGATATCATATGATATTTGTCTTTCTCTGTCTGACTTACTTCACTTAGTATGATAATCTCCAGGTCCATCCATGTTGCTGCAAATGGCATTATTTCATTCTTTTTAATGGCTGAGTAATATTCCATTGTATATATGTACCACATCTTCTTTATCCATTCCTTTGCTGATGGACATTTAGGTTGCTTCCATGTCTTGCTATTGTAAATAGTGTGGCAATGAACATTGGGGTGCATGTATCTTTTCAAATTATGGTTTTCTCTGGATATATGCCCAGGAGCGGGATTGCAGGATCATATGGTAACTCTATTTTTAGTTTTTTAAGGAACTTCCATACTGTCCTTCATAGTGGTTGTACCAAGTTACACTCCCACCAACAGTGCAAGAGGGTTCAAAGGGGGTTTATTAACAGAACCCACCTCAAGGGCAGTTGTAAGGATTAAATAATCCAATATATCTAAAGAGTTTAGAACAGAGCCTAGCACATGGCAGGCATTCAATAAACATTTGGTGAATGAAAAAATTCAGAATTTGGCTAAAATCCTCAATTGTAGGGTTTGGGAGTTACACCATTCATCCCAGTGGTGCAGTTTAGGGAGATACCTTTAGAACAAGGATTCTTTTTTTTTTTGTAATGAGAAAACAATTTTTTTTCCTGCTTCGCGTGTCTCTTTAAACCTGCTTAGTAGAGGAAATCTATTCCCCGTGTCTGAATGTACAAACTCTACTCACTTTTATTTTTATTTTTATTTTTTGCATTGGCAAAGATCCAAAAACCTGGTAACTCTGTATTGGTGAGAATGTAAATTGGTACAATCTCTTTAGTGGGCAACTGGCAAGGTCTATTACCTTTTTTTTTTTTTTTCACACACACACACACACACACACACACACACACACACACACACTGTATTTTATTTTTACAAGAGATAAATAGACTGACACCAAGCATTGTACATGGATGACCACAACAAAAGCAACAATGATTGCAATTACCAAACACGAAACACACTCATACTATGTCATAATATTGACATTCAGTCCAGTAATCCTCCACTGTAACAGCTCCTTTACTTTGCAGTGAAAATTGATTTGTATATTCTTTGCCTCTGAGTCCTTGTGGGATTTTTTTTTAAATTCAGACAGAAAGTCACAAAAATTATACTCATCCTCATCAGTTCACTCAGTCCCATGTAATTAATTTTTTCTTTCATCTTGATCTTTTGTTAGCACTTTTATGAGTTCATCAATTTTTCATTAGAGTTCTGAAAATGCTTATTCATTCAGTTCAGCAGTACAGTCAGCTACCAGAAACCTGTACTTGTCAGAGTCTTTTCCATGAATTTCTTGAAGATGAAACCCTTTTATAGGAACATATTTGCAAAAGCATCAGAGTACACCCAGAACTGTCTGTAATGACAAAAGACTTAAAAATGACCACGGTTAAAGATTTGATGAAAGTTCATAATAATGCAGTTGACAAGAAAATTAGTTATTTCTGAGATATACATTCTAAAGTAATAACTAGGATTGTGACTTATAACATTATACCAGAACATATAAGATTTTTAGAAATTTCATGTAATGTCTGAAACATTTATATTAACATATTTCCATACAAATAACCCAATGAAAGTTTAGTATTAGTTGTTTTGTTTGTTTGTTTTTTTATACTGCAGGTTCTTATTAGTCATCAATTTTATACACATCAGTGTATACATATCAATCCCAATCGCCCAATTCAGCACACCACCATCCCCACCACACCGCAGTTTTCCCCCCTTGGTGTCCATATATCTAGAACAAGGATTCTTAACCTGTGACACTTACACTTCAGAGGTCCATGAATTACTCCAAGGACGTTCTTAAATCTCCTGAAATAACATGCACAATTTGAGGGTACAGGCAGGTGGGCAACTTTCATCAGAATTGTTCAAAGACCGTGAGCCTAAAGAGATTCAGACGCACTGCCTTGGAATTGGGCATTGCCATTTGGGGCATGGAGAGAAATACGCAAACCCGTAGCATTGTGTAGTAGTAGCAGCAGTAGTAATAACAGTAGTAGTGTGTGAGACCTAGTTTTGTGGTCCTTTGTCCACACAGGCATTCCCTGAGATCTGTTTCTTGGCTCTGCCCGAGGACCTGAGGCAGCTGCTTTCTTGTCACTTCGGGGTCTGGGAATCTCTACAATGCTGTTTCTGTCCCTGTCTAGACCTCCTGGTGATCCTCCACTCCTTGGAGCCTTTGGATTCCAACAATATCACCACTTGCCTGGGTTTCTGGTCATCTCCTCTCCCAACCCTTTTAGCCTTTTTCAGCTTGAAAATCAATCTTCTTGAAGTAAAATGCCAACAAAAGAGGATTTATTTTCTTTAAGAAGTTGTTCTTTCCCCTCCTTATTACTGTTTAAAAGGCCTTTTACTTATCCGTCTTCAGCAGTTTTCAAAAGCCTCAATCCATTTTGAGGTCTAGCCTTCCTGAAATTGTTGTTTGGGATTCATACCATTGCTTTTTTTTTTTTTTTTGAATCAATCATTAGATCTTTTCTCTCCTTCTATCATTTGAATTTATTTATCATTTATTCAGCAATAATGAGCATCTATTCTGATTCAGGCCCTGAAGTAAACAAAATACAGACCTTAGCCTCATGGGATTTACATTCTGGTGAAGGAGACAGAAAAAAAAATCTCAAGAAAATAAAGCAGGAAGAGGAGATAGAAAAGGATGTAGGGGTGCTATTTTAGACAGAATGGTAAGGGAAGGCTTCTCTGTGGGGATGACATTCAAGCAAAGACCTGAAGCCATGAGGAGATCTGGGGAAAGAGTACCCCAGCAGAGAGAACAGCAAGTACAAAGGACCTGAGGCAGCAGTGGGGTTGGTGTGAGTGAGGAACAATGAGGAGGTCCATATGGCTGCAGCAAAGTGAACAAAGTGAAAAATGTCAGGTTGGAGAAGGAGGCAGGGGTCGGGTAAGGTAAGGCCTTGTAAACCCCATAAGTAATGGTTATGTTCTGCAGACGATGGGTTGTCACCACTGAGAGCTGATCAGGAAGGTAAGCTGCCTTGTAGTGGAAAGTCTCACACTGGCAGCTGTGTTGTGAATTGCCTATGGGAGCCAGGGTGGAAGCATATATCTTTTCGTAATATGAGCTCATTTAGAGGTCTCCCTGCATAGCCACATGGCTGACTGTTTTTATTTTTAAATCTCATTTAGATGATTTGAGATTGGGAAATTTCTGGGGACAATTTTTGCTCTGGAATTTGAAGTAATGAAGGCAGATTTCCCCTTTTTAGAATCCTCATCTTTCGGAGCCACTTCCCTTAGAGTCTCTAGCAGTAGGACTGCAAATTGTGTTGCGTGCTATTTTGCTTTCTGCCCTTTTCCCCCTGGAGTCTGCCTTCTCAGATCCTCTCGTCTAAGTTCATGTCTGATTTCCACCCAAGCTTGTCTGCCATTATTATGAACCTCAAAATGTCATTATTATTTTTTCCCAAATTCTGGTCATTTCCTCATCCACAACCAGTTCTTCTCTCTTGCTGGTCAGGTTTAATCAATCAATCATTCTAGGGACAGTGGCCTATAACTCCCAGACCCAAGATTTTCCAAACTCTTAGTCCTTTCTAAACCATAAAGAGTTTGGGAAATCTTGATCCTTGAATTATCAGCGTTGGGCAAGGATTATTATTACCCCATTTTACAGATAAAGTAGCTGAGGCTCAGAGTTTCTGACTCTAAAGTTCATGATCTTTCTACTTTATCACTCTGCTCTCTAAGACAACATGCTCCTTGTTTCAATTAGTTTAAAAACTTTTAACTGAAAACTAGATGGTTGAGCCTGTTCTTTTTCTCTCTGGGTTGGTTTACAAGTTTTCTATTCTTAATTTCTTACTTAGAATTTTGATTGCTTGCAACACCCATCAGGGCAATTGCTTAAATACACCACAGCTTCCTGCTCTGGGTTTGGTCTCCAAAGCAGTTCACATGACCAGTCCAATGGTTAATTTTATGTGTCAACTCAACTGGGTCATGTGTCAAACATTCTGGGTGTTTCTGTGAGGGTGTTTTTGGATGAGATTAACATTTACATCTATGGACTGGGAAAAGCAGATTGCTCTCCCTAATGTGGGTGGGCCTCATTCAATCAGTGGAAGGCATGAATAGAACAAAAAGCCTGACCCTTCCCCTGAGTAAGAGACAAAGAATTCCTCCTTTGAACTGGGCTATTGGCTCTTCCTGGGTCTTGAGTCTACCAGTCTTCAGACAGGAGCTACACCACTGGCTCTCCTCGTTTCCAGACCTTCACACTCAGACTGAAACTACACTCAGACTGAAACTTATGCCATTGGCTCTCCTGGGTCTCCAGCTTGCTGACTCACCCTGCAGATCTTGAGACTTGTCAGCCTCCATAATCCTTCCAGTCAATTCCTTATAATCTCTCTCTCTCTCTCCATATATATATATATATATATATATATATATATATATATATATATACACATACATACACACAAAACAGAACCAATAGGAGATTAATTATATATATATATATATATAAATATATATATATATATATATATATAATTAATCTCCTATTCTGGAGAACCTCGACTAATACAGGCAGCAGAGGGCAATGTCTTGTCAAACACTACCTGTTTCCCATTTGGAACTGTTGGACAGTTGTTTTCTTCAAAAGGGAGAAAATCTTTCCAATTCTTTTTTTCCCAGGCAAAGTAAGCGATTTCAGAGAGGGAAAGGAGCATAAAGAGTTGTTGTCATTCCAAAACAAGCCTGACGCTTCCTAGGTGATGCATTCTGCATGAGAAAGATACTAAAATTCAGCTGCTAGTGACAAAACTAGTCAACGCAGCTTACTCTTCCAGGACATCAATGACCACATTATAACCAGTGGGATAAGCTATAACATAAGATTTCAGAGGTGGAATTTCTCTAACAGAAAGAACAGTGGAAGTGGAAAGAAAGATAGAAATTGATATTAATGACATAATGCATGTGTATACATTATGTATAATCTTCCATTCAACCTCTGTAAGAATATAAATGCAGAGAACAAGGTGTGGAAAGATGAGCACCAAACTTTTTTAACAGTGGTTTTCTCTGGAGAGAAGAAGGCACTTGGAGGGGGCTATAGTGAAATGGACTTACTCCTTTTAAGCTGCTTTGGGTTTAAATTTCTTAAAACAAGGTTGTATTCATGTATGATTTTCTTATTTAAAAATATTATTAAATAACACAACACATGCACTAGGATGGCCAGAAAAAATGGAAAATGACAAGTGTTGGTGAGGATGTGAAGACAGTGGAACCCTGGTTCATTGCTGGTGGGAGCATAAAATTGTGCAGCCACTTTTGAAAACAGTTTGGTGACTTGTCAGAAGATTAAACATTGAACTACCATATGACCCAACAATTCCACTCTTAGGTGTATTGCAAAAGGAATTGAAAGTACAGACATGAAAAGATATTTGCATACCCATGTTCATAGCAACATTATTCACAATAGCCAAAAGGTGGAAACTCAAGTGTCCATCAACAGATAAATAGATAAACAAAATATGGTTTATGTAACACAATGGAATATTATTCAGCTATGAAAGGAATGAAAATTTGATATATGCTATAATATGGATGGACCCTGAAAACATTATGCTTAGTGAAAAAAGTCAGACACAGAAGGACAAATACTGTATTTGTCTGCTTGTGTGATGTACCTAGAATAGACAAATACATAGAGACAGAAAGAGGTTACCAGGGGCTGGTAAGATAGGTCCAGTCTTCGCAACTAGTACAGTGCCTGTTGTACTAGGCGATGCGTTCTGCATGAGAAAGATACTAAAATTAATAGATATTTGTTGATTAATAGATATTATTATAATTAATAGATATTTGTTGATTAATACTAAAATCAATTGATATTTGTTCAATGAATAAATGAATTTCTGTGACTTTAATCGACTTTAAAAAAAATTCTCTGTCCTATCATTTTGGGCAACCATTGTCAATTATCTGATGCACAAGGAGAAATACAAGCCCAGAATTCGTATATTTGATTGTCATTAGCATAGAGGTGGTGTATCAGTTGGTGAGGGTTAAATGCTGTATCAAACAATCTCTGTATCTCAGTGAGCTGACTTAATAAAGGAATATTTTTCACTCATGTTATAGTTCAAAGTCAGTGGGGATGGGTTGGGGTGCTGCTTGGGCTCGACTCCATACAGGCTATTAGGGACCAAGCTTCCTTCTATCCAGTAGCTCCAGAGGGCCCTAGGCACATCGAAATCCCCACTGACTTCTTTGCACGTGGCTGGAAGATGAATGAAGAGACCGGTCTTGGAGGACCACGTGTGAGGTTTGAGTGGCCAGACCTGTAAGTGTCATAGTCTCTTTCCTCCACATTCCACTGATCAGAACTCAGTCACATGACTACACTGAATCAGGAGGGATTCTGGGAAATGTGGCCTAGCTGCAGGCAAAGTTGGAAAAGGAAATGGTGTTTGATGAATATGTAGCATCGTCTGTGTCACAGATAATATAGATGTGGGGAGCACTCCTAGGGTAACTGTGTCATGCGCATGCTGAGTAAGAGAAGGAGAGGCAAAGCAAAGAGACTGAAAATAAGGAAAGTGACTGCAGGAAACCTAAGGGAACGAAACGTCACAGAAGCAAGGGGAGAGTGTGTCAACAGACAGACCTTAACAACAGCAATTTCTGTGGAACCCAAAATGTGGTGGCTTAGGGGTGAAATGTTTGAATGTTTAAAGGGAAGTAACCATAGTAAGTAAAACCAGTGTGGTATAGGGCCAGGAAAAAATTGGACTACTGGAACAGAAGAAATGGGCTTGAAACAGACTTAAGTGTATATGACAGCTTGGTTTATGTCAGGGCTGCTGTGAAAAGATGGACTGTTTCTGCTGCATGTATGTATGCGGCTACCTATGTATATATTTTTCTTTTTTTCAGAAAGGATTTAAGGATACTTGAAAAGATACATTCTGGTGACAAAAATAAAACAAATGATTAAAGAGGGAGAAAATGACACGCTGGCACAATGAGGTGAAACATGCATTTAGGTTTGGTAACTTTAAACATCTCTGACCACTTTAAACATCGGTGCTAAGCTGATTTTAGATACCTTGATCAATTTGTGGTGAGATCTATCAGATGGATAATTCCATTCATGTAACTTGCTCTGCAATATCACTTGTCAGGCAGAGACTCGCATTTATTCTGAACGTTGCTATGAGAATCATGCAGTCCCTGGTCTTTGCCCTGTGTATTGTACAACAGCATTTGACAACAAGCAATAAAACCTGGCATGAACATTAGACAGGCACTGACTGTTCTGGCTTCAGAAACAGCTTCTAAGTCACACAAGAACCTTGGGTTCATTTCTCTATAATCATATCTTCTTTCTGACCCCAAGTGGCACCCTATGAGCCATCCTATGCTGTGTTTACTCTGATGCCTTTCTCCTAAGCTTTTTGATACCCATAAGCCTTCACATGTCTTGATGCCTACGATGTCCCCTTATTTTTTCTCTTCCCCAGCAGACTCATTCTTATCCTACAAGATCCAACTTACTTGTCACATGCTCAAGGGGAATCTTTCATGACTGGCCTGACATGGATCTGTGCTCCTCTCTGTGCTTCCCTAGCCCCTGTCCTCTCTGTCATAGCTCTGGTTCTACAAGATTAGCAAGGTCATCAACTCCACTGACCTTGTGCTTCAACTCTGCATCCTTGGGGCCCAATACCTGGCATGATCAGAGTTGTCACACTATGTGTGGACAGCTTGTAGTAGACAAGTGGGGATTTCCACTTAAAACCACAACTACCATTTCAATCTGCATGATGATTACATGGGAGTATACATTTGTCAAATTTCTCATCAAGTTTTACACTTATGATCTGTGCAATTTTTTTTATGTACGTTGTACCTTGATAAAGCACTGTTAACTCGAAAATTTTTTAAAAGAGAAAAATCCATCCCCTTAACCACCTGCAGTTGCTTTTGCTTTCCAGGGGAGAGGCATGGTTTTCTCTGGGTAGATAGTTCTTTGCTTACGGAGATACTTGGCTGCCTCGGGGATGAAAGGAGAGAGTCACAGAGAGCTGAATTGCTGAATTTCTCCCCCGCGTGAAGGCGACAGAATCTGGAATTTCCTGGTGCAGCCACTTTAACACTAAAGGAAAGTGTCCCCTAGTGTTAAAGGGCTTAGGGACCACATGAGACTGCTACTTTGCTTAGTGACACTTTTCAAAGGCCTTTCATATCCACTCTTTTGTTTGTCTTCAGGACAGTAAATGTCAATATGGCCTCAGGGTCCTTCTGTGAAAGGATCCATCCAGGGTGATCATCTCAGCCTGGGGCACAGGTGCCAATGACCAGGAAGTTTTGAGAAACTGGAACACTGGGCAGAAGTGTGCTGGTCATGGGCCCGGGGGTAAGAGAGTCATGCCAGAAGTCCCTTAGCCCACAGGACAGCAGAAGGAAAGGGATCTGGATGTTCTGAATTGGATAAGCTGGGGTGCAACTCACTCAGGCTTCCTGAGATGTAAACACTGGTTTGGGGGTCAGACTAAGCTGAGTTGAGTCCTGGCCTGGGCTTCGTGGTAGCTTGTGTGACCCTGAGCAAGGTAATTAACCCCTCAGAGTCGCGGGTCCCTCCTCTGTGAGATAGTCATAGTCTTTACCTCACACGAGTGGGAGCAGAGAAAGATATTATATTAGTCTATTGGGGCTGCCGTAACAAAATACCAGCGACTGTGGGGGCTTAAACAATGGAAGTGTATTGTTTCCCAGTTCTGGAGGCTGCAAGTCTGAGATCAAGGGGTCAGCAGGGTTGGTTCCTTCTGAGGCCTCTCTCCTTGGTTTGTAGATGGCCATCTTTTCCCTGTGTCCTCACATGGTCTCCCCTCTGCCTGTCTGTGTCCTAATCTCTTCTTCTTATAAGGACATTACTCACATTGGATTAGGGCCCACCCCAATGACCTCATTTAACTTTAATCACCTCTTTAAAGACCCTATCTGCAAATACAGTTACACTCTGAGGTACTAGTGTTGGGACTTCAACATATGAATTTTGGGGGACCACAATTCAGCCTAGAGTAGATATCATCCCAGGGTCTGGCCAACAGGAAGTCTCACTAAATATGTGTGTACTGTTGCATGGGGCTTTCCCTGTTACTACAGAAGTAGTGCCTAGGGGATAAAGAAATGGGAAATGCCCACTTTCTAAAGGATCTAGGGTGATATAGGAAGCAGATAGCCTCTCCAGAGTTTTGGTAAAATATGGGCAGAACCAGCGCTGCTACCAGCAACCATGGGCTCACTGCCACCTCAGTCCTTATTCCAATTGTATCTCCTTCATGCTGGCAGTATCCTCTACTAGACTGGGAGCTCCCCCAAAGCAAGGCTTGGAGAAGCCTTGCTTTCTCCAGTTTTCTGTTGAAGCCCTAGAACAAGTGAGGGGACCATGACTCTAGCCATCCCTATCTTCTTGTCATGGGGATCCCAGGGGTGCCTTCTCATGCTGAATGCCTGTTTGGGTCAAACCCTTCCAGCTTCTGGTCTCTGAAAGCAGCTAAGGGAAAATATAGTGGCCCCTAAGGTGTGCTTTCTGACACATGAGCTTGGGTTAATTACCTCTACTCCCTATAGGTCAGTTCTCTCTTTTGTAAAATGGGGGTTACAACTAGGACTGGCTACATAACTTGCGGAGCCCGCTGCAAAATAAAAACTCAGGGCTGCTTGTTTAAAAATTAAATTTCAAGATGGTGACAACAGAGCATTATACCAAGTATGCAGAACCTTTCTAAGCATGGGGCCCTTGGGGACCGCCTAGGTGGCACACCCTCATCCATGAGGCTAGCCTTAGTTCTAACCTTGGGCTTGCTCCTTAACCGAAGCAGGTGTGTGCTATGTGATAATCTTGGGGAAAGTGCTTTACAAACAACCAAGTGCTAGACTTGAAGATTGAAGAGCTTCCTGAAGCCCAGCGTCTTCCAGTTCTTGGCATCTTTTGGGCTCATTTGGACTTTTCTAATTAGTTTGCTTACCCCACTGCACTCCTTTCTCATTCCCCTCTCAAGATCTCTTGCCCAGTGTGCAGCCCCCTTTCACTTGGCTATGGGCCATGGTGACCTGAAAGGACCAGAGTGAGGGGGTACCATCCATTCCCTGGGGCTCAGACCTACAGCTGTGCTCACGTCTCTGCCCTTGGGCTAGAGCAGTCTTGCTCTGTGGCAGCCTGGGAAATCCCAGTGTTCCCTAGCAACAAGGCCGAACCAGAGCTGTTGCTAGGGAAACCTTGGGATTTCCATAGCTACCAAGAGCTCAGTGAGCATCTCCATTCCCACAGCTGAAAATATTTGTTGTTAGCAGAAGAGCAGAAAGGAGAGCCGATGGTCTGCTGCCAAGGGGGGCAGGGTCGGTTCCTCTGAATCTCATTACCTGCACAAAGAGGGTCAAAAAAGTCACCAGGGGCAGGATAACTCCTCCAGGCTGACAAATGGATGGTCTCTCCTTTTACATAGACCTCCAAAAAATGGCTGGTCTGCTTGGAGTTGAGTAGTCTGCTGGGTTCTCACAGTGCCTGGTGCCCCTGGCACAGAAGTCACCATAGTATGTTGCATCTACACATCTGTGTGCCCTCCCACTCCCAGTGGCTGGATCTTACTGAGACTGTGTCATGGGCTGCTGTGTCCCCAGGGCCCAACATAGGGCAGGGCTTCTTAACCTCCTTGCTCATCTGGGGGAGACTGGCGGGGTCTGTCTGAGAATAGCGTTTCTGAATGCATGAAACAAAATAAGTAGGGTTACAAAGGAAAGCAATTTTATTGAAGTACAGTTATCAAAATATTTTAAAAACACAATTGTGATATTGTAAAGTATATGTGCATCTTCATTGATGCATTAAATAATACGACTGAGTAGTATGTCTAATAATTACTGTAATTAGGAAGTAGTGACAAGGGTAAAGAATATTTGGAGAGAGCTGATGCCATGGTAACATGATATAAAAATACCAGGGATTTCTCCTGGTGACAACGTTGCAGGTATTGCTAATCTTCCTGTGGTTGGTTGCCTGCATTAGTGAAAATAAAGAATATTCTTCCCCCATCTAATACCACAGAGCTTCCTAAATTCTACTAGGTTGTGGGCTCTAAGTTTGGACACAGCAAGTTGTACGAATGAATGAATGAATGAATGGGTGATGAAAGAGTAGGAGCTAAGTAAATTATCCAGTTTCCTTGAGAAAGTGAGTGGCTCAGCGAGAGGAAGGACCTTGTTCACAGTCATCCAGTCACCTTCAGACACCCTGCTCCTTGTCACTCTTCCTTTAAGAGCTGAGGAATTTCAACAAATGGTTTTGGAACAACTGGGTATCTACATGCAAAGGATGTTGAACCTTCATCTTACACCATATAAAAAATTAACTCAAAATTGATCAAAAACCTTAACATAAGTGCTAAAGCTAAAGCTCTTATCAGAAAACATAGAGGAGAAACTTCATGACATCGATATGGCAATGATTTCTTGGATATGACACTAAAAGCACAGGCAACAAGAGGACAAGTAGATAAAGTGGACTACATCAAAAATTAAAACTTCTGTGCAACAAAGGAAACAACCAACAGAGTGAAAAGGCAACCCATGGAATGGGAGAAAATATTTGAAAATCATATATCTGATAAGGGGTTACTATCCAGAATACATAAAGAACTTTTAAAACTGCACAACAACAAAACAAACAACCTGATTAAAAAATGGGCAAAGGACTTGAATAGAAATTTCTCCAGAGAAGATATATAAATGGCAAATAAACGCATGAAAAGATGCTGAACGTCATTAGTCATTAGGGAAATACAAATCAAAACCACAATGAGATACCACCTCACACCCATTAGGATGGCAACTATTTTAAAAACCCCAGAAAATAACAAGTGTTGGCGAGAATGTGTAGAACTATCATACTGATCCAGAAATTTCACTCTTGTGTATATACCCAAAAGAATTGGAAGCAGGGTCTTAAAGAGATATTTGCACACTCATGTTCTTAGCAGAACTATTCACAGTAGCCAAGAGGTGAAAGCAAATCAGGTGTCCATCAGTGGATAACTGGATAAGCAGAATGTGATACATACATACAATGGAATATTATTCACTCATGAAAAGGAAGGAAATTCTGACACCTGCTACAACATGGATGAACCTTGAAGACTTTCTGTTAAGTGATAGAAGTCAGTCATAAAAAGACAAATACTGTATAATTCCACTTCTATGAGGTCCCTAAAGTAGTCAAATTCATAGAGACAGAAAGTAGAAGGGTGTTTGCCCAGGGCTGGGCGAGGGGATGGGGAGTTAGTGTTTAATGGGAACAGAATTTCAATTTTGCAAGATGAAAGGAGTTCCGGAGGTGGATGGTGATAATGGCAGAACAACAGTGAGAATGTGCTTAATGTCACTGAACTGGACACTTAACAATAATCAACATAGCAAATTTTATGTTATATATATTTTACCACAATTGAAAAGATTGGAAGGAAAGGAGGAGGCAGCTTCTTGGTTTGAAAATGCCTTGTCAGGGAAAAAGGTGCCCATGAATCCTGGTGGGGGACTAGCAGGAAATCAACAGCCTTTCTTCATTGTCCTTCAACCTGAGGATGAGTGAGCCAGTATTCGGGACAAATGACCTGTACAACAAAACTGCCTAATAGGATATCAGAGAAGGATGCCTGCTACAAGGAACTCTTTGTAGGGACCTGAGGGATCTTCCAACAGCTCTCAGCTCTCAGGCTTCCCAATCTGCTCACTTTCGGCTCCTCAAGCCTGCAGACTGGGCTGAGACCTATGCAGCCAAGCACCCGGCTAAGTGAAGCCAGAGGAGGCATTGCCCCACAATCCCACGACTGAGTCATCAGAAGGGTGGGGACCTGGTAAGCCTGAGCCCCTGCACAGGGAAGCCCTCACAAGCCATAGAAGCTCAAGGGCACAAAGGCAGTGTCCGTAGGGGCCCTCAACATGGCAGGTAAGAGCTTTGCTTGAGGGGTGGGGTAAACCTGGGCCTCAGATTGTAGCCAAGTGGGGAGAGTGGCAAGATGCAAGGCTGGCTAGGTGGTCAACGTCCTCAGTGTGTAGGACCCCATGAGCCATGGAAAGGAGTTTGGAATTTATTCTGAGGAAAGTAGGGAGCCACTGGAAGGTTTAAGCAGGAGAGAAATGTGATCTAATTTATTTTTTAGTTAAGATCCATCTAATGACTGTACAGACAGGAAGAAAGATGCAGGCCGCGGTTGTCAGGCTCTTGCACAGTCCTCCCCACTAGCAGGAGCTCAGAGAACTGAGGGCCCGGCCCTGTGGCATTTCCTGGCACCGGCTGAGGCACAGTGGGCAGACGCTGGGGCCTGTCATCCTCTTCCCGTGTTGGCTTGTGCTCCTGATTTGGAAGTCGGGCCTTGGGGGTCCAGGCATCAGTTGCAAACTAGTAAAGTTAGTGAAGGCAAGGGGCTCCCGGTGGGCTTGGGCAAGTAGGGGCAGCTGAGAGGGCCAGTTGGGAAAGCAGAGATTCCCTCCTCGGCCAGACTGCTGTAGGGCAGGGGTGCTGGCTGGCAGCGTGCCTTGGTGGCAGAGGCAATCAGGTGACTAAAAGTGAGGAGGTGGCAGAGGCAGATATAAATGTTGCCACTTCTCTCTCCTAAGCTGGCCTTAACCTCAGGAAAAGGCTCCCTCTTCTCAAGACGGTTGCCTCCTGTGTCTTCTCAGGCTCTCTTGCCAGAAATCTTGCTTCCTACCTCCAGCACCGTGGGCTCAATTCACAGCGCAAATCATGCATTTCTAGGGACACCATCTGCCAACTTTTGTGATTTTGATTTCTGGCCATCCCCATTGTCACATTCTGCAGAGTTATCCAATGAGGAAAGGACTGGGAACTATCCACTGTATTTAGCAACAAAGAGACAGTGGAGTCTGAGGTTACATTCATTCATCCATTCATTCAACTAAAATGTATTGAACATTTGCTACATGACAGGCACATTGTTAAGGAAAACGGAAAGAACCATAAGAACAGGGAAGGAGCCAGGTTTCAAAGAAAGGAGAAAGTCTAGGACCAAACCTGTGTCCCTTCTGCCCTCTCAATTCCTAAAAGATGCTCTGGCAGCCATGAGCCCTACCAACGGGCCCATATGACTCAATCCACCTGCCTTCTCATGAGCAGGCTTGCCTAGGTGGCAGGATCCTGGGAGGTCATGGGCTCAAGCAGACTGAGCCCAGAGCTGGGAAGAGAGATATTCCCCTACCCCTTCTTGCTTGTGGGAGTCAGGGTAAGATTTGAGGCAGCTTCGGGGATCAGGTCCCATGGCCTGGCCTTCACAGGTCCATCACAGGCACCTGCAGAGCATGCAGCAGTGTCCAGGGACAGTGACCTGGGACCTAGCGCACCACAAGATGACAGACCAGGGCTGGGGTGGCATGGCTTTTGCACAAGGATCTTAGAACATTTTAATTCTAACTGCCTTTTCCCATCTTTTATGTTATTGCTGTGGCATATTCCCCTATACATTTCTGAGTCACTGTTCATATATTTTTTTAACATCTTTATTGGAGTATAATTGCTTTACAATGGTGTGTTAGTTTCTGCTGTATAACAAAGTGAACCAGCTATACGTATACACATATCCCCATATCTCCTCTCTCTTTTCTGCTCTACAAAATACACTACCAAGAGAATGAAAAGATAAGCCACATACTGGGAGAACATCTTTGCAAATTCATAACTGATAAAGGACTGTTATCCAAAATATACAAAGAACTCTTAAAACTTAACAAGAAAATGCACAACCTGATTAAAAAATGGTCCAAAGATCTGAACAGGCACCTCGGCAATGAAGAGTTACAGATGGGAAATAAGCATATGAAAAGATGCTCTATCTCATACATCATCAGAGAAATACAAATTAAAACAACAATGAGATACCACTGCATACCTATTAGAATGGACAAATTCTGAAACACTGACAACGTCAACTGCTGGTGAGAATATGGAGCAACAGGAACTCTCATTCATTGCTAGTGGGAATGCAAGATGGTACAACCACTTTGGAAGACAGCTTGGACGTTTCTTACAAAACTATACTCTTAACCACACAACCCAGCAATCACACTCCTTGGTATTTACTCAAAGTAGTTGAAAACTTCTGTCCCCCCAAAACCTAGACATGGATGTTTATAGCAGCTTTATTCCTAATTGCCAAAACTTGGATGCAAACAAGGTATACTTCAGTAGGTAAATGGATACATAAACTGTGGCACATCCAGACAATGGAACACCACAATTCAATGCTGAAAAGAAATGAGCTATTAAGCCATGAAGACATGAAGGAATCTTCAATGCTTATTACTGAGTGAAAGAAAGCCAATCTGAAAGGGCTACATACTATATGATTCCAACTATATGACATTCTGTAAAAGGTAAAAATATGGAGACAGTAAGAATTCAGTGGTTTCCAGGCGATGGGGGAAAGGAAGCATGAACAGGTAGAGCACAGAGGGTTTTTAGGGCAGTGAAACTACTCTGTATGGTATATAATGGTGGATACATGTCATTATACATTTTCCCAGACCCATAGAATGTACAACACCAAGAGTAAACCTGTGGACTTTGGGTGATAATGATGTGTCAATGTAGGTTCACCAGTTGTAACAAATGTACCACTCTGGTGCCAGATAATGGGAGAGGCTACACATGTGTAGGGGTAGGGAGTATATTGGAAATCTCTGTACCTTCCTTTCAATTTTGCGCTGAATCTGAAACTTCTCTGAAAACCAAGTTGTGTTAAAAAAAATAAAATGTCAGACTCAAGCCCTAACAGTTCCATAATTACATTAAAACCGTGGTCTAAAATACATCAATTAAATGACAGAGAGTGGAAGAGTGGATTTAAAAAATGACCCAATTATATCATATGTATAAGAAACTCATTTCAAATATAATGATATAAGTATAATGAAAGCAAACAGGAATATCATTGCAGCTTTATTTGTAATAGTAAAAAAGTTGCAAACAACCAAAATGTCCTTTACTAAAGGAATGATTACAGAAACTGCTTCTTGCATACCATGGATTACTACTCAGCAATAGAAATGAGCAAACTCTTGATACATGCAGTAATTTGTATGGCTTAAAGGACATTATTCAGAGTGAAAACATCCAGTCTCCAAAGGTCTCATACTGTATGATTCCACATATATAGTTTTCTTGAAATAATAACATTATAGAGACGGAGAAGAGACAATTGGTTTCCGGGGGCAGGAATTGTGAGAGTAGAGGGATGAATATGATTATAGAGGGGTAGCACAAGGGAAGACTTTGTGATGATGGAATAGCTCTGTATCTTGATTATCTACACTTGTGATAAATAGACAGGACTAGGGCTTCCCTGGTGGCGCAGTGGTTGAGAATCTGCCTGCCAATGCAGGGGACACGGGTTCGAGCCCTGGTCTGGGAGGATCCCGCATGCCGCGGAGCAACTGGGCCCGTGAGCCACAATTACTGAGCCTGCGTGTCTGGAGCCTGTGCTCCGCAACAAGAGAGGCCGCGACAGTGAGAGGCCCGCGCACCGCGATGAAGAGTGGCCCCCGCTTGCCGCAACTGGAGAAAGCCCTCGCACGGAAACGAAGACCCAACACAGCCATAAATAAATAAATAAATAAATAAATAAATAAATAAATAAAAATTAAAAAAAAAATAGACAGGACTATACTAATACATTGTATCAATGTCAGTTTCCTGGTTTTGGTATGGTATTATAGTAACCCTTGGTTGAAACTGGATGAAAGGTACACAGAACATTTCCATACTATCTTTGCAGCTTCCTTGAATCTACAATGATTTCAAAATAAAATTTAAAAGAAAGCAAATGCAGACTTCCATTTTTTACAACATATTTTAAAAGACCCCGAATAAGCATCCTCATGAAAACGACTAAAACGCTGAGTAAGTCAAAGCTTCTTAAATGCATCACTCCTTGGTATTCAAGTATGGAATTCACAGAAGCCATAAATGAAATGATAGCAGGACTCCTGGGAGGTGAGAGTATCAAAGTCAGCTTTTACCCTTGAGGTTTCTGAAAAATTTGGAGGCTTTGTGTTCCATTTTGATGGCTACATAAAGTACACAGGGCAGGAGATGAAATTTAGAGCCTGCCTAAAGTGGAAGTCTAATGGGAGATTAATAGGAGGTCTAATAGAAGAGCCCCTGTTTGGGAACTTGTTACACTATCAGTAAAAGGATAAATAATAATAAGCCTGCCAGATAGATGGAATGACAAGGAAATTTGCTTTGGGTAGAGGAGAAAAATCTTACCCTGAAAAATTATAATACTTGTAGATTATATACATTATAAGGCACTGGTATCCAGAGTATATAAAGAATTCTTACAATTCAAAAATAAAAGGACAAATGTTGCAATTTCAAAACTGGAAAAATATTTAAATACACATTTCTTCAAAAAAGGTATATGAATGGCCAATAACTACATGAGAAGAAGCTCAAGATTTTTGGTTATTAGGGAAATGCAAATCAAAACCACAGAGATACCACTTCACAACCATTAGGATGGCTAGAATCTAAAAGGCAGATAATAATAAGTGTTGGTAAGAATGTGGAGAAATTGGAACCATCATACACTGCGGTAGGATTGTAAAATGGTGCAGCCACTTTGGAAAACTGTTTGGCAGTTGTTCAAAAAGTTAAACATTGAGTCACTGTTTGACCCAGCAATTGCACTCCTAGGAATATACTCAAGAGAAATGAAAACATATGTTCACACAAAAACTTGAACATGAATGTTTAGAGCAGCACTGTTTACAATACCTCAAAGTTGGAAATGACCTAAATGTTCATCAATAGATGAGTTCAACACCATGTGGTATATCAATACAATGGAATATTATTTGGCCATAAAAAATAAAAATATTATACAGGCTCCAGCATGGATGAAACTCTTGAAAACATTTTGCTAAGAGAAAGAAGCCAGACACGAAGGGCCACATATTACAGGATTTCATTTATATGAAAGGTCCAGAATAGGCAAACTTGTAGAAACAGAAAGCAGACTAGTAATTGTCTGTGGTTGGGGTGTGGGGTTGGGAGGAAATGGTGAATGAATACTAATGAATACAGGGTTTCTTTTTGGGTTGATGGAAATATTCTAAAATTGACTGTGGTGGTGGTTGCATAACTCTGTGAACATACTAAAAACTACTGAACTGTACACTTTAAATGGGTGAATTTCATGGTATGTGAATTATATCTCAATAAAGCTGTGTTTTGAAAAAGCAAGTTGCAGCATAATAGGAGCAATATGATGAGATTTATGTAAGTTGATGGAAGTTTGGGAGTATTAGAAACTTTTCATGAACAGCTGACACCTATATTTGCTGAATCCATTACTAATTTAATTAAATGATACATATATCCCTATTGACAGCCTAATTCTGTGAGGTCTGCCTTTCTCCTGTGAAAACTAAGCAGGCAGGGACCTTGGTGGCAGCTCTAAGTCCCCACACATCCCCATTGCACAGATGAAGAAACTGAGACCCAGAGAAGGGATGGCACTTGCAGCTTAGTAAGTCAGTGGCAGAGCAATGACTAGAATCTGAATTTCCTAACCCATTGTCCAAGGCTCTTACCACTGGACAACTTTTCATTAACCTTCTTACTTCCTTCTGCTTCCTTCTCCTTTCTGCTCACCCTGTCCTCAAAAACAGCCCTTTCAATGATTTGCTTCATAGATTTTTAAAAAATTATCTTCCTTCCCTCCCTCCTTTCTTCCCTCCCTTTTCCATTTCCTCTATCCCTTCATCTATTCTTCCCTCACTTTCCTTCCTGTTTTTAAAAACAGGTCTACTATTTTCTCAGGGAGCAATTTCAATGGGTTGTTTGTAGTCTACTGTAATCCAGGCCAGACTTTCCCTTCAATCTCCATCATCCCTCGAAGTGTCAGATTCATCCTCTGGGGGTTGCTTTATGAGCCCTAGGCAGTTAGGATTACAGATCTGGGAGGAGGTGGGGGGAAGGTTGTCAAATAAGAATAAGAATTGGAGAGGGTTGGGGCAATTGCCATTCCACACAGGTCTGAGGCTATGCGCCTTCTTGGTTTCTTAATCTTCTCCTTTCCCCCTCTTCTCAGTTCTGCTGAGTGTCTTTATATTCAAAGCGGGAAGCATGCATTTAAATCATTCTGTCTGCTGCTTGGACAAAGGACCGATATTTTTTCCTCCTTACTAGTCTGTATTGTATTTACAGTCTTTATTTTTCATTATTTAGAAGGTGACTCATGTCTAGCTGTTGGAATGAGGGAGAGAAGAGGCCTTCAGGACCGAGTGTTGTGGGTAGACGGTGTGGAGAAACTTATTCCTTAATGCCTGAAGTCTTGCCACAGTGTAGATTGTCCTAAGGAGACACATGGGGCCTTAGGTAGGGGTGGGTGCTCTGTGGGATAATATTGCCCCAACATAGTGTTTTCCACAACTTGGGGAGGTGTCATCTTCAGAAAACCAGATCTGGGCTGACTGTCCAGTTCTGACTTTCCTGCTCTCTGCTTGTCAGAGATCCTCACTTTCCGTTTCATAACACCCCAGAACACTATTAAATCAGATTTCTGTATTTGAAATAAAATAACAGCAGAGACTATCAGCTCCAGGATCTCTCTCTTACACACAAAGGATTACTTCTCCTTTCTTTCCTTCCTCAGTGCTTCTATTTGGCTGGTGTATTTCTGCAGTCCTTATATTTGGCCTAGAGATCAGGTCTACTCTTCCTTCCTCTTCTCTCTTCTCTTTGTTTTTTCTTTCCACTGTTTCACCTGGAAGGTGACTAGAGTGGAGGCTGTGGCTGTGGTGAATCCAGAATGACGGGAGTGGAATACTACAGAGAACTTGCCTTAGTCAAGGGGTAGGCCTGACCCTGCCTCCTCCACCTCCAGCAGCCTTCTTGGGCAGCAGTCAGAGTCCAGTACACAGTAGGTACTGGTACAGCTGTCTTTAGTCTCCTCTCTGGTGCAAAAATCATATCATGACTCTAACCTCTAGTTTTGGGGGCCAAAGAGCTTCGGCTGAGTGGGCAGGTGCCTGGCTGGCCAGCCCATGGTCTCTTCAGAGGGTGAAGCCCTTGGCACCATGGTACCTGGAAGAACCTCTGGTAGTGAGGGTACAGCCTCGGGAAGGCATGGGGCTCATTTGCTGTCTTGGCACCCTGTGGGCTTTCTCACAGCTGGCAGCCTGGGAGGGAGTCAGAGAAAATCCCAAGGAAACTACAACGAATCCAGCAAGGTTGAAGGATACAAGATCAACACACAAAATTAACTGTATTTACATACAACTATAATAAAAAATTGGAAACCATTTTGGAAAAAAACGGAAAAAATTAAAAACCTACCACTTTCTGGTGAGATTATGGATGCTTTTATTACTTACTCTGATTTCTGTGATGAGCATATGTTACTTCTATAGTGACCAAACTGATTCTTTTATAAACATTTAAAGTTTTAGAAGACTTTCCTGCCAGTCAAAAAGTTATTTGTCCAGGGCTTCCCTGGTGGCGCAGTGGTTGAGAATCTGCCTGCCAATGCAGGGGACACGGGTTCGAGCCCTGGTCTGGGAGGATCCCACATGCCACGGAGCAACTGGGCCCGTGAGCCACAACTACTGAGCCTGCGCGTCTGGAGCCTGTGCTCCGCAACAAGAGAGGCCGCGATAGTGAGAGGCCCGCGCACCGCGATGAAGAGTGGCCCCCGCTTGCCGCAACTAGAGAAAGCCCTCGCATAGAAACGAAGACCCAACACAGCCAAAAATAAATAAATTAATTAAAAAAAAAGAAATGCAGACTCTCAGGCCCCACCCCAGACCTGCTGAGGCAGAATCTGCATTTAAAAAAAAAAAAAAGTTATTTGTCCAGAGATATCCACTGCAGGTTTCATTTCATATGTAACAAGAAATCTCACAATTATCTCCATTAATATATGAATTTCCTCTTTGAAAAAAACTTATCATTTTCAATAGTTCCAAAATTGCAATATTTAGGTATAAATCTAATAAGACATGCACAGGGTCTGTATGCTGAAAACTACAAAATGCTAATGAAAAAAATGAAGACCTAAATGAATAGTAAATAAATAGTGATACCTACTGTGTTCATGGGCTGGTAGACTCAACATAGTGACAATGTCAATTTTCAGTAAATTGATCTATATATTTAAAGTAATGCCAATCAAAATTCCAGCAGGATTTTTTTGTAGGTATAAACAAGCTGATTCAAAAAGTTTATAGAAAGCCAAAAAAAAGTTTATGGAAGGGCAAAAGAACAAGAATAGCTAAAACAATTATGAAAAAGTAGAATAAAGTTGGAAGAATCACACTACCTGATTTTAAGAAAAGGCTATAGTAAAGGAGATGGTGTGGTATTGGCTAAAGGGTAGGCACATAGATCGGTGTTGCTGATTAGAGAGTCCAGAAATAGACTCAGTGGGCAATGAAGAGTTTGGGAAACAAGAAATGGGATGATAGCTTATGTTGAGAATGCAGAGGTTAGGGTGATATTTGCTGGCAGTGCAGACAGATAAATTAGGAGTCAGTGGACTGGGCAGAATGGAGTCCACACAAATAGGTGCCTGTGCAGGAGCATAAGGTCCATGTCTGAAGAAGCGTTTTCCAGCATAGAACTTTCCCAGCTGTGGTCAGGAGGACCTTGGAGTTCTGTGGCTGGGTGTCAGGGCCAACTTCTTCAAGGGGGTAGGCAGGATTCTGGGATTACACTCCTCACTTCCACCGGAGTGGTCTGCCTTGCTCATGTTTGTGGAGTGGATTTCTGCGGAAGGCTTCAGTTGGAATAAGAGGTTCCACATCTAAAATTTTGACAACCACTATCCACTAGATAAATGATGTATCATGGAAGCCCAGCCTCCAGGTACCAGAGCCCAATGTTGCCTCCAGGTCTCTGATCTGTTTATCATCAACAACTTTTGTTACCAAAGAGCTGCCAACTGCCTAAAACTCACACTAGGTTTGAGGACATAAGTGTCTGGATATTGGGGGAAGCAGAGAGAGAGTGTAAGCTCAGTCTTCCCAACGGTTGTCAAGAGTAAAGTCTTAAAAGTGACCTGACATAGCAAATGTAAGAATGAAAGGTCATTATTGTAGCTGTATGCATGAGCCACAAATACACAGAAAAATATATTTAAATACAGGAAAACTTTCTATAATTGGATTTTCTTGTTGAGTACTTTATCCCATTAAAGTCTTTCATAAATTTGATCTTTGTGCAACTTTAGTTTCCAACCGTGTTTGCAGGAGAGGAGATGGCATCCTATAGCATACAGGCCACTATCTAAGCAACACTCTTTTAAAAAAAATTTTCTTTTCCATTATGGTGTATCACAGGATATTGAATATAGTTCCCTGTGCTATACAGTAGGGCCTTGCTTTTTATCCATTCTATATGTAATAGTTTGAATCTGCTAATCCCAAACTCCCAATCCATCCCTCCCCCACCCCCCTCCCCCTTGGCAAACACATGTCTGTTCTCTATGTCTGTGAGTCTGTTTCTGTTTCATAGATAAGTTCATTTGTGTCATATTTTAGATTCCACATATGTGGTATCATGATATTTGTGTTTCTCTGTCTGACTTACTTCACTTAGTATGATAATCTCAAGGTCCGTCCATGTTGCTGCAAATGACATTATTTCATTCTTTTTTATGGCTGAGTAGTATTCCATTGTGTATATATACCACATCTTCTTTATCCATTCCTCTGTTGATGGACATTTAGGTTGCTTCCATGTCCTGGCTATTGTAAATACTGCTGTATCGAACATTGGGGTGCATGTATCTTTTTGAATTATGATTTTCTCCAGATATATGCCCAGGAGTGGGGTTGCTGGATCATATGATAGCTCTATTTTTAGTTTTTTAAAGAACTTCCATACTGTTTTCCATAGTGGCTGTACCAATTTACATTTCCTCCAACAGTGTAAGAGGGTTCCTTTTTCTCCACACCATCTCCAGCATTTATTCTTTGTAGACTTTTTAATGATTGCCATTCCCATCAGTGTGTGGTGATACCTCACTGTGGGTTTGAGTTGCATTTCTCTAATAACTAGTGATGTGGAGCATCTTTTCATGTAAGCAACACTCTTTTTAACCTAAACCTATGGTCTCCAATGACCCCTATTGATGCAGCCTAACCTAATGTGAAGCCCAGGCTCCTCTCCTGGTAGACATGTTTCCTACCGTCCACTGGACAGCCCCACATGGTCAGCTGGCAGAAACTCAAGGTCTACATGGTCCATACTGACCACATCCTTCACACCTTTCCTCATCAACTCACCACCAGCTCTTCCTCAATCTCAGCTGAGATGAACAGCTTCTGCCTAGTTAGAAACCTCAGAGTTCAAGGTCATTTTATACTCTCCTCACCATGTCATGGTTCGTAACTTCCTAAAACTCTCTCACATCTGTCTATACCTCACCATCCTCCCACCCAAACTGAATTAAGTGCTTTATCATGTTCTTTTTTTTTTTGGTTTACTTGGTATTCTTTCTCAGCATGTGTTCAATAATATTTGATGGATGAATGAATGAATGAATCAAATTACTGGAGGGTCTCATTCACTGATTCAAAATGTGGAGGCTGCCTCCTCTCCTGCCTGGGCCTTCTGCCTACATGGAAGAAACATCAAGTGCTACAACTGCTCACATAACTCATAATTCCCATGGGGAACTTACCGAGGGTGTCATTATGGGTGTGTCTTCTCCAGGTCCAAACACCATCTTGGAGGTGGGTATGCTCTCAACTGATCAGTCCATGATACTTCCTGCATCAGGCCCCACACATCTCCATCAGTTTAATAAGGAAGGGTGCCATCTCCAAGGGTTTTCCATTCACCCTGCAAATGTCTGCACCTTGGGCCAATCTTTTATCTCAGACAGTATCTAGTGGCAACCTGGGCCAGCCATCATAGCACAGGACACTTGCCTCTGGTGTTCCAAGAACTCAGAAACCCCAGGAAGCAGTGTGAGAAAGGGGCACCATCTGGACAGTTTTTCAAAGCATGTCCACACCCAGCCCTTTAGCTGCAGAGGCTGAAGAGATTAATCCCATGGCTTTCCCCTTCCAATTTCACCCTTCTTGCAGCTGCACACTCCCTTCCACAGCTCATGGGTATTCCTGGCCTATCTCAGGTCTGGTCTGTCCCTAGTGACCCACCCCACTCACTCACATGGCCCCCACCTCTATGGAGGGTTGCCCTGCACCCAGGGGGAAAGTCCCCAGCCTCCAGCAGGCATCACAACAGCTCCCAGCCCAGCCCTGAAACACTGGCAAGGATTCAAGGACCACTAGTATAGTCAGGAGATGAAGCTCCCCTGAATGATGCAGGGAGTCAGGTGTACTCTTCCTGACAGAGGTAAGGGGACTCTAAGGTTAGGGTGGGCTGTCTGGCGTGCCCCTGGTCCATTCATCCAATAGACCTGACCCCTCAGACCACCCTGCGACTTCTAGCTTGGGAGGGTCCAGAGATTTCCCCAGCCTATTCATGTTCCTTGTCCTGTATCCTTTCCCCTCCCCAACTTCTCTCCTTCGGGGTCCTTTTCCTCCTACACTGAACTCCGGATTCAGGGCCCTGGCTGTCAGCCTGCCTGGGGCTCTCTGGACTTGGCTTTGCACATGGTGTCTCTCATGGACTCTGGCAATTGCTTTCCCCAGGATGCTCTCAATGCCCCTCCCTGGCAGAGGGTGTCCAGTCTGGTCCCCTTCCCTGGCTCCTAGTCATTCTGACCAAATCGTTCCTTCCCAAAGTAAAGGGGAAATGCCTGCTGATATCTTACAATCTTAATCATTTGTGATGCTTATAAGAATGTGAATTGGTATAGTACCTTTGGAATAAAATTTCAGAAATATTTATAAAATATTAAACTATTCACACCCTTTTCACACTAACCCAATCTTTATGTTAGTATGTATACCTTACCAGAAGACATCCACGTTTACCCAAGAATTCAGAGGTGTTGATTTCATTTTATTAATCATATAAGAAAGGGAAAACAACTAACACATCTATCAGGAAGAAACTGTTTAATTATGGTACATGCACACTTGAGCATTTCAGGGGGTAGTTTCAAAAGTGACATAGAGCTGTATGTGCTGTCAGGAGAAGATCCCGCATCCTTTTCATTCAGTGACAAAGGCTAGTGGCAGATCAATATGTACAACATTATATATGCATGTCAAATAAAACCGATATATTTTTATAGTATATATATCTATGAAAGAGCCCATAGGCCACTTTAAAGCAATGGACACTAGATTGTTCGTTGTGGTGACCTCTGAGCAGGAGGCTGAATTGTGGAAAAACTTTGTAAAGGGGATACTGTGATTTTTCTGTAGTTTTAGACGTTTTTGCAGTGGGAACATATACACTACTACCTTTCTAATTAAAATATGTATATAAACCTAACAACAGAAATAGTAGCTGTGTCCGTTAAAGTTACTGCAACCTGATGCAACAGGCAAACCCTGACATTTGAAAGGCTAACACAAGGACAGTGTGTTTTTGTGCAGGTAAATTCTTGTGTGGTTTGGCAGGGGCCCTCAGGTCTAGGGACCCAGGGATCCAGGTTGCTTCCATCTTGTGGTTTCAGCACCTCAACACGGGGTCACCATGTTTGCTGGTGAATCGAGGGAGAGAGCAGGGAAGTGGCATCCTGGTTCTCAAGTGCCCGTATGTGACAGACAATGCTTCTGCTAGTATCTCAGTAGCAAACGGTCGTCACATGACCCTTCCTAACTACAAGTGGACTGGCATTGTAGTGTACCCTGTGTGCAGGAAGGAGAGCAAGACAAGATGTGGACGGGCATTGGAGCCTCTCCCATGCACCGTTACAAAGTAGATGCTCAACAAAAACCAACTATTTTGATTTGCTATGACGACAACCGTCTTCATGGCTTGGAGGAGTTTCTGAGGTCACATTTGCCTTGAAATTCTCTGCAATTTTCAAGCATCTACTATGTGACAGATGCTTTCAAATACAGGATCACATCTAATTGTCAAATGGTTCTGTAAATCTCAGCAGGGAGGATTCACTTCGTTCACTCAATGACCCTTTACAGAACTTTTTGCAACAACCTCTGTAATTTCATTGAACCGAGAATGTTCTCCTTCCATTTGATGCAAGCTCACCATCCTATCCCTCTGAGTCTCTGCTCACCCTCGACGTGACTGAACTTGCCTGAGCCCCTGCACAGGTGCCATTAGGCACACTGAAAGCCAGGACTTTCCTGCTTGTACCAGACAAGAGACAGTGGGAGGATGGTTAATTACTTTCTCTTTTTAAAATCAAAGGTAGCATGTCCACTGAGGAAGCATTTTTCACCTCCTAGGAGTATTCTAAAGTTTTAGAAATTCAGCCTTAGTAGATGTTTGTTTCATGGACTTTCCTCATCTAGCATTTATGAAGAAGATGCTATGGACTCAACAGTGTCCCCCAACAGTCATATGTTGAGGCCTAACCCCCAATGTGATGTATTTGGAGATGGAGCCTTTGGGAAGTAATGAGGTCTAGATGAGGTCATGAGAGTGGGACCCTCAGTATAAGATCAGTGCGCTTATACAAAGCGACACCACAGAGCTTGTTACTTCTCTCTATCCCTCTGCCATGTGAGGACGTAGTGAGAAGGTGGCCATCCACAAGCCAGGTAGAGAGCTCACACAAGGAACCAACCATTCTGGCATCGTGATCTCTGGCTTCCCAGGCTCCAGAACTGTGAGAAGTAAACGCCTGTTGCTTCAGCTACACACAGTCTATAGTATTCCGTTATGGCAGCCTGAGCAGATTAATACAGGCGGCTTTGGGTTTTAATCACCTAGGTAAGTTGATTCATCCGTTTATGTGTTCAGTGGCCAGTTTCAAAGAAAATACGCCATTAAAATCTTACTGTAAATATCAGGTATTTTCAAAAATTCTCTCTCTAGCTTCAGGGTTATATCCCAAGAACTGTTAGATTATGGGCCAAATCACACTCTACTCACCAGTTCATTTGGAAAACATATTGAGAGCATATTGAAGATGTCCAGTAGGATGACCAAACATCAAAAAGTCACTGTGCAAATTCGAAGGGATTTTTGCCATCAGAGGGGTTCCATGGTGAGGGACAAACAGTCAGGGGACTTCTGCAAGGAGTAGGAATACTGTTAGGGGAGGGCAGGCGATTCTGGGCAGTTCTACTGGGAGCAGGGTGCAGCCCTCAGAAGGGGCAGCAGGTGGTCAGCAGGTTCAGGTTCCGGAGCCTGACAGGAGGGCACGTGGGGGAAGAGCCGGGGCCGGGTGCTGTCACAGGGGAAGGTGCTGGGGCTGGACAGACATGCCGGAACCTCAGCCCGCAAAGACCCTGGGACTCGGGCGGGAGGACCCCAGGTTAATAAAGCTCACAGGCAGCACTGAGGTCGTCTTTGATTCTCGTTGTCGCCTTTCTTGGGCCTGCTTTTTGTCAACTGAAAGACACCGTGTAGCACTGAGAAGAGCAATGGGTCGCCAGTCAGGAGGTCGGCCACGGGCCGGGGGTGGGTGGGAGCAGCGTGGGCTCGAGAGGAATTCAGACCAGGTCTCTGGTCCCCACCCCGTCACTTAGCAGCACGTGACCCTGGGAAGATTCCCAAGCCCCGTGGCCTCAGGTTCTTCACCTGTGAAGCGAGTAGGTGTGACGAGCCGTGTCTTGTAGGGTTGCAGGGATGTGTGTGAGGTACGTAAAGCACCTCACAAGGCCTGGTCTAATCTTTATGATTAGCAGTTATTTGTATTAGTATTTGGACCTCAGATCCCACAGCTCTCGGCTCTGGGAATTTTTGTTGCTGCTGTTGTCTAGGATATCTCAGACAGCATGCAACACAATAGGACAGGGAGTACTAATTCAGCCAGAAACTTTGCTTTGTTAATAAAACTCAGCACAATCTCCTTCCTAGAGGCTCTACTATTTAATTCGGGTGTGGAGGAGACTTCCCCTGCAGGATGCAACCCAAAGCTCCTAGAATTTATGTCAAGAACCAACTCCTTCCCTCCCTCCCAGCTCCTCTTCCATCCAAACCATGATTTTCATTCATTCCGCCTCCACTAAAAATCTATGCACTGCTTAGAGTTGTCCAAAACACTCTCGAGATTACCTAATAATAATGTCATTTTAATGCCATGGGCTCTGGTTCTCACAGACCAGGGAAAAGAGTGCCTGTCCATGGACTTCTGGACATCACTTCCAAGGAGTGTGACCACACTTCTCCAGAAATCCTTGCAGATGGTGGGTATAAAACAACTACTTCTTCACTGTGGTCCACTGCAATGAGACAAGAGCCAGGACACATTCCTTCCTGCTCCAAGATGAGATTTCTCTCAGGTTTATCCGTGATCCAGAAGGACACCTCACAGCAATGTCCCATTTCAGACTCTCCTCTCACACTCAAAACACACCGTCTGCATGTCTGATGGCTGCCACCACCCAGCTTCATCACCGTCACCTCCCACAGAAGAACCCCTGCTTCCCAAAGGCCCAAACTGCCCTGGCTCGGGGCACTTACACTCCAGGGCTCGCTCCTGGAGCCCCACCGCCTTGTCCCATGTTGACTTGTTCTGTGGGACTTGGGGGACGTCTCACCATCCTCCTCATGTGACTGCGGCTCCTAGACCATCACTCTAGGTGTCGGTGTGTCCTGCTTTTCCTAGTGTCTCCACTAGAAACATAGGGCCTTCCAAAGAGCAGAGGCTCCTTGAATGTCTGTGGAAATAATGAGCCAGTGAGCAGGGGTCTTACGTAGATTAATTTTCTCCAACTTTCTTAAATAAGCCAAACAAATTCAGGTTATACACATATATTTTAATTTTACAGAATGACAGAAGAAAAGGGATAAGAAGCCAAGAATTAACTTTTGTTTCTCTATTTCTTGACCTCATTAATTGTGCTGCTAATTACTTTCATATTTCGAAGTAAATTCCTATTCCAATGCTGTGTTATCTAGTTTGGGATCACAAACTATGATGGAAGGTTTCCCAATTGGTTTTACAAATAGCAAAATTCAGGTTTGAATTGGATAAGTACAAATATATGCGATCAATACCATTCACAATCTTAGAAAATGAAGCTTATTAAGCAATATTACTAATATACAGAAATCTGTTGCATTTGTATACACTAACAACAAAGTATCAGAAAGAGAAATTAAGGAAACTATCTCATTTACCATTGCATCAAAAGTGTAGAATACCTAGGAATAAACCTACCTAAGGGGCCAAAAGACCTGTACACTGAAAACTATGACAGTAATGAAAGAAACGGAAGACAACACAAACAGATGGAAAGATACATTGCATTCTTGAAATGGGAGCATCAATATTGTTAAAATGACCATACTACTCATTTCAACCTACAGAACTGCAATCAATGCAATTCCTATGAAAATAACAATGCCCGGGGTTTCCAGGGCTGACAGTTGGGTCAGGCCAGATTTCTGTGGGCCCCCCTTTGTTCCGGGGATTGGGCTCCCCTCAGTCCTCTCTCGGGGTCCACACCTTGACACCTGGCAGATCCTGGGACTCCTCCCTCTGCTGACCTGATGTTTCCCCTCAGACCAAGGTCTTCGCATCCCAAGACGCCTCCATCCCCAACCACGTGGCAGAGGTGAGACCCTGCAACGTTGTCAGCCCTGCCCGGGACCTCCCAGGGCTGACAGCATGGGCGAGCTCCTCTGAGGTCCCCTCTGTTCTGGGGCCCAGGGTCCCCTCTGTCCTCCCTCAGGGTCCTCACCTTGACGCCCGGCAGGACCTGGGATACCCCCCTTTGCCCACCTGAGGCCCTGCCCCTTACCCCAAGTCCCCACTCTCTCTGGGACCCGCATGTCAGGAAATGCTGCCTGGGGTCATCCCTCCCCGGTGTTGCCCAGGACTGACCACACGGATGGGTTTCTGTGGGCTCCCCTCAGTCCTCCCTCAGGGGCCTCGCCCTCACTCTGGCAGCACTTGGACCCTCCCCTCTATCGATCTGAGGCCCCGTCCTTTATACCAAGTCCCCAGGGTCTGTCAGACCTGATGGGGAAATAAAGAAAACAATGCGTGTGCTCATCCTGCCCCCGGGACTCCCAGGGCTGTCGGCAGGGGCGGGGATCTGTGGGGTCCCCTCTGTCGTCCCTCAGGGTCCTCAGCTTGAGCTCTGGCAGGTCCTGGGACGCCCCCTGTGTTGACCCAGGGCCGGACCCTCACACCAAGGCCCTCACTGTCCTGAGACCCCCGGTGGGAATCTATGGACAGCACATCAGGCCACCAAGCCCAGGGCTTCCCAGGGCTGAGATGATCCCGCTGGGTTCCCTCAGCCCTCCCTCGGCTCCTCACCTTCCCTCCCAGCTGGTCGGGCCCCCCCCCTGCCCACCTGTGTTTGGTCCCCTGAGGCCCAGGCCCTCCGCAGCCAGGACCCCTGAGAGGGAAGCGGGGGTCGGGGGTGGCGCTTATTCCCACAGCCCTGCCGGGGGTCGCTCAGGGCTGACAGCAGGGCCGACCTGGATGCCTTGTGGCCTCCGAGTCCCCCTCATGGTTGTACCGTGACTCCTGGTGGGGCTGGGCTCCTTCCCTCTGCCGACCTGGCCCCGGCCTCCCTGCCCCAGGCCCTCCCCGCCCCCTCCCAGGGGCATCAGTGCACGTTGCATCCGGACAGCATGCCGGGGGGCTCCCAGGGCTGTCGGAGGGCCGCAGATGCATCCCCTGGGGGCCCTCAGTCCTCCTCTGGTCCTCACCTCGACTCCAGGCAGCACCTGGGCCCCTCCCTCTGCCCACCTGAGACTGCGCCCCGCAGACCGAGCCTCTGACCCCCCGAGATCCCTGAGGAGGTGGGCGGCGGAGTGGGATGGGCAGCCTGACAGCCCGGCCCGGGGTGCCCCAGGAGTCCCAGTAGGGGGGGGTTGCATGCTGGGGGACCCTCTGTTCCGGGCCTGCTGGACCCCTCCATCCTCACTCAGGAGGGTCTTCCTCAACCCCTGAGAGTAAGGCTGCAGTCCCAGCACAGATGCTGGATGGGGGGCTGCCGCGCCCATGACCGTGGGGGGAGCACAGAGAACCGCACACCGTCCCCTCGGGGCTCCTCACCAGCCTCCAGACTTTGGCAACCTGTTTTAAGAAACGTTTAGTTTTAGCTGAAGAGGCCTGAGCAGTGGCAGGTGATTTAGGGAAACGCTTGCTTTGATGATTAGATCATATTACCTGTTGGAGTTAACGTGATTGTCACTTTTTCATCCTCATTCATAGTGAGTAATACATTTTACATGTCTGTGCAGTGCAGTGTGTCCTATATATATATATATATATAAAACATGTGTGTAGAATATATGTGCCTATATACACATGCATCGCCATACCACATGTATGTATAGGGAACGCGTCGTGTATGTTCCAGTACCCAGACTGAGGTCATCCACAGGGCCCTGAAGGGCACAGACACTCACGCCCCGTGGGGGTGCTGAGAGTCCTCCAGCCCGGCGGCCCCCGTGCTTTGAATGCAGGCTTGCCGCCTGCCTGACAGCCAGTCTGCCCGGGGAAGTGAGCCTGCAGGAGAAGGTGGGGCCACCACGCCGCCGGGAGAGACGGGAGCAGAGTGGGCAGTGGAAGGAGAGAGCAGGGCCCAAGCCTGCGCAGAAGAGCCGCCTGCCGAGGGCCGTGCCTCGGACCCCCACGTCCAGGACCCTTCTCCATCCTCACACCCTCAAGTCCTAGACCCTCACCCTCCTCCCTGGCCCTCGTGTCCATTTCACGAGAGATGGTGACCTGATGGGGCTGGGGAGGCCACGTGGGTAGAATCCAGTGTCAGGCTCTCATGGGCACTAATGCCTGGCTTCCCTGTGTTTTCTCCATTATGTGGCCTGAGGCATCAGGTAGTAGGACCCCGTGGAGGACAGCTGAATCCCCCTTGACTGTTGGGGAGACATGTCAGGCCAGTGCAGGGACGGGGCTTTGCACGTACACGAAGCTCAGCTTGAATAAGAGTCCTTCTAGTGATAAGCTGATCAAATCATGGAGACTCCCTATGCCTCGATTTCTCCATCTGTAAAATGGGCCTCGTAATAGTACAAGGCAAAAGCATTGGTGTGGGTTTCCCCATGATGTGACCTGTTTGTAAAAGGCCTGGGCCAAATGAAGTGGTCGGTGGATGTAGCTCTTGTTACTGAGTGTGTAAGAAAGATGCGCCCTCCCCCATGTTGTGAAGATTCCAAACCAGTACATGTCTTCTGATCCCCGCATACGTGGATTAGTGCAGTTTTCCTTTTCTCGTGAAAATTTGTTATCAGAATGCTTGGATTCGCCTTACTCTTTTTCTCGCTTGTCCCTGTTCACGATGAGGCTATTGATTTGAGGTGTTGCTTCCATTTGAACACAGGTGTTTGCAGCTTTTATTTTTTTAAATTTTTTTTTTTTTATAGCTACTTTTATTTTATTTATTTTATTTATTTATTTTTTGGCTGTATTGGGTCTTCGGTTCGTGCGAGGGCTTTCTCTAGTTGCGGCAAGCGGGGGCCACTCTTCATCGCGGTGCGCGGGCCTTTCACTATCGCGGCCCCTCCCGTTGCGGGGCACAGGCTCCAGACGCGCAGGCTCAGTAGTTGTGGCTCACGGGCCCAGCTGCTCCGTGGCATGTGGGATCTTCCCAGACCAGGGCTCGAACCCGTGTCCCCTGCATTAGCAGGCAGATTCTCAACCACTGCGCCACCAGGGAAGCCCCTGTTTGCAGCTTTAACTCCCAAGTGCCTCTTTGGCCGCGAGCCATAAGTCCGGGGGGCGTTGGTATGTGTTTTCTTCATTTCAAAGTATTTTCTAATTTCCCTTGTGATGTCTTGTGTGTTCCCTGGGCTATTGTTACGGACTGAACTGTATCCCCCCAAATTTTGCATGTTGAAGCCCTAACCCCTAGAACCTCACAATGTCACTGTGACGGGAGTTAGTGGTTCTTAGGTTGACATGAGGTCATTGGGATGAGGTCTAAAGCAAGATGGCTGGTGCCCTTGAGGGAAGAGCAGATCAGCACATGCAAGGAGAGAAGGCAGGGCCTGGGGGTGCGTGCACAGAGGAAGATGCTGAGTCCGTGCTCCAACATGCACTACATCAGGAGGTGACTGACCTGGTGGGGTTCCTGCTGCCCAAGTATCGCACAAAGGAGACTACCACAGAGGCAGAAATGCTGACCATCCTCAAAGATTACCAGGACCACTTCCCCGTGGTCTTCAGCTGAGCCTCCGTGCACTCGCAGCTGGTCCTTGGCCTCGACGTGAAGGAAGTGGACCCCAGCAATCACTCCTATGTCCTGGTCCCCGCCCTGGGCCTCGCCTACGATGGGATGCTGAGTGACGGGCCGAGCATGCCCAAGCCCGGCCTCCTCGTGTTGCTCCTGGGCCTGATCCTCCTGGAGGACGACTTTGTTGCCCCAGAGGAGGAGGTGTGGGGAGCAGTTAGCAAGGTGGGTGTGTGTGCCGAGAGGGAGCACTACATCTATGGGGAGCCCAGGGAGCTCCTGACCAAAGTGTGGGTGCAGGAGGGCTACCTGGAGTACCGGCAGGTGCCCCACTGTGACCCCGCCCGCTACGAGTTCCTGTGGGGTCCCCGGGCCCATGCGGAGGCCAGCAAGTGGCAGGTCCTGGAGTATCTGCTCAGGGCCAGTGGATAGGATCCCAGGTCCTTCCCATCCCTGTGTGCAGAGGCTGTGAGCGATGAGGAAGAGGGGGCCTGAGCCAGAGCAGAAGCCAGGCTCCTTCCAGGCCCACGTCCAGCAGCTTCTCCCGTGGGGCAGGAAGGGAGGCTGATCCTTCGCTCGGAGTTTGAAGAGGGCCCGGGCCTGTCGGGGGAACCCGGTGTGCAGCATCTTTGGGTTCCTGTTGTGTATGATGACATGGAATTTCATCTCTGTTTTCTTTAGGAAATTTTCAAATATTGTTCCATTTAAAAGAAGGCTTAATAAGCTTCAGTATGTAAGTTTGTGGATGACATTAATCACCCATGTATTTGCTCTAATTGGGTTCAACGACAAGAGTTTTGCAATTGGGTAAAACAAATTGTAAGATTCCCATATTATTTTGTGATCCTGCACAAGATAACATGGCATTGGAATAGGAATTTACTTGGAAATGTGAAAGTAATTAGCAGTACAACTGAAGGCCACCCCGTTGTTCCTCGGGACACACCATCGTCGGCTCGGTGGTGCATGCCCTGCTGTGGGACTGTCCTGTTCCCGCCATAGGGCAGGACCAGGTCCCGGGCATGTGGGCCAGAGGGGGAGTGGCTGCCCTAGGGGGAGCGGGCATTGCCAGCGCCCATCGTCCTGGCGAGACGCCACCCGTGGGGCCCTCAGGAAGGGAGACTCTTGGGAGATGGAGGGCCACCGGGTGGGGTGTAGCGGAGGCACATTGTTGGGGACCCTGGGGGGGGGGCCGGGACCCGTGGGCTCTGGTTGCTGTTAGAAGTTCCTCTCTGTGTTCCTCTCTGTTCAATGGTTTCAGTCAATATTTCTCTTTAATAAATTTCCCTGAAAGTTTCAGCTGAGTCTGGCCTCTGCTGTGGGCAATGGAGGGAAAGGGCTGCTGGGGGTGAGGGCGGGGGTCCAGAGTCGGATTCCTGCTCAGCACCCACGGGACACCTCTCCAGTGAGAGGGGAGGGTAGGCACTTTGCAGACCCAGACATGGTGAGGGTTTCTCTTCCATTTCATAGGTGAATTGTAAAGTTTTAGCGAAAACTGATAATTGCCTAAAAAGGCAGTAGAGAAGTTAAAATGTAAATTAAAAAAATTATCTCAGCAGGAAGAAGGGAACATAGGAGCAAAAATAGATGGACAGACAGTGCTATGGACTGAATATTTGTAAACCTCTCCCCCTCATTCACCTGTTAAATTCTAACCCCCAAAGGGATGGGATTTGGAGGTGGGGCCCTGGGAAGTGATTAGCTCATGAGGGGGGAGCCGTCATGAATGAGATTATTGCCCTTGTAAAAGAGACCCCAGACAGCTGCCTCATCCTCTTCTGCCATGTGAGAAGATGGCTAGTTGATACAACTAGACAAGAAATCAGTCCATATAAAGAAGAGCTTTATTACTATTATTTATTACTCAGCTGTACAAAGGAACGAAATTGGGTCATTTGTAGAGACGTAGATGGATCTAGAGACTGTCATACAGAGTAAAGGAAGTCAGAAAGAGAGAAACAAATATCGTATATTAATGCATGTATGTGGAACCTAGAAAAATGGTACAGATGTACCGGTTTGCAGGGCAGAAGTAGAGACACAGATGTAGAGCACAAACGTGTGGACACCAACGTGGGAAAGTGGTGGGGGCGGGGGGGTGGTGCTGTGATGAATTGGGAGATTGGGATTGACATATGTACACTAATATGTATAAAAGGGATAACTAATAAGAGCCTGCTGTATAAAAAAATAAATAAAATAAAATTCAAAAATTAGAAAAAAAGAGAAAGAAAAAAGAATAGCTTTATGACATTAACAATCACAGCAGAAACCCACCTGTAAAGACAGATTGACCTATGTGCCACCATGGGCTCTGCATCTGCAAGTTTGCTCCTCCCACTCCGTAGCCTTGCAGGGAGGCCTTCCTATTGGTGGAAGGCCAATGGGCGTGTCTTTTGCTTCCGGAGGCGCCAAGCCTTGGGACCTCACGCCCTCAGTGCGCATGGCTACTGCTGCTTCCGTAGCAAAGCGCCTCCTCACGTGCTCTTCTGATCCAACCACTTTCTCTGTAAGGAGACGTCTAGAACTTTCTCCCTCATCTTCCTCGGGCTTCCGGGAGCACCCGGAAACCCACGTGGCGTTCTCACAGAGTGCCTGGGACAGTGGGCTGCACAGTTCCTGGCTGCAGTGCTGAGACGAGCTCTTCAGCCCCTTCTGAGCGGGACTCCGGCGTCATCCACAGAGTCAGAGAAAGTCAGGAGACAGGCGGGGGCTTTGCCGGCTGCTGGACTCCGCAGGTACCGGGGGCGCTGGGAAGGAGTGGGGGTGGGGGGAGGGGTACGGGCTGCTCGATGGGGAGTGGGGGAGGGGCGGCGGAGGGCAGCGGGCTGAAGGGGGGCTGGGGGAAGTGTCCCCCAGTGTGCGAGTCTGAGGGGAGGACCGTTGGCTGCCAGGGTGGCGGGTGGGGGGCGTTCTGGAGTCGGGGTGCAGAGGGTGGGGTAATGGCTAAGCGTGGGGGGGGGGGCCCGGAGCGGAGGGCTTCCTCCTGGGCGGGTGGGGCCGGCTTTGGGGGCCAGAGGAGAGGACGACTGGCTGCGGGGGTGGGGAGGACGCGACGGGCGGGCCACTCCCCCTCCTCGGGCCGAGACACGAGGCGAGGGCTAACGGCTGCTGCGTGTGGTGGGAGGAAGGCGGAGCTACTCCTGGCGGAGGCGCGGGTCGATGGGGAGGACTCTCGGGCCCCCTCCCCGGGCCGAGACACGAGGCGAGGGCTAACGGCTGCTGCATGTGGCGGGAGGAAGGCGGAGCTACTCCTGGCGGAGGCGCGGGTCGATGGGGAGGACTCTCGGGCCCCCTCCCCGGGCCGAGACACGAGGCGAGGGCTAACGGCTGCTGCGTGTGGCGGGAGGAAGGCGGAGCTACTCCTGGCGCAGGCGCGGGTCGATGGGGAGGACTCTCGGGCCCCCTCCCCGGGCCGAGACACGAGGCGAGCGCTAACGGCTGCTGCGTGTGGAGGGAGGAAGGTGGAACTACTCCTGGCTGAGGCGCGGGTCGATGGGGAGGACTCCCGGGCGCGGGTGCGGTAGGCGTTGGGGGAGCTCCTGCCGGGGCGGGGGGTGGGGTGGGGGGCGGAGGACGCTCGTGGCAGGAAGGGGGCTCCGGCTCCCGGGTGGGCGGGGGCAAGAGGGGTGGGCTCTGCGTCTGGGGTGCGAGAGGTGAGAGCCCCTGGCTCTGAGGGTGCTCGGGGGAGGACTCCCCGGTATGGGGAGGTGAGAGAGGCAGTCTGATCTCTAAGCATGGGGGGGGCGCCCGGCTTGCAGGGCCCAGAGCGGATCGCCAGCAGGTGGTGGGTGGGGGAGGGTGTATGGGGGGATGTAGTGGGGGAGGGTGCGGGGAGGAGCTGCCTGGCCACGAGGGGCGTAAGTGATGCTGAGAGGGGCAGGCGCTGGGGCTGCTGTGATCTGGTGGAGGCTGTTGGCCATGGCAGATGGATTTGTGGGGGTCCAGGGAGGGGCTCTGGCCCCTGCATGAGGCATCGAGAAGCTCCAGGTCGCACTGGAGGCCATAGGGCGCGATGAGCGCTTGCAGTATTTCCTCACATCCTGGCCGCGGAGAGACTGGGGAGCGGGTATAAGGGGCGGGGTCTCAGGTGGGCGGAGGGAAGGATCCCACGTCCTGCGTGGAGTCAAGGTGAGGCCCCTGAGGGAGGACTGAGGGGAGCCCACAGAAACCCATCCGTGTGGTCAGCCCTGGGCAACACCGGGGCGGGATGACCCCGGGCAGCATTTCCTGACATGCGGGTCCCAGAGAGAGTGGGGACTTGGGGTAAGGGGCAGGGCCTCAGGTGGGCAAAGGGGGGGTATCCCAGGTCCTGCCGGGCGTCAAGGTGAGGACCCTGAGGGAGGACAGAGGGGACCCTGGGCCCCAGAACAGAGGGGACCTCAGAGGAGCTCGCCCATGCTGTCAGCCCTGGGAGGTCCCGGGCAGGGCTGACAACGTTGCAGGCTCTCACCTCTGCCACGTGGTTGGGGATGGACTCGTCTAAGGATGCGAGGACCTTGGTCTGAGGGGAAACATCAGGTCAGCAGAGGGAGGAGTCTCAGGATCTGCCAGGTGTCAAGGTGTGGAACCCGAGAGAGGACGGAGGGGAGCCCAATCCCCGGAACAAAGAGGGGCCCACAGAGTCCGGCCCACCCCTCCTACCAGCATCGAGGGGCCCAGAGCTGTGCCACAATCTACACCCGAGGTGCGCCCTCCATTCCTCTTACAGGGGCTCCAGGAACCGGGAGGCGAAGGCCCAGGTCTGAGGCACGTGTCCTCAGGCCACAGAGCAGAGGAGGCCCAGGCAGCGCCAGGAGTCAAGGTGAGGTGCGCGCCCTGAGTGTGCACCCAGGGGCTCCCCCTCCCAGAACACAGGGGACCCCACAAGGCCCAAGTCACCGCACCTCCCCACACCCCTCTCAGCCCTGGTCGGTACCTGGGGCTGCGCTGGCTGCACCCTGAGGAGCCACCTCGCTTCCTTCTTCAGGTTGGCAGGAGACAGGCCGCCCAGGAGGAGCGCCCCTGTGATGCCCGAGGGCACCCCTCCAGACGAGCCCTGTAAGTGGCCTTTGTCAGAGCTGCCCAGGGTGCGTTTCTCCGCCGAGGCTACTCACACCCCCTCTCTCCCCCAGGTCCGTGGTCCGTATCTGTCACCCCTGCCCAGACTCCCGTCGGCGGCCCGACCCCAGTCATCAGGCCCCTGGTCGAGATGAGCGAGCTGCGCCAGCCTGAGGCAGACCTTCAGGCCCCAGTCCAGGCCCAGGGCCCGGTGGAGGCGCAGCTGTTCGGGGCTGCGGGGGAGGAGGCCGCATCCCCCTCGTCCTCCTCCTCCTCCTCCGTCGCCCCCTCCTTCTCCGCCTATGCCGAGTCTTTGCCCCAGGAGGCACTTACTGTGCTGAAGTCTGACCTGGTGGCGTTCCTGCTCCTCAAGTATCGCACCAAGGAGCCGATCTCCAAGGCGGAGATGCTGAATATGGTCCTCCGTGACCATCGGGACCACTTCCCCGTGGTCTTCAGCCGAGCCTCCAAGTGCATGCAGCTGGTGTTTGGCGTGGACGTGAAGGAGGTGGACCCCCGCGAGCGCACCTACGTCCTGGTCCCCACCCTGGGCCTCACCTGTGATGCAGTGCTGAGCGACGGGCAGAGGCCCAAGGCCGGCCTCCTGGTGATGGTCCTGGGCCTGATCGCCCTGTACGGTGACCACGCCCCTGAGGAGGAGGTCTGGGAATTGCTCAGCATCATAGGGGTATATGCAGGGAAGCAGCACTGCATCTACGGGGAGCCCAGGGAGCTGCTCACCAAAGTGTGGGTGCAGGAGGGCTACCTGGAGTACCGGCAGGTGCCCCACAGCGACCCCGCCCGCTACAAGTTCCTGTGGGGTCCCCGGGCCCACGCGGAGACCAGCAAGTGGCAGGTCCTGGAGCATCTGCTCAGGGTCAGTACCGTGGGTCCCACGTCTGCAGAGGGTGTGAGCGATGAGGAAGAGGGGGCCTGAGCCAGAGCAGCAGCCAGGCTCCTTCCAGGCCCAAGTTCACTGGTAGGAAGTGAGGTTGGTCCTTCACTCTGAGTTTGAAGAGAGAGCGGTCGAGTTTCCAAGTAGTGAGGGCCCCTGCGAGTGGGGGGGAACGTGGTGTGTAGCATCTTTGGGTTCCTGTTGTGTATGATGACATGGAATATCATCTGTTTTCTTTAGGAATTTTTCAAATGTTATTCGTTTTAATGGAAGACTAAACAAGCTTCAGTGTCTAACTTTGTGCATGACTTTGATTAGAATGTGTTTATAATTACCCAGTTTAAGAACAAGAGTTTTGCTGTTTTGTAAAAGAGATTGGGAAATCTCCCTTTTCATTTTGTGACCCTGAGGCAGATAACATGGAATTGGAATCAGAACTGCTCTGGTAATGTGAAAGTACTTAGCAGTAATATAGATGGGGGAAGAATTAGAAAAATAAAAGTAATCGTAGTGAGTTTTTGCTTCTTATCCTTCTTGTCTGTCATTCTGTAAAACTACGCTATCTCTGTTTAGTTGGATTTGCACGGTGATTTACGAAAGCATGAAAAACTTGATTTGAGTAAGTAAGCCCCCTGCTCTCCGGCTTATATATTCGGCAGACCTTCACGGAGCCTCTGCTCTCTGGAAGGGCCTGTGTTAGTAGCGGGAATGCTAGGAAAAGCAGGACACACCCACACCCACACCTAGGGGGATGGTCTAGGAGCCGCAGTCACATGAGGAAGGTGGTGAGACGTCCCCCAAGTCCCACAGAACAAGTCAACATGGGACGAGGCGGTGGGGCTCCAGGAGCGAGCCCTGGAGTGTAAGTGCCCCGAGCCAGGGCAGTTTGGGCCTTTGGGAAGCGGGGCTTCCTTCTGTGGGAGGTGATGGTGATGAAGCTGCATATTCTCTGACATGACCGGGACAAGAAAGCGCCCAACCAAAGGCCAGAGGAGAGAGGGGAAGGGTCTGTGATCCAAACAATATGAGAAATAACTGCCCGTCGTCAACGTTCCCACAGACGCCAGGTCCTGTGAGCTGCTTCACGAAGCTCACGCGCATCCCTGCAGCCCCTACAAGACACGGCTCGTCACACCCACTCGCTTCACAGGTGACGAACCTGAGGCCACGGGGCTTGGGAATCTCCCCAGGGTCACGTGCTGCTAAGTGACGGGGTGGGGACCAGAGCCCTGGTCTGACTTCCTCTCGAGCCCACGCTGCGCCCACCCACCCCCGGCCCGTGGCCGACCTCCTGACTGGCGACCCATTGCTCTTCTCGGTGCTACACGGTGTCTTTCAGTTGACAAAAAGCAGGCCCAAGAAAGGAAGGTGCCAAGGAGAAGCAGAGGCAGTGTGGGGCTGGTCTGTGGTTTGCTGAGATCCGCCACTGCCAGGTGCCGGCATTTCTGTCCAGTGCCGGCACCTTCCCGCGTGACGGCGCCCCGTCCCTGTTCCTGCCCTGGGGCCCTCCTGCCCAACGGGAGCCCGGCCTGCTGAGCTGCTCATGGCTGAGCCACGGGCAGGGAGGGACTGAGACTGCCTGGGACTGACTGTAAGGCCCCAGTGCCTACCGGGACAAGGCCCCTCCAGGAGCCTCCTCAGATACTGGAGGGAAGTGAACGCTGGCAGACACCCCGAGACCCTGGCGGCAGCGAGGGAGGGGAGCGGCTGGAGGGCCTCTGGGCTGGGGGCATCGGGGCGCGGAAGCCAAGGGCAGGGGCCGCAGGGCGAGGCTGGGAAAGGCAGGCCTTGGACGTCACCAGGGCTTGTGCCTGCCCAACTGAAGGGTCCCGAGACCCGGCTGAGAAAGACCCCCATGGTGCCACGCAAACCCACTGCCGGGGCCTGGCTGGCACCTGGGAGGGAGGGGGACCAGGAAGGAGGCAGCTCCTACGGGACCCAGGGGGCGAGGGAGGGCCCGAGGAGGGGGGCAGCAGGCAAGGCCACACAGGCGGGCCCACCCAAGGAGGCCCCAGCCTTCGGGCCCCTTCCGAGGAGCCACCGACGGCCTCCACCGAAATTCGCAGCCTCCGAGGTCACGTCCCTACAGGAGGAACTGACCTGAAAGAGTGCTTTGTAAACCACTTTAGAAGCACAAAGACCAGGGAGCAGGCCCGAATCTAGGCCTGGGAGCTCCATCCAGGATGCCAGTCCTTAGGCTGAAAGGCACCTCGGGAGGTCCTCTTCCACACCCTCTTAGCTCTCCCCTTTCAGAAATAGGGCAGTGGCGCTCACAGAGGGCAGATGACCCTGCTTAGTGGCAGAGCTGGGACAGGGACCTCGGATCCTCGTAGACGGGCCTTTCCAAGGTGCCACTCTGTCCCCTCCACGGTGGCTATTTAGGACAAAGTCGCCCACAACGGCCAGAGAACGCGCATCGCCAAACCCACCATCCTATCCTCCCACCTGCGGTGAAGACGGACGACTCTCATTCGGGTTTCGGCGCGTCTGACACCCAGACCCTCATCTATTTCCAAATGCACGTGGACGGGGGCTTCCTCCAGTCACGTCTAGGTCGGCAAGTAGGAAATTTCCTTGAGAGTCAGTCCGTGTCACTTAGGCCCGTTCAAAAGCGTCTAAGCTGAAAGCAAACAAAATCATTCTATGTATCCTCCAGGTAACAGCGAGACAGGGCCCCGGGGGTGGAGGTGGAGGGGGGGCAGGGGCGGGCGTGGGGAAGGAGAGCAGGGCTGGCCTGGGAGCGCACCAGTGAAATGCTCACTTTCAATGGGACAGGCTACACGCTGAAGCCCCGAATCAAATCCTTCGAAGGGCAAGTACCCACAGAGACCCAAGGTGGACGTGGGAGGCCAGGATCGGGGGCAGCAGAAGCCAAACCACCCCACTGCGGAAAGCAAACAGGGCTTTCGAGGCAGCCTCCAGGGAGGCTGAATCCGACGGTCTGCGGAGGCGATGGGAAAAGGATACACACAGGTGTTCCAAAAGTGAGCACTCTTGGGCCACGAGAAGGGCTTCTACGGGAAGAAATGGACGCTGAAGACAATCCCTCTGTGATCCGCACAGGGATGAGGTCTGGGGCAGGCAGAGGAGAGAAAGGCTGCAGTCCCAGCACAGATGCTGGATGGGGGGCTGCCGTGCCCATGACCGTGGGGGGAGCACAGAGAACCGCACACCGTCCCCTCGGGGCTCCTCACCAGCCTCCAGACTTTGGCAACCTGTTTTAAGAAACGTTTAGTTTTAGCTGAAGAGGCCTGAGCAGTGGCAGGTGATTTAGGGAAACGCTTGCTTTGATGATTAGATCATATTACCTGTTGGAGTTAACGTGATTGTCACTTTTTCATCCTCATTCATAGTGAGTAATACATTTTACATGTCTGTGCAGTGCAGTGTGTCCTATATATATATATATATATATATAAAACATGTGTGTAGAATATATGTGCCTATATACACATGCATCGCCATACCACATGTATGTATAGGGAACGCGTCATGTATGTTCCAGTACCCAGACTGAGGTCATCCACAGGGCCCTGAAGGGCACAGACACTCACGCCCCGTGGGGGTGCTGAGAGTCCTCCAGCCCGGCGGCCCCCGTGCTTTGAATGCAGGCTTGCCGCCTGCCTGACAGCCAGTCTGCCCGGGGAAGTGAGCCTGCAGGAGAAGGTGGGGCCACCACGCCGCCGGGAGAGACGGGAGCAGAGTGGGCAGTGGAAGGAGAGAGCAGGGCCCAAGCCTGCGCAGAAGAGCCGCCTGCCGAGGGCCGTGCCTCGGACCCCCACGTCCAGGACCCTTCTCCATCCTCACACCCTCAAGTCCTAGACCCTCACCCTCCTCCCTGGCCCTCGTGTCCATTTCACGAGAGATGGTGACCTGATGGGGCTGGGGAGGCCACGTGGGTAGAATCCAGTGTCAGGCTCTCATGGGCACTAATGCCTGGCTTCCCTGTGTTTTCTCCATTATGTGGCCTGAGGCATCAGGTAGTAGGACCCCGTGGAGGACAGCTGAATCCCCCTTGACTGTTGGGGAGACATGTCAGGCCAGTGCAGGGACGGGGCTTTGCACGTACACGAAGCTCAGCTTGAATAAGAGTCCTTCTAGTGATAAGCTGATCAAATCATGGAGACTCCCTATGCCTCGATTTCTCCATCTGTAAAATGGGCCTCGTAATAGTACAAGGCAAAAGCATTGGTGTGGGTTTCCCCATGATGTGACCTGTTTGTAAAAGGCCTGGGCCAAATGAAGTGGTCGGTGGATGTAGCTCTTGTTACTGAGTGTGTAAGAAAGATGCGCCCTCCCCCATGTTGTGAAGATTCCAAACCAGTACATGTCTTCTGATCCCCGCATACGTGGATTAGTGCAGTTTTCCTTTTCTCGTGAAAATTTGTTATCAGAATGCTTGGATTCGCCTTACTCTTTTTCTCGCTTGTCCCTGTTCACGATGAGGCTATTGATTTGAGGTGTTGCTTCCATTTGAACACAGGTGTTTGCAGCTTTTATTTTTTTAAATTTTTTTTTTTTTATAGCTACTTTTATTTTATTTATTTTATTTATTTATTTTTTGGCTGTATTGGGTCTTCGGTTCGTGCGAGGGCTTTCTCTAGTTGCGGCAAGCGGGGGCCACTCTTCATCGCGGTGCGCGGGCCTTTCACTATCGCGGCCCCTCCCGTTGCGGGGCACAGGCTCCAGATGCGCAGGCTCAGTAGTTGTGGCTCACGGGCCCAGCTGCTCCGTGGCATGTGGGATCTTCCCAGACCAGGGCTCGAACCCGTGTCCCCTGCATTAGCAGGCAGATTCTCAACCACTGCGCCACCAGGGAAGCCCCTGTTTGCAGCTTTAACTCCCAAGTGCCTCTTTGGCCGCGAGCCATAAGTCCGGGGGGCGTTGGTATGTGTTTTCTTCATTTCAAAGTATTTTCTAATTTCCCTTGTGATGTCTTGTGTGTTCCCTGGGCTATTGTTACGGACTGAACTGTATCCCCCCAAATTTTGCATGTTGAAGCCCTAACCCCTAGAACCTCACAATGTCACTGTGACGGGAGTTAGTGGTTCTTAGGTTGACATGAGGTCATTGGGATGAGGTCTAAAGCAAGATGGCTGGTGCCCTTGAGGGAAGAGCAGATCAGCACATGCAAGGAGAGAAGGCAGGGCCTGGGGGTGCGTGCACAGAGGAAGATGCTGAGTCCGTGCTCCAACATGCACTACATCAGGAGGTGACTGACCTGGTGGGGTTCCTGCTGCCCAAGTATCGCACAAAGGAGACTACCACAGAGGCAGAAATGCTGACCATCCTCAAAGATTACCAGGACCACTTCCCCGTGGTCTTCAGCTGAGCCTCCGTGCACTCGCAGCTGGTCCTTGGCCTCGACGTGAAGGAAGTGGACCCCAGCAATCACTCCTATGTCCTGGTCCCCGCCCTGGGCCTCGCCTACGATGGGATGCTGAGTGACGGGCCGAGCATGCCCAAGCCCGGCCTCCTCGTGTTGCTCCTGGGCCTGATCCTCCTGGAGGACGACTTTGTTGCCCCAGAGGAGGAGGTGTGGGGAGCAGTTAGCAAGGTGGGTGTGTGTGCCGAGAGGGAGCACTACATCTATGGGGAGCCCAGGGAGCTCCTGACCAAAGTGTGGGTGCAGGAGGGCTACCTGGAGTACCGGCAGGTGCCCCACTGTGACCCCGCCCGCTACGAGTTCCTGTGGGGTCCCCGGGCCCATGCGGAGGCCAGCAAGTGGCAGGTCCTGGAGTATCTGCTCAGGGCCAGTGGATAGGATCCCAGGTCCTTCCCATCCCTGTGTGCAGAGGCTGTGAGCGATGAGGAAGAGGGGGCCTGAGCCAGAGCAGAAGCCAGGCTCCTTCCAGGCCCACGTCCAGCAGCTTCTCCCGTGGGGCAGGAAGGGAGGCTGATCCTTCGCTCGGAGTTTGAAGAGGGCCCGGGCCTGTCGGGGGAACCCGGTGTGCAGCATCTTTGGGTTCCTGTTGTGTATGATGACATGGAATTTCATCTCTGTTTTCTTTAGGAAATTTTCAAATATTGTTCCATTTAAAAGAAGGCTTAATAAGCTTCAGTATGTAAGTTTGTGGATGACATTAATCACCCATGTATTTGCTCTAATTGGGTTCAACGACAAGAGTTTTGCAATTGGGTAAAACAAATTGTAAGATTCCCATATTATTTTGTGATCCTGCACAAGATAACATGGCATTGGAATAGGAATTTACTTGGAAATGTGAAAGTAATTAGCAGTACAACTGAAGGCCACCCCGTTGTTCCTCGGGACACACCATCGTCGGCTCGGTGGTGCATGCCCTGCTGTGGGACTGTCCTGTTCCCGCCATAGGGCAGGACCAGGTCCCGGGCATGTGGGCCAGAGGGGGAGTGGCTGCCCTAGGGGGAGCGGGCATTGCCAGCGCCCATCGTCCTGGCGAGACGCCACCCGTGGGGCCCTCAGGAAGGGAGACTCTTGGGAGATGGAGGGCCACCGGGTGGGGTGTAGCGGAGGCACATTGTTGGGGACCCTGGGGGGGGGGGCCGGGACCCGTGGGCTCTGGTTGCTGTTAGAAGTTCCTCTCTGTGTTCCTCTCTGTTCAATGGTTTCAGTCAATATTTCTCTTTAATAAATTTCCCTGAAAGTTTCAGCTGAGTCTGGCCTCTGCTGTGGGCAATGGAGGGAAAGGGCTGCTGGGGGTGAGGGCGGGGGTCCAGAGTCGGATTCCTGCTCAGCACCCACGGGACACCTCTCCAGTGAGAGGGGAGGGTAGGCACTTTGCAGACCCAGACATGGTGAGGGTTTCTCTTCCATTTCATAGGTGAATTGTAAAGTTTTAGCGAAAACTGATAATTGCCTAAAAAGGCAGTAGAGAAGTTAAAATGTAAATTAAAAAAATTATCTCAGCAGGAAGAAGGGAACATAGGAGCAAAAATAGATGGACAGACAGTGCTATGGACTGAATATTTGTAAACCTCTCCCCCTCATTCACCTGTTAAATTCTAACCCCCAAAGGGATGGGATTTGGAGGTGGGGCCCTGGGAAGTGATTAGCTCATGAGGGGGGAGCCGTCATGAATGAGATTATTGCCCTTGTAAAAGAGACCCCAGACAGCTGCCTCATCCTCTTCTGCCATGTGAGAAGATGGCTAGTTGATACAACTAGACAAGAAATCAGTCCATATAAAGAAGAGCTTTATTACTATTATTTATTACTCAGCTGTACAAAGGAACGAAATTGGGTCATTTGTAGAGACGTAGATGGATCTAGAGACTGTCATACAGAGTAAAGGAAGTCAGAAAGAGAGAAACAAATATCGTATATTAATGCATGTATGTGGAACCTAGAAAAATGGTACAGATGTACCGGTTTGCAGGGCAGAAGTAGAGACACAGATGTAGAGCACAAACGTGTGGACACCAACGTGGGAAAGTGGTGGGGGCGGGGGGGTGGTGCTGTGATGAATTGGGAGATTGGGATTGACATATGTACACTAATATGTATAAAAGGGATAACTAATAAGAGCCTGCTGTATAAAAAAATAAATAAAATAAAATTCAAAAATTAGAAAAAAAGAGAAAGAAAAAAGAATAGCTTTATGACATTAACAATCACAGCAGAAACCCACCTGTAAAGACAGATTGACCTATGTGCCACCATGGGCTCTGCATCTGCAAGTTTGCTCCTCCCACTCCGCAGCCTTGCAGGGAGGCCTTCCTATTGGTGGAAGGCCAATGGGCGTGTCTTTTGCTTCCGGAGGCGCCAAGCCTTGGGACCTCACGCCCTCAGTGCGCATGGCTACTGCTGCTTCCGTAGCAAAGCGCCTCCTCACGTGCTCTTCTGATCCAACCACTTTCTCTGTAAGGAGACGTCTAGAACTTTCTCCCTCATCTTCCTCGGGCTTCCGGGAGCACCCGGAAACCCACGTGGCGTTCTCACAGAGTGCCTGGGACAGTGGGCTGCACAGTTCCTGGCTGCAGTGCTGAGACGAGCTCTTCAGCCCCTTCTGAGCGGGACTCCGGCGTCATCCACAGAGTCAGAGAAAGTCAGGAGACAGGCGGGGGCTTTGCCGGCTGCTGGACTCCGCAGGTACCGGGGGCGCTGGGAAGGAGTGGGGGTGGGGGGAGGGGTACGGGCTGCTCGATGGGGAGTGGGGGAGGGGCGGCGGAGGGCAGCGGGCTGAAGGGGGGCTGGGGGAAGTGTCCCCCAGTGTGCGAGTCTGAGGGGAGGACCGTTGGCTGCCAGGGTGGCGGGTGGGGGGCGTTCTGGAGTCGGGGTGCAGAGGGTGGGGTAATGGCTAAGCGTGGGGGGGGGGCCCGGAGCGGAGGGCTTCCTCCTGGGCGGGTGGGGCCGGCTTTGGGGGCCAGAGGAGAGGACGACTGGCTGCGGGGGTGGGGAGGACGCGACGGGCGGGCCACTCCCCCTCCTCGGGCCGAGACACGAGGCGAGGGCTAACGGCTGCTGCGTGTGGTGGGAGGAAGGCGGAGCTACTCCTGGCGGAGGCGCGGGTCGATGGGGAGGACTCTCGGGCCCCCTCCCCGGGCCGAGACACGAGGCGAGGGCTAACGGCTGCTGCATGTGGCGGGAGGAAGGCGGAGCTACTCCTGGCGCAGGCGCGGGTCGATGGGGAGGACTCTCGGGCCCCCTCCCCGGGCCGAGACACGAGGCGAGCGCTAACGGCTGCTGCGTGTGGAGGGAGGAAGGTGGAACTACTCCTGGCTGAGGCGCGGGTCGATGGGGAGGACTCCCGGGCGCGGGTGCGGTAGGCGTTGGGGGAGCTCCTGCCGGGGCGGGGGGTGGGGTGGGGGGCGGAGGACGCTCGTGGCAGGAAGGGGGCTCCGGCTCCCGGGTGGGCGGGGGCAAGAGGGGTGGGCTCTGCGTCTGGGGTGCGAGAGGTGAGAGCCCCTGGCTCTGAGGGTGCTCGGGGGAGGACTCCCCGGTATGGGGAGGTGAGAGAGGCAGTCTGATCTCTAAGCATGGGGGGGGCGCCCGGCTTGCAGGGCCCAGAGCGGATCGCCAGCAGGTGGTGGGTGGGGGAGGGTGTATGGGGGGATGTGGTCGGGGGAGGGGGCGGGGAGGTGCTGCCTGGGCACGAGGGGCGTAAGTGATGCTGAGAGGGGCAGGCGCTGGGGCTGCTGTGATCTGGTGGAGGCTGTTGGCCATGGCAGATGGATTTGTGGGGGTCCAGGGAGGGGCTCTGGCCCCTGCATGAGGCATCGAGAAGCTCCAGGTCGCACTGGAGGCCATAGGGCGCGATGAGCGCTTGCAGTATTTCCTCACATCCTGGCCGCGGAGAGACTGGGGAGCGGGTATAAGGGGCGGGGTCTCAGGTGGGCGGAGGGAAGGATCCCACGTCCTGCGTGGAGTCAAGGTGAGGCCCCTGAGGGAGGACTGAGGGGAGCCCACAGAAACCCATCCGTGTGGTCAGCCCTGGGCAACACCGGGGCGGGATGACCCCGGGCAGCATTTCCTGACATGCGGGTCCCAGAGAGAGTGGGGACTTGGGGTAAGGGGCAGGGCCTCAGGTGGGCAAAGGGGGGGTATCCCAGGTCCTGCCGGGCGTCAAGGTGAGGACCCTGAGGGAGGACAGAGGGGACCCTGGGCCCCAGAACAGAGGGGACCTCAGAGGAGCTCGCCCATGCTGTCAGCCCTGGGAGGTCCCGGGCAGGGCTGACAACGTTGCAGGCTCTCACCTCTGCCACGTGGTTGGGGATGGACTCGTCTAAGGATGCGAGGACCTTGGTCTGAGGGGAAACATCAGGTCAGCAGAGGGAGGAGTCTCAGGATCTGCCAGGTGTCAAGGTGTGGAACCCGAGAGAGGACGGAGGGGAGCCCAATCCCCGGAACAAAGAGGGGCCCACAGAGTCCGGCCCACCCCTCCTACCAGCATCGAGGGGCCCAGAGCTGTGCCACAATCTACACCCGAGGTGCGCCCTCCATTCCTCTTACAGGGGCTCCAGGAACCGGGAGGCGAAGGCCCAGGTCTGAGGCACGTGTCCTCAGGCCACAGAGCAGAGGAGGCCCAGGCAGCGCCAGGAGTCAAGGTGAGGTGCGCGCCCTGAGTGTGCACCCAGGGGCTCCCCCTCCCAGAACACAGGGGACCCCACAAGGCCCAAGTCACCGCACCTCCCCACACCCCTCTCAGCCCTGGTCGGTACCTGGGGCTGCGCTGGCTGCACCCTGAGGAGCCACCTCGCTTCCTTCTTCAGGTTGGCAGGAGACAGGCCGCCCAGGAGGAGCGCCCCTGTGATGCCCGAGGGCACCCCTCCAGACGAGCCCTGTAAGTGGCCTTTGTCAGAGCTGCCCAGGGTGCGTTTCTCCGCCGAGGCTACTCACACCCCCTCTCTCCCCCAGGTCCGTGGTCCGTATCTGTCACCCCTGCCCAGACTCCCGTCGGCGGCCCGACCCCAGTCATCAGGCCCCTGGTCGAGATGAGTGAGCTGCGCCAGCCTGAGGCAGACCTTCAGGCCCCAGTCCAGGCCCAGGGCCCGGTGGAGGCGCAGCTGTTCGGGGCTGCGGGGGAGGAGGCCGCATCCCCCTCGTCCTCCTCCTCCTCCTCCGTCGCCCCCTCCTTCTCCGCCTATGCCGAGTCTTTGCCCCAGGAGGCACTTACTGTGCTGAAGTCTGACCTGGTGGCGTTCCTGCTCCTCAAGTATCGCACCAAGGAGCCGATCTCCAAGGCGGAGATGCTGAATATGGTCCTCCGTGACCATCGGGACCACTTCCCCGTGGTCTTCAGCCGAGCCTCCAAGTGCATGCAGCTGGTGTTTGGCGTGGACGTGAAGGAGGTGGACCCCCGCGAGCGCACCTACGTCCTGGTCCCCACCCTGGGCCTCACCTGTGATGCAGTGCTGAGCGACGGGCAGAGGCCCAAGGCCGGCCTCCTGGTGATGGTCCTGGGCCTGATCGCCCTGTACGGTGACCACGCCCCTGAGGAGGAGGTCTGGGAATTGCTCAGCATCATAGGGGTATATGCAGGGAAGCAGCACTGCATCTACGGGGAGCCCAGGGAGCTGCTCACCAAAGTGTGGGTGCAGGAGGGCTACCTGGAGTACCGGCAGGTGCCCCACAGCGACCCCGCCCGCTACAAGTTCCTGTGGGGTCCCCGGGCCCACGCGGAGACCAGCAAGTGGCAGGTCCTGGAGCATCTGCTCAGGGTCAGTACCGTGGGTCCCACGTCTGCAGAGGGTGTGAGCGATGAGGAAGAGGGGGCCTGAGCCAGAGCAGCAGCCAGGCTCCTTCCAGGCCCAAGTTCACTGGTAGGAAGTGAGGTTGGTCCTTCACTCTGAGTTTGAAGAGAGAGCGGTCGAGTTTCCAAGTAGTGAGGGCCCCTGCGAGTGGGGGGGAACGTGGTGTGTAGCATCTTTGGGTTCCTGTTGTGTATGATGACATGGAATATCATCTGTTTTCTTTAGGAATTTTTCAAATGTTATTCGTTTTAATGGAAGACTAAACAAGCTTCAGTGTCTAACTTTGTGCATGACTTTGATTAGAATGTGTTTATAATTACCCAGTTTAAGAACAAGAGTTTTGCTGTTTTGTAAAAGAGATTGGGAAATCTCCCTTTTCATTTTGTGACCCTGAGGCAGATAACATGGAATTGGAATCAGAACTGCTCTGGTAATGTGAAAGTACTTAGCAGTAATATAGATGGGGGAAGAATTAGAAAAATAAAAGTAATCGTAGTGAGTTTTTGCTTCTTATCCTTCTTGTCTGTCATTCTGTAAAACTACGCTATCTCTGTTTAGTTGGATTTGCACGGTGATTTACGAAAGCATGAAAAACTTGATTTGAGTAAGTAAGCCCCCTGCTCTCCGGCTTATATATTCGGCAGACCTTCACGGAGCCTCTGCTCTCTGGAAGGGCCTGTGTTAGTAGCGGGAATGCTAGGAAAAGCAGGACACACCCACACCCACACCTAGGGGGATGGTCTAGGAGCCGCAGTCACATGAGGAAGGTGGTGAGACGTCCCCCAAGTCCCACAGAACAAGTCAACATGGGACGAGGCGGTGGGGCTCCAGGAGCGAGCCCTGGAGTGTAAGTGCCCCGAGCCAGGGCAGTTTGGGCCTTTGGGAAGCGGGGCTTCCTTCTGTGGGAGGTGATGGTGATGAAGCTGCATATTCTCTGACATGACCGGGACAAGAAAGCGCCCAACCAAAGGCCAGAGGAGAGAGGGGAAGGGTCTGTGATCCAAACAATATGAGAAATAACTGCCCGTCGTCAACGTTCCCACAGACGCCAGGTCCTGTGAGCTGCTTCACGAAGCTCACGCGCATCCCTGCAGCCCCTACAAGACACGGCTCGTCACACCCACTCGCTTCACAGGTGACGAACCTGAGGCCACGGGGCTTGGGAATCTCCCCAGGGTCACGTGCTGCTAAGTGACGGGGTGGGGACCAGAGCCCTGGTCTGACTTCCTCTCGAGCCCACGCTGCGCCCACCCACCCCCGGCCCGTGGCCGACCTCCTGACTGGCGACCCATTGCTCTTCTCGGTGCTACACGGTGTCTTTCAGTTGACAAAAAGCAGGCCCAAGAAAGGAAGGTGCCAAGGAGAAGCAGAGGCAGTGTGGGGCTGGTCTGTGGTTTGCTGAGATCCGCCACTGCCAGGTGCCGGCATTTCTGTCCAGTGCCGGCACCTTCCCGCGTGACGGCGCCCCGTCCCTGTTCCTGCCCTGGGGCCCTCCTGCCCAACGGGAGCCCGGCCTGCTGAGCTGCTCATGGCTGAGCCACGGGCAGGGAGGGACTGAGACTGCCTGGGACTGACTGTAAGGCCCCAGTGCCTACCGGGACAAGGCCCCTCCAGGAGCCTCCTCAGATACTGGAGGGAAGTGAACGCTGGCAGACACCCCGAGACCCTGGCGGCAGCGAGGGAGGGGAGCGGCTGGAGGGCCTCTGGGCTGGGGGCATCGGGGCGCGGAAGCCAAGGGCAGGGGCCGCAGGGCGAGGCTGGGAAAGGCAGGCCTTGGACGTCACCAGGGCTTGTGCCTGCCCAACTGAAGGGTCCCGAGACCCGGCTGAGAAAGACCCCCATGGTGCCACGCAAACCCACTGCCGGGGCCTGGCTGGCACCTGGGAGGGAGGGGGACCAGGAAGGAGGCAGCTCCTACGGGACCCAGGGGGCGAGGGAGGGCCCGAGGAGGGGGGCAGCAGGCAAGGCCACACAGGCGGGCCCACCCAAGGAGGCCCCAGCCTTCGGGCCCCTTCCGAGGAGCCACCGACGGCCTCCACCGAAATTCGCAGCCTCCGAGGTCACGTCCCTACAGGAGGAACTGACCTGAAAGAGTGCTTTGTAAACCACTTTAGAAGCACAAAGACCAGGGAGCAGGCCCGAATCTAGGCCTGGGAGCTCCATCCAGGATGCCAGTCCTTAGGCTGAAAGGCACCTCGGGAGGTCCTCTTCCACACCCTCTTAGCTCTCCCCTTTCAGAAATAGGGCAGTGGCGCTCACAGAGGGCAGATGACCCTGCTTAGTGGCAGAGCTGGGACAGGGACCTCGGATCCTCGTAGACGGGCCTTTCCAAGGTGCCACTCTGTCCCCTCCACGGTGGCTATTTAGGACAAAGTCGCCCACAACGGCCAGAGAACGCGCATCGCCAAACCCACCATCCTATCCTCCCACCTGCGGTGAAGACGGACGACTCTCATTCGGGTTTCGGCGCGTCTGACACCCAGACCCTCATCTATTTCCAAATGCACGTGGACGGGGGCTTCCTCCAGTCACGTCTAGGTCGGCAAGTAGGAAATTTCCTTGAGAGTCAGTCCGTGTCACTTAGGCCCGTTCAAAAGCGTCTAAGCTGAAAGCAAACAAAATCATTCTATGTATCCTCCAGGTAACAGCGAGACAGGGCCCCGGGGGTGGAGGTGGAGGGGGGGCAGGGGCGGGCGTGGGGAAGGAGAGCAGGGCTGGCCTGGGAGCGCACCAGTGAAATGCTCACTTTCAATGGGACAGGCTACACGCTGAAGCCCCGAATCAAATCCTTCGAAGGGCAAGTACCCACAGAGACCCAAGGTGGACGTGGGAGGCCAGGATCGGGGGCAGCAGAAGCCAAACCACCCCACTGCGGAAAGCAAACAGGGCTTTCGAGGCAGCCTCCAGGGAGGCTGAATCCGACGGTCTGCGGAGGCGATGGGAAAAGGATACACACAGGTGTTCCAAAAGTGAGCACTCTTGGGCCACGAGAAGGGCTTCTACGGGAAGAAATGGACGCTGAAGACAATCCCTCTGTGATCCGCACAGGGATGAGGTCTGGGGCAGGCAGAGGAGAGAAAGGCTGCAGTCCCAGCACAGATGCTGGATGGAGGGCTGCCGTGCCCATGACCGTGGGGGGAGCACAGAGAACCGCACACCGTCCCCTCGGGGCTCCTCACCAGCCTCCAGACTTTGGCAACCTGTTTTAAGAAACGTTTAGTTTTAGCTGAAGAGGCCTGAGCAGTGGCAGGTGATTTAGGGAAACGCTTGCTTTGATGATTAGATCATATTACCTGTTGGAGTTAACGTGATTGTCACTTTTTCATCCTCATTCATAGTGAGTAATACATTTTACATGTCTGTGCAGTGCAGTGTGTCCTATATATATATATATATATAAAACATGTGTGTAGAATATATGTGCCTATATACACATGCATCGCCATACCACATGTATGTATAGGGAACGCGTCATGTATGTTCCAGTACCCAGACTGAGGTCATCCACAGGGCCCTGAAGGGCACAGACACTCACGCCCCGTGGGGGTGCTGAGAGTCCTCCAGCCCGGCGGTCCCCGTGCTTTGAATGCAGGCTTGCCGCCTGCCTGACAGCCAGTCTGCCCGGGGAAGTGAGCCTGCAGGAGAAGGTGGGGCCACCACGCCGCCGGGAGAGACGGGAGCAGAGTGGGCAGTGGAAGGAGAGAGCAGGGCCCAAGCCTGCGCAGAAGAGCCGCCTGCCGAGGGCCGTGCCTCGGACCCCCACGTCCAGGACCCTTCTCCATCCTCACACCCTCAAGTCCTAGACCCTCACCCTCCTCCCTGGCCCTCGTGTCCATTTCACGAGAGATGGTGACCTGATGGGGCTGGGGAGGCCACGTGGGTAGAATCCAGTGTCAGGCTCTCATGGGCACTAATGCCTGGCTTCCCTGTGTTTTCTCCATTATGTGGCCTGAGGCATCAGGTAGTAGGACCCCGTGGAGGACAGCTGAATCCCCCTTGACTGTTGGGGAGACATGTCAGGCCAGTGCAGGGACGGGGCTTTGCACGTACACGAAGCTCAGCTTGAATAAGAGTCCTTCTAGTGATAAGCTGATCAAATCATGGAGACTCCCTATGCCTCGATTTCTCCATCTGTAAAATGGGCCTCGTAATAGTACAAGGCAAAAGCATTGGTGTGGGTTTCCCCATGATGTGACCTGTTTGTAAAAGGCCTGGGCCAAATGAAGTGGTCGGTGGATGTAGCTCTTGTTACTGAGTGTGTAAGAAAGATGCGCCCTCCCCCATGTTGTGAAGATTCCAAACCAGTACATGTCTTCTGATCCCCGCATACGTGGATTAGTGCAGTTTTCCTTTTCTCGTGAAAATTTGTTATCAGAATGCTTGGATTCGCCTTACTCTTTTTCTCGCTTGTCCCTGTTCACGATGAGGCTATTGATTTGAGGTGTTGCTTCCATTTGAACACAGGTGTTTGCAGCTTTTATTTTTTTAAATTTTTTTTTTTTATAGCTACTTTTATTTTATTTATTTTATTTATTTATTTTTTGGCTGTATTGGGTCTTCGGTTCGTGCGAGGGCTTTCTCTAGTTGCGGCAAGCGGGGGCCACTCTTCATCGCGGTGCGCGGGCCTTTCACTATCGCGGCCCCTCCCGTTGCGGGGCACAGGCTCCAGATGCGCAGGCTCAGTAGTTGTGGCTCACGGGCCCAGCTGCTCCGTGGCATGTGGGATCTTCCCAGACCAGGGCTCGAACCCGTGTCCCCTGCATTAGCAGGCAGATTCTCAACCACTGCGCCACCAGGGAAGCCCCTGTTTGCAGCTTTAACTCCCAAGTGCCTCTTTGGCCGCGAGCCATAAGTCCGGGGGGCGTTGGTATGTGTTTTCTTCATTTCAAAGTATTTTCTAATTTCCCTTGTGATGTCTTGTGTGTTCCCTGGGCTATTGTTACGGACTGAACTGTATCCCCCCAAATTTTGCATGTTGAAGCCCTAACCCCTAGAACCTCACAATGTCACTGTGACGGGAGTTAGTGGTTCTTAGGTTGACATGAGGTCATTGGGATGAGGTCTAAAGCAAGATGGCTGGTGCCCTTGAGGGAAGAGCAGATCAGCACATGCAAGGAGAGAAGGCAGGGCCTGGGGGTGCGTGCACAGAGGAAGATGCTGAGTCCGTGCTCCAACATGCACTACATCAGGAGGTGACTGACCTGGTGGGGTTCCTGCTGCCCAAGTATCGCACAAAGGAGACTACCACAGAGGCAGAAATGCTGACCATCCTCAAAGATTACCAGGACCACTTCCCCGTGGTCTTCAGCTGAGCCTCCGTGCACTCGCAGCTGGTCCTTGGCCTCGACGTGAAGGAAGTGGACCCCAGCAATCACTCCTATGTCCTGGTCCCCGCCCTGGGCCTCGCCTACGATGGGATGCTGAGTGACGGGCCGAGCATGCCCAAGCCCGGCCTCCTCGTGTTGCTCCTGGGCCTGATCCTCCTGGAGGACGACTTTGTTGCCCCAGAGGAGGAGGTGTGGGGAGCAGTTAGCAAGGTGGGTGTGTGTGCCGAGAGGGAGCACTACATCTATGGGGAGCCCAGGGAGCTCCTGACCAAAGTGTGGGTGCAGGAGGGCTACCTGGAGTACCGGCAGGTGCCCCACTGTGACCCCGCCCGCTACGAGTTCCTGTGGGGTCCCCGGGCCCATGCGGAGGCCAGCAAGTGGCAGGTCCTGGAGTATCTGCTCAGGGCCAGTGGATAGGATCCCAGGTCCTTCCCATCCCTGTGTGCAGAGGCTGTGAGCGATGAGGAAGAGGGGGCCTGAGCCAGAGCAGAAGCCAGGCTCCTTCCAGGCCCACGTCCAGCAGCTTCTCCCGTGGGGCAGGAAGGGAGGCTGATCCTTCGCTCGGAGTTTGAAGAGGGCCCGGGCCTGTCGGGGGAACCCGGTGTGCAGCATCTTTGGGTTCCTGTTGTGTATGATGACATGGAATTTCATCTCTGTTTTCTTTAGGAAATTTTCAAATATTGTTCCATTTAAAAGAAGGCTTAATAAGCTTCAGTATGTAAGTTTGTGGATGACATTAATCACCCATGTATTTGCTCTAATTGGGTTCAACGACAAGAGTTTTGCAATTGGGTAAAACAAATTGTAAGATTCCCATATTATTTTGTGATCCTGCACAAGATAACATGGCATTGGAATAGGAATTTACTTGGAAATGTGAAAGTAATTAGCAGTACAACTGAAGGCCACCCCGTTGTTCCTCGGGACACACCATCGTCGGCTCGGTGGTGCATGCCATGCTGTGGGACTGTCCTGTTCCCGCCATAGGGCAGGACCAGGTCCCGGGCATGTGGGCCAGAGGGGGAGTGGCTGCCCTAGGGGGAGCGGGCATTGCCAGCGCCCATCGTCCTGGCGAGACGCCACCCGTGGGGCCCTCAGGAAGGGAGACTCTTGGGAGATGGAGGGCCACCGGGTGGGGTGTAGCGGAGGCACATTGTTGGGGACCCTGGGGGGGGGGCCGGGACCCGTGGGCTCTGGTTGCTGTTAGAAGTTCCTCTCTGTGTTCCTCTCTGTTCAATGGTTTCAGTCAATATTTCTCTTTAATAAATTTCCCTGAAAGTTTCAGCTGAGTCTGGCCTCTGCTGTGGGCAATGGAGGGAAAGGGCTGCTGGGGGTGAGGGCGGGGGTCCAGAGTCGGATTCCTGCTCAGCACCCACGGGACACCTCTCCAGTGAGAGGGGAGGGTAGGCACTTTGCAGACCCAGACATGGTGAGGGTTTCTCTTCCATTTCATAGGTGAATTGTAAAGTTTTAGCGAAAACTGATAATTGCCTAAAAAGGCAGTAGAGAAGTTAAAATGTAAATTAAAAAAATTATCTCAGCAGGAAGAAGGGAACATAGGAGCAAAAATAGATGGACAGACAGTGCTATGGACTGAATATTTGTAAACCTCTCCCCCTCATTCACCTGTTAAATTCTAACCCCCAAAGGGATGGGATTTGGAGGTGGGGCCCTGGGAAGTGATTAGCTCATGAGGGGGGAGCCGTCATGAATGAGATTATTGCCCTTGTAAAAGAGACCCCAGACAGCTGCCTCATCCTCTTCTGCCATGTGAGAAGATGGCTAGTTGATACAACTAGACAAGAAATCAGTCCATATAAAGAAGAGCTTTATTACTATTATTTATTACTCAGCTGTACAAAGGAACGAAATTGGGTCATTTGTAGAGACGTAGATGGATCTAGAGACTGTCATACAGAGTAAAGGAAGTCAGAAAGAGAGAAACAAATATCGTATATTAATGCATGTATGTGGAACCTAGAAAAATGGTACAGATGTACCGGTTTGCAGGGCAGAAGTAGAGACACAGATGTAGAGCACAAACGTGTGGACACCAACGTGGGAAAGTGGTGGGGGCGGGGGGGTGGTGCTGTGATGAATTGGGAGATTGGGATTGACATATGTACACTAATATGTATAAAAGGGATAACTAATAAGAGCCTGCTGTATAAAAAAATAAATAAAATAAAATTCAAAAATTAGAAAAAAAGAGAAAGAAAAAAGAATAGCTTTATGACATTAACAATCACAGCAGAAACCCACCTGTAAAGACAGATTGACCTATGTGCCACCATGGGCTCTGCATCTGCAAGTTTGCTCCTCCCACTCCGTAGCCTTGCAGGGAGGCCTTCCTATTGGTGGAAGGCCAATGGGCGTGTCTTTTGCTTCCGGAGGCGCCAAGCCTTGGGACCTCACGCCCTCAGTGCGCATGGCTACTGCTGCTTCCGTAGCAAAGCGCCTCCTCACGTGCTCTTCTGATCCAACCACTTTCTCTGTAAGGAGACGTCTAGAACTTTCTCCCTCATCTTCCTCGGGCTTCCGGGAGCACCCGGAAACCCACGTGGCGTTCTCACAGAGTGCCTGGGACAGTGGGCTGCACAGTTCCTGGCTGCAGTGCTGAGACGAGCTCTTCAGCCCCTTCTGAGCGGGACTCCGGCGTCATCCACAGAGTCAGAGAAAGTCAGGAGACAGGCGGGGGCTTTGCCGGCTGCTGGACTCCGCAGGTACCGGGGGCGCTGGGAAGGAGTGGGGGTGGGGGGAGGGGTACGGGCTGCTCGATGGGGAGTGGGGGAGGGGCGGCGGAGGGCAGCGGGCTGAAGGGGGGCTGGGGGAAGTGTCCCCCAGTGTGCGAGTCTGAGGGGAGGACCGTTGGCTGCCAGGGTGGCGGGTGGGGGGCGTTCTGGAGTCGGGGTGCAGAGGGTGGGGTAATGGCTAAGCGTGGGGGGGGGGGCCCGGAGCGGAGGGCTTCCTCCTGGGCGGGTGGGGCCGGCTTTGGGGGCCAGAGGAGAGGACGACTGGCTGCGGGGGTGGGGAGGACGCGACGGGCGGGCCACTCCCCCTCCTCGGGCCGAGACACGAGGCGAGGGCTAACGGCTGCTGCGTGTGGTGGGAGGAAGGCGGAGCTACTCCTGGCGGAGGCGCGGGTCGATGGGGAGGACTCTCGGGCCCCCTCCCCGGGCCGAGACACGAGGCGAGGGCTAACGGCTGCTGCATGTGGCGGGAGGAAGGCGGAGCTACTCCTGGCGGAGGCGCGGGTCGATGGGGAGGACTCTCGGGCCCCCTCCCCGGGCCGAGACACGAGGCGAGGGCTAACGGCTGCTGCGTGTGGCGGGAGGAAGGCGGAGCTACTCCTGGCGCAGGCGCGGGTCGATGGGGAGGACTCTCGGGCCCCCTCCCCGGGCCGAGACACGAGGCGAGCGCTAACGGCTGCTGCGTGTGGAGGGAGGAAGGTGGAACTACTCCTGGCTGAGGCGCGGGTCGATGGGGAGGACTCCCGGGCGCGGGTGCGGTAGGCGTTGGGGGAGCTCCTGCCGGGGCGGGGGGTGGGGTGGGGGGCGGAGGACGCTCGTGGCAGGAAGGGGGCTCCGGCTCCCGGGTGGGCGGGGGCAAGAGGGGTGGGCTCTGCGTCTGGGGTGCGAGAGGTGAGAGCCCCTGGCTCTGAGGGTGCTCGGGGGAGGACTCCCCGGTATGGGGAGGTGAGAGAGGCAGTCTGATCTCTAAGCATGGGGGGGGCGCCCGGCTTGCAGGGCCCAGAGCGGATCGCCAGCAGGTGGTGGGTGGGGGAGGGTGTATGGGGGGATGTAGTGGGGGAGGGTGCGGGGAGGAGCTGCCTGGCCACGAGGGGCGTAAGTGATGCTGAGAGGGGCAGGCGCTGGGGCTGCTGTGATCTGGTGGAGGCTGTTGGCCATGGCAGATGGATTTGTGGGGGTCCAGGGAGGGGCTCTGGCCCCTGCATGAGGCATCGAGAAGCTCCAGGTCGCACTGGAGGCCATAGGGCGCGATGAGCGCTTGCAGTATTTCCTCACATCCTGGCCGCGGAGAGACTGGGGAGCGGGTATAAGGGGCGGGGTCTCAGGTGGGCGGAGGGAAGGATCCCACGTCCTGCGTGGAGTCAAGGTGAGGCCCCTGAGGGAGGACTGAGGGGAGCCCACAGAAACCCATCCGTGTGGTCAGCCCTGGGCAACACCGGGGCGGGATGACCCCGGGCAGCATTTCCTGACATGCGGGTCCCAGAGAGAGTGGGGACTTGGGGTAAGGGGCAGGGCCTCAGGTGGGCAAAGGGGGGGTATCCCAGGTCCTGCCGGGCGTCAAGGTGAGGACCCTGAGGGAGGACAGAGGGGACCCTGGGCCCCAGAACAGAGGGGACCTCAGAGGAGCTCGCCCATGCTGTCAGCCCTGGGAGGTCCCGGGCAGGGCTGACAACGTTGCAGGCTCTCACCTCTGCCACGTGGTTGGGGATGGACTCGTCTAAGGATGCGAGGACCTTGGTCTGAGGGGAAACATCAGGTCAGCAGAGGGAGGAGTCTCAGGATCTGCCAGGTGTCAAGGTGTGGAACCCGAGAGAGGACGGAGGGGAGCCCAATCCCCGGAACAAAGAGGGGCCCACAGAGTCCGGCCCACCCCTCCTACCAGCATCGAGGGGCCCAGAGCTGTGCCACAATCTACACCCGAGGTGCGCCCTCCATTCCTCTTACAGGGGCTCCAGGAACCGGGAGGCGAAGGCCCAGGTCTGAGGCACGTGTCCTCAGGCCACAGAGCAGAGGAGGCCCAGGCAGCGCCAGGAGTCAAGGTGAGGTGCGCGCCCTGAGTGTGCACCCAGGGGCTCCCCCTCCCAGAACACAGGGGACCCCACAAGGCCCAAGTCACCGCACCTCCCCACACCCCTCTCAGCCCTGGTCGGTACCTGGGGCTGCGCTGGCTGCACCCTGAGGAGCCACCTCGCTTCCTTCTTCAGGTTGGCAGGAGACAGGCCGCCCAGGAGGAGCGCCCCTGTGATGCCCGAGGGCACCCCTCCAGACGAGCCCTGTAAGTGGCCTTTGTCAGAGCTGCCCAGGGTGCGTTTCTCCGCCGAGGCTACTCACACCCCCTCTCTCCCCCAGGTCCGTGGTCCGTATCTGTCACCCCTGCCCAGACTCCCGTCGGCGGCCCGACCCCAGTCATCAGGCCCCTGGTCGAGATGAGCGAGCTGCGCCAGCCTGAGGCAGACCTTCAGGCCCCAGTCCAGGCCCAGGGCCCGGTGGAGGCGCAGCTGTTCGGGGCTGCGGGGGAGGAGGCCGCATCCCCCTCGTCCTCCTCCTCCTCCTCCGTCGCCCCCTCCTTCTCCGCCTATGCCGAGTCTTTGCCCCAGGAGGCACTTACTGTGCTGAAGTCTGACCTGGTGGCGTTCCTGCTCCTCAAGTATCGCACCAAGGAGCCGATCTCCAAGGCGGAGATGCTGAATATGGTCCTCCGTGACCATCGGGACCACTTCCCCGTGGTCTTCAGCCGAGCCTCCAAGTGCATGCAGCTGGTGTTTGGCGTGGACGTGAAGGAGGTGGACCCCCGCGAGCGCACCTACGTCCTGGTCCCCACCCTGGGCCTCACCTGTGATGCAGTGCTGAGCGACGGGCAGAGGCCCAAGGCCGGCCTCCTGGTGATGGTCCTGGGCCTGATCGCCCTGTACGGTGACCACGCCCCTGAGGAGGAGGTCTGGGAATTGCTCAGCATCATAGGGGTATATGCAGGGAAGCAGCACTGCATCTACGGGGAGCCCAGGGAGCTGCTCACCAAAGTGTGGGTGCAGGAGGGCTACCTGGAGTACCGGCAGGTGCCCCACAGCGACCCCGCCCGCTACAAGTTCCTGTGGGGTCCCCGGGCCCACGCGGAGACCAGCAAGTGGCAGGTCCTGGAGCATCTGCTCAGGGTCAGTACCGTGGGTCCCACGTCTGCAGAGGGTGTGAGCGATGAGGAAGAGGGGGCCTGAGCCAGAGCAGCAGCCAGGCTCCTTCCAGGCCCAAGTTCACTGGTAGGAAGTGAGGTTGGTCCTTCACTCTGAGTTTGAAGAGAGAGCGGTCGAGTTTCCAAGTAGTGAGGGCCCCTGCGAGTGGGGGGGAACGTGGTGTGTAGCATCTTTGGGTTCCTGTTGTGTATGATGACATGGAATATCATCTGTTTTCTTTAGGAATTTTTCAAATGTTATTCGTTTTAATGGAAGACTAAACAAGCTTCAGTGTCTAACTTTGTGCATGACTTTGATTAGAATGTGTTTATAATTACCCAGTTTAAGAACAAGAGTTTTGCTGTTTTGTAAAAGAGATTGGGAAATCTCCCTTTTCATTTTGTGACCCTGAGGCAGATAACATGGAATTGGAATCAGAACTGCTCTGGTAATGTGAAAGTACTTAGCAGTAATATAGATGGGGGAAGAATTAGAAAAATAAAAGTAATCGTAGTGAGTTTTTGCTTCTTATCCTTCTTGTCTGTCATTCTGTAAAACTACGCTATCTCTGTTTAGTTGGATTTGCACGGTGATTTACGAAAGCATGAAAAACTTGATTTGAGTAAGTAAGCCCCCTGCTCTCCGGCTTATATATTCGGCAGACCTTCACGGAGCCTCTGCTCTCTGGAAGGGCCTGTGTTAGTAGCGGGAATGCTAGGAAAAGCAGGACACACCCACACCCACACCTAGGGGGATGGTCTAGGAGCCGCAGTCACATGAGGAAGGTGGTGAGACGTCCCCCAAGTCCCACAGAACAAGTCAACATGGGACGAGGCGGTGGGGCTCCAGGAGCGAGCCCTGGAGTGTAAGTGCCCCGAGCCAGGGCAGTTTGGGCCTTTGGGAAGCGGGGCTTCCTTCTGTGGGAGGTGATGGTGATGAAGCTGCATATTCTCTGACATGACCGGGACAAGAAAGCGCCCAACCAAAGGCCAGAGGAGAGAGGGGAAGGGTCTGTGATCCAAACAATATGAGAAATAACTGCCCGTCGTCAACGTTCCCACAGACGCCAGGTCCTGTGAGCTGCTTCACGAAGCTCACGCGCATCCCTGCAGCCCCTACAAGACACGGCTCGTCACACCCACTCGCTTCACAGGTGACGAACCTGAGGCCACGGGGCTTGGGAATCTCCCCAGGGTCACGTGCTGCTAAGTGACGGGGTGGGGACCAGAGCCCTGGTCTGACTTCCTCTCGAGCCCACGCTGCGCCCACCCACCCCCGGCCCGTGGCCGACCTCCTGACTGGCGACCCATTGCTCTTCTCGGTGCTACACGGTGTCTTTCAGTTGACAAAAAGCAGGCCCAAGAAAGGAAGGTGCCAAGGAGAAGCAGAGGCAGTGTGGGGCTGGTCTGTGGTTTGCTGAGATCCGCCACTGCCAGGTGCCGGCATTTCTGTCCAGTGCCGGCACCTTCCCGCGTGACGGCGCCCCGTCCCTGTTCCTGCCCTGGGGCCCTCCTGCCCAACGGGAGCCCGGCCTGCTGAGCTGCTCATGGCTGAGCCACGGGCAGGGAGGGACTGAGACTGCCTGGGACTGACTGTAAGGCCCCAGTGCCTACCGGGACAAGGCCCCTCCAGGAGCCTCCTCAGATACTGGAGGGAAGTGAACGCTGGCAGACACCCCGAGACCCTGGCGGCAGCGAGGGAGGGGAGCGGCTGGAGGGCCTCTGGGCTGGGGGCATCGGGGCGCGGAAGCCAAGGGCAGGGGCCGCAGGGCGAGGCTGGGAAAGGCAGGCCTTGGACGTCACCAGGGCTTGTGCCTGCCCAACTGAAGGGTCCCGAGACCCGGCTGAGAAAGACCCCCATGGTGCCACGCAAACCCACTGCCGGGGCCTGGCTGGCACCTGGGAGGGAGGGGGACCAGGAAGGAGGCAGCTCCTACGGGACCCAGGGGGCGAGGGAGGGCCCGAGGAGGGGGGCAGCAGGCAAGGCCACACAGGCGGGCCCACCCAAGGAGGCCCCAGCCTTCGGGCCCCTTCCGAGGAGCCACCGACGGCCTCCACCGAAATTCGCAGCCTCCGAGGTCACGTCCCTACAGGAGGAACTGACCTGAAAGAGTGCTTTGTAAACCACTTTAGAAGCACAAAGACCAGGGAGCAGGCCCGAATCTAGGCCTGGGAGCTCCATCCAGGATGCCAGTCCTTAGGCTGAAAGGCACCTCGGGAGGTCCTCTTCCACACCCTCTTAGCTCTCCCCTTTCAGAAATAGGGCAGTGGCGCTCACAGAGGGCAGATGACCCTGCTTAGTGGCAGAGCTGGGACAGGGACCTCGGATCCTCGTAGACGGGCCTTTCCAAGGTGCCACTCTGTCCCCTCCACGGTGGCTATTTAGGACAAAGTCGCCCACAACGGCCAGAGAACGCGCATCGCCAAACCCACCATCCTATCCTCCCACCTGCGGTGAAGACGGACGACTCTCATTCGGGTTTCGGCGCGTCTGACACCCAGACCCTCATCTATTTCCAAATGCACGTGGACGGGGGCTTCCTCCAGTCACGTCTAGGTCGGCAAGTAGGAAATTTCCTTGAGAGTCAGTCCGTGTCACTTAGGCCCGTTCAAAAGCGTCTAAGCTGAAAGCAAACAAAATCATTCTATGTATCCTCCAGGTAACAGCGAGACAGGGCCCCGGGGGTGGAGGTGGAGGGGGGGCAGGGGCGGGCGTGGGGAAGGAGAGCAGGGCTGGCCTGGGAGCGCACCAGTGAAATGCTCACTTTCAATGGGACAGGCTACACGCTGAAGCCCCGAATCAAATCCTTCGAAGGGCAAGTACCCACAGAGACCCAAGGTGGACGTGGGAGGCCAGGATCGGGGGCAGCAGAAGCCAAACCACCCCACTGCGGAAAGCAAACAGGGCTTTCGAGGCAGCCTCCAGGGAGGCTGAATCCGACGGTCTGCGGAGGCGATGGGAAAAGGATACACACAGGTGTTCCAAAAGTGAGCACTCTTGGGCCACGAGAAGGGCTTCTACGGGAAGAAATGGACGCTGAAGACAATCCCTCTGTGATCCGCACAGGGATGAGGTCTGGGGCAGGCAGAGGAGAGAAAGGCTGCAGTCCCAGCACAGATGCTGGATGGAGGGCTGCCGTGCCCATGACCGTGGGGGGAGCACAGAGAACCGCACACCGTCCCCTCGGGGCTCCTCACCAGCCTCCAGACTTTGGCAACCTGTTTTAAGAAACGTTTAGTTTTAGCTGAAGAGGCCTGAGCAGTGGCAGGTGATTTAGGGAAACGCTTGCTTTGATGATTAGATCATATTACCTGTTGGAGTTAACGTGATTGTCACTTTTTCATCCTCATTCATAGTGAGTAATACATTTTACATGTCTGTGCAGTGCAGTGTGTCCTATATATATATATATATATAAAACATGTGTGTAGAATATATGTGCCTATATACACATGCATCGCCATACCACATGTATGTATAGGGAACGCGTCATGTATGTTCCAGTACCCAGACTGAGGTCATCCACAGGGCCCTGAAGGGCACAGACACTCACGCCCCGTGGGGGTGCTGAGAGTCCTCCAGCCCGGCGGTCCCCGTGCTTTGAATGCAGGCTTGCCGCCTGCCTGACAGCCAGTCTGCCCGGGGAAGTGAGCCTGCAGGAGAAGGTGGGGCCACCACGCCGCCGGGAGAGACGGGAGCAGAGTGGGCAGTGGAAGGAGAGAGCAGGGCCCAAGCCTGCGCAGAAGAGCCGCCTGCCGAGGGCCGTGCCTCGGACCCCCACGTCCAGGACCCTTCTCCATCCTCACACCCTCAAGTCCTAGACCCTCACCCTCCTCCCTGGCCCTCGTGTCCATTTCACGAGAGATGGTGACCTGATGGGGCTGGGGAGGCCACGTGGGTAGAATCCAGTGTCAGGCTCTCATGGGCACTAATGCCTGGCTTCCCTGTGTTTTCTCCATTATGTGGCCTGAGGCATCAGGTAGTAGGACCCCGTGGAGGACAGCTGAATCCCCCTTGACTGTTGGGGAGACATGTCAGGCCAGTGCAGGGACGGGGCTTTGCACGTACACGAAGCTCAGCTTGAATAAGAGTCCTTCTAGTGATAAGCTGATCAAATCATGGAGACTCCCTATGCCTCGATTTCTCCATCTGTAAAATGGGCCTCGTAATAGTACAAGGCAAAAGCATTGGTGTGGGTTTCCCCATGATGTGACCTGTTTGTAAAAGGCCTGGGCCAAATGAAGTGGTCGGTGGATGTAGCTCTTGTTACTGAGTGTGTAAGAAAGATGCACCCTCCCCCATGTTGTGAAGATTCCAAACCAGTACATGTCTTCTGATCCCCGCATACGTGGATTAGTGCAGTTTTCCTTTTCTCGTGAAAATTTGTTATCAGAATGCTTGGATTCGCCTTACTCTTTTTCTCGCTTGTCCCTGTTCACGATGAGGCTATTGATTTGAGGTGTTGCTTCCATTTGAACACAGGTGTTTGCAGCTTTAACTCCCAAGTGCCTCTTTGGCCGCGTGCCGTAAGTCCTGGGGGCGTTGGTATGTGTTTTCTTCATTTCAAAGTATTTTCTAATTTCCCTTGTGATGTCTTGTGTGTTCCCTGGGCTATTGTTAGGGACTGAACTGTGTCCTCCCAAATTTTGTATGTTGAAGCCCTAACCCCTAGAACCTCACAATGTCACTGTGACGGGAGTTAGTGGTTCTTAGGTTGACATGAGGTCATTGGGATGAGGTCTAAAGCAAGATGGCTGGTGCCCTTGAGAGAAGAGCAGATCAGCACATGCAAGGAGAGAAGGCAGGGCCTGGGGGTGCGTGCACAGAGGGTGACCATGTGAGGGGCGGTTAGAGCACGGCCACCTGCAACCAAGGAGACTGGCCGCAGTACAAGCCACCCCTGCTGGACCCTCCCTCTCGGCCTCCCGGGCCCCACCACCGTGAGAATCTGTGTCTGCTGTTTCAGCCCCTCATCCTGTGCTGTTGCATTTGGCATCGTCCCAGACTAATGCTGTTATTTGGGGAGGCCTGGCACAATTTCCCTCTATTTGCAGATTTCCCAAGCTTCCTTCTGTTATTGATGTCTAATTTCACTCTATTTTGGCCAGAGAACATACTTTGTATGATTTCCGTCCTTTTGTTTGTATCCCCTTAACTTTACTGAGTGATGCTGTGTGGCTTAATGTGTGGACTATCCTGGAGAACGTTCTAGGTACACTTGACGAGCACGTGTGTATTCTGCTCTTGGGGCTAATAGTCTACACGTGTCATGAGATCTAGGCTTTGTACAGGGCTCTTCAAACCTGTGATTCCCTTACTGCGGTGCTGGCAGGTTGTTGTACCCATAATGAAAGCAGGCTGTGTTAGTCTGCTTAGAGCTGCCATAGCAAAGTCCCACAGAGTGGGTGGCTCAAACTAGAGAAACGTACTGGGTCCCACTCCTGGTGGCTAGAAGTCCAACATCAACTTGCTGGAAAGTTGGGTTTCAGGTGAGGGAAGGCCTCTCCTCCTGGCTCGCAGCGAGCCGGTTTTCTCTTGGTCTCTCACTTGGCTGCTTCTGTGCACAGGTTGGGGGGATGGGAGGGAGGGAGGGAGAGAGAGAGAGAGAGAGAGAGAGAGGGAAAGAGGGAGGGAGGGAGGGAGAGAGAGAGGGAGGGGAAGGGAGAGGGAAGGAGGGCAAGAGAGAAAGGGGGGAGGGAGGGAGAGACAGGGAAGGGAGAGAGATAGAGATGAGCAGGGAAGGAAGGAGAGAGGGGGAGGGAGGGAGAGAGAGAAAGGGGGGGCGAGGGAGGGAAAGAGAGAGGGGGAGGAAGGTGGGGAGAGAGAGAGAGAGGGAGGGAGGGAGAGAGGGGGCAGAGGGGGAGGGAGGGATGGAGAGAGAGAGAGGGAGGGAGGGAGAGAGAGAGAGAAAGAGGGAGGGAGGGAGAGAGAGAGAGGGAGGGGAAGGGAGAAGGAAGGAGGGCAAGAGAGAAAGGGGGGAGGGAGGGAGAGACAGGGAAGGGAGAGAGAGATAGAGAGGAGCAGGGAAGGAAGGAGAGAGGGGGAGGGAGGGAGAGAGAGAAAGGGGGGGCGAGGGAGGGAAAAAGAGAGGGGTAGGAAGGTACGGGGAGAGAGAGAGAGAGAGGGAGGGAGGGAGAGAAAGAGAGAGAGAGAGAGAGAGGGAGGGTGGGAGGGAGGAAGAGAGGGTGAGGGAGGGAGGGAGATCTTCCCTGTCTCTTCCTCTTTTCCAAAGGACACCACTCTTGTGGAATTAGGGCCCCACCCTTATGACCTCATTCAACCTTACTGACTCCCCCAAGGGTGCTATCTCCAAATACATTCACCTTGGGATTAGCACTGCAACAGGTGGATTTAATGGTTGGGGTGGGAGCTGGGGGATCCATTTGAATCCATCACAGGGGGAACTGAAGTCTCCCACTTCTGTTGTACACCTGTTTCTTCCTTCCCTTCTGTCCATTTCTGCATCATTCATTTTGGGGCACTGCTGTTGGGTTGCTCAAGAGACCCCCCTGACGTCCACTAGCTGTTGGATTGTGACAGACGGGAGCGGCAGATGGGACCACCCCTCACCCGGGCTGACCCGCGGCTCCTCTGGCTGCTGCTGGTTGGATCATTCCTGGTACCTTCGGTCTACTTCCCCTCCTCCCCCAACCCTCCTTTTTTTGCCTTTTTTGTGTTTTTGGCCACCCCACAAGGCTTGGGGGATCTTAGTTCCCCGACCAGGGATTGAACCCGGGCCACCACAGTGAACGCGTCGAGTCCTAACCCCTGGAACTCCAGGCAATTCCCGCTCCCCCCCGCCGCCTCCTTAGCAGTGTTTGGGAGGGGATGTCACCCTATCGCTGTGACAGCCACAGAGGCCTGGCCAGGTCCCCCAGCCCATCCCCCACACGTGGAGGCAGCAGCTGTGAGCTGGGGGCACGCCCTGGCCTTCAGTGCTCTGCACACATCACTGGGCGCTGACCCTGCTCACTGTCTTCGTGGGGACGCAGGCTCAGGACGCCCGCCCCCCACCCCCGAAGCTGGGACCCAGCACCTTTCCAGAATTTACGTCGTTGACCAGTGCGAGCTGGCTCAGTCACGTGTGTGCCCGCGTGGTGCTGAGCCCTCGGGGCCCTGCCGCGGCTGGTATCGGCACAGCCGGCAGCGAGGGCGACGAGGCCGCGGCTGGTGGACGGGCAGCCCCGGGCTGACCACGGGGCTGAAGGAGGCTCGGGCAGAGCTGGTGGCAAGTGAGTCCGCCATCGATCGCCAGGCTCACGTGGCTCTGCCCGTTTCGGCCTCCAGGGTCACCCTTACAGAGTCTGGAGCACTTGTGACGCAGCCCTCTCTCTCTCTGAGCCACCCTTTCCGGTTGAGAAGCCTTTCCACTGTCCTAGACACTGTCGCCTGGGACGCCCTGGGAACAGAAGTCAAGCCCAGGGCTCGGGACCAGCCTGGCCTCTCCTCTGGTGGCCCGGGCACGAGTGGTTCGGCGACTCTATGTGGCTGTCACAGGTCAGCCTGTGAAGCCCCTTCTCGCGTCCCCTTTACTCCTGCGGGAGCTTGGGCAGCTGCCTCTACCCAGCCCAGGAGGGCGGGAGCTCAGCCAACGCCAGTGCGCAGACATGCGGTGCAAAGTCTAGAGGGACTCAGCGCTGGCGTGAGGTTCGCCGCTGCTCTCTTTACTGACGCCAGGCAGCCTAGATTTCTTAAATCAAAAGGTGCCTTTGGTGAAAAGCAGAGAGCTTGATATTACAGTCCGCACAATCTCCCCTTTCTCTGTAGAGTTACACGTAAGCAAGTTCCCCACGGGCTGAGGTGAACAGGAAAGTGGTTTTTAAATACGAGCATCTCCCTGTGGTCCCAGGTCAGGAGGCCTACGGAAGTCCACGACCAGGAGGAGAGCAACCTACTCCTTAAAAGTGAAGGCGTGCCACAGTCAATGAACCCTAGAAAGGGGCTGAGCACGCATCAGCGGGCCTCGGGCTGTAAGCGTGAGCAGCCCGGGCCGGGCGGCACCTGCAGGTCAGCGCCCAGGGTGACGGCACTCCTCTCCTGCACCGCCCAGTGTGCCCGTCTCAGGGGGCCTGCTCTACCTGCCGCCAAAGTGCAAAGAAGGGAGCCCCCAGTCTTCTGGTTCTGGTGGACTGGTGTGTGCGCTCTCTCCTCCCACTGAACTCGGGGCTCTTATCTCGACAGTATGACCGTGGAGCTTTACTTCCTTTGCTCCTCAAGGGAAACACTCTTTAGGGGGGCTCGTCCACAAGGACTCGCGCTCTAAGCTCGACACCCCAGCGACCAGAGGGTGTTGGAGCATGGCGCCCTTGAAGTGCTTAGCTCGAAAAGGCAAGGAAAAGAGAACCAAGAACATGTCACCAGACGCAGGACCCACAGTGCAAAGCAAACCTCAATCCTGCTGTCCAGACACCGGAGAGCACCCCAAAACTGAACCCCCACAGGCCCCTGGCGGGGACCGTCCCCTCCACCCCTGTGCGTCTCAGGACAGTAAGGGCTCTTTTCAGGCCTCTGACCCGGGGAGGCCTGAGCTCTTCTCATCTGTCAAATCAAGACCCTGCTGGACACGGTGTGCCCGTGACCGTGAAGCCGCAGATGCCAGGCCCTTCCTTGTGCTTGTCAAGCCCTTGAAGGGTCTCTCTAGTGAGTGGAGGCAGGGCGTCTGAGGGGCTTCACCGGGTGTCTGCTAGGTGCCCGCACTGTGCCAGGGGTGGGCTGTCCCCTGTCATCGTTTCCTGCTGAGGGGACTCAACTGCTCAGCCGGGCCCAGGACGGAGGCGCCAAACACGTGTTGGGCGGAACATCACTCTCATGTCCCCGTGCTCTTTATTGCCCTGCAAGGTTGTGACCGTGTTACCACCTCTGTGTGTCTGCAGGGTTTGCCTGGTCAGGGTCCTCTGTGGGCCCGCCCGGAGGGGCCGGGTATTCCCTGAAACAGCGGGAGCCCACGCAGTAGTAGCAGAAGGGGCTCAGGGGCCGAGGGATCAAGGTCAGGGAGGCGGCAGGCCTGGCGGCCACCTCGGGCATCCAGGAGGCGCAAGAGGCAGCGGCGCGGCCACCGGGAGCCATGCGCGGGGGCAGGCTGAGAGCTGGGGGGGCGCGGCGGCCAGGCCCAGCACGGGCCAGGGAGGACTCATCTGGGCGGGAGGCCAGGCGAAGCAGAGCCAGGGGACCTCGGCGGGCTGGGCCACCTCTGCCAGGCCATGGTCTAGAGGGACCAGAGCCTGCGCGTCGGGATCCGGCGCGGGGGGCTCGGCTGCTGTCTGAGGAGGGGCCGGAGGGACAGAGTCAGTCCTGGCCAGGGCGGCTGCATGGTCGAGTTCCGGGTCGCTCGGGGTCCCCTGGATGTCCTCAGGATAGGGTGGGAGGCCGTCCTGCGGCTCCGAGGCGCTGGGCGCCGGGAGGTACCCCAGGGCTGCCGGCTTGCCGTCCACCTTCCAGGATGCAGGTTTAGTGCACACTCTCCCCTTCATCCTCACGAGGAGGTGCGGGCAGCCTCTCTTAAACAGGGGCCCTTCTCGTCCTCAGCCATGCGGAGGGCGGCGTGTCCCTCCTTCACGTAAACGGGACAGCGCAGCGCGGCCGGCAGCACCCTGGGCTCACACTCCCGCTCAGCCCCTCACAAAAGTGCTCCGGTTGCTCGGGGGTGACATCACAGCCCAGCCAGGAAGTGACATCATACAGGGCAGGCCCGTCAGCATGTCAGCCTCCTGCTTCACGCCCGTCATCGCAGGGGGCACGGTGACACTCGTGCACGGGTGCAGAGCCACAGGCCGAGCCCTCGTGCAAACCGGGCACGGCCTTCTGGTCCCGGAGCCCCCGGGCCAGGCCGACGTGCACGGACCCACGTGTGACCCACGAGGTCAGAGCTCCTCCTCTGTGTCCACTGGCCTTCAGGGCCGTGCACAGCACCCATGCTTTCAAGCACGAGCAACGTCCGGGACGGGGCCCACGGTCAAACTAAAACTTTACAGTTCACCTATGAAATGGAAGAGAAACCCTCACCGTGTCTGGGTCTGCAAAGTGCCTACCCTCCCCTCTCACTGGAGAGGTGTCCCGTGGGTGCTGAGCAGGAATCCTACTCTGGACCCCCGCCCTCACCCACAGCAGCCCCTTCCCTCTGTTGCCCACAGCAGACACCAGACTCAGATGAAACGTTCAGGGAAATTTATTAACCAAAAACATTGACTGAAACCATTGAACAGAGGGTATGATAACACAGAGAGGAACTTCTAACAGCCACCGGAGGCCACGGGTCCCGGCCCCCCCCAGGGTCCCCAACAAAATGCCTCCGCTACACCCCACCCGGCGGCCCTCCATCCCCCCCCAGTCTCCCTTCCTCAGGGCTCCCCGGGGGGACGATGGCTAGGGTGTGAGTGTTGGGGGGAGGGGAGCGGGGGCTGGGGGGTTCCTTGACACCTGAGTCCCTCTGGGGACCTACAGGGACACATTTGGGCTTGCCAGTGCAGGGAGCAGCCTGCCCCAGGGGATGATGAATAGGGGTCCCCTCTCAGGAGGGAGGCCCAGGCACCTTGAGTGGCCCTTAACACGGGGCCAGGAGGCTGCCTGGCCTGGCCTCCCCCTGCCGCCAAGCCTGGGGGCCCCGGGGCCTGCTGAGACTACTGGCCCGAGGAGGACCCCGGGGGGCTCATCTCTGCAGCCCCGTCCTCATTTCCCGGCACTTCCGGGATGGGCTTGAGCCCCTCCTCGGGGGGCTCCTCGGCCTCCTGGCCTCCTGCCTGGGCGAGGCCCTCTGGCTCCCAGCCCGGACCTCCTGGGGCCACCGGGGAAGCACTGCCCACCCGGCCAGGCATGGGGGCCCCGGGGGCACCTGAGGGTCCTGCCTGACCTAGGCCCGCAGGGGCGGGAGCACTTCCATCTTCCTGAGTGACCACGGAGGCCTTGCTGGTCTCCCCAGGGCCAGGGGCTGCCCTGGCGGCACCATGATCTTCAGGGGCCGCCTCGCCAGCCTCGGCAGTGCCGGCAACTGCCTCACTGGCCTTTTCACGCGCTGGGTGGTCCTCGGCGCTACCTTCCTTGGAAAGGGCGGCCTGGGCGGCGGTATCTTCACCGGCCGGGGAGGCCTTGGTGCCATCTGCAGTGGTGCCCTCGGTGATGGCCTCATGGGCCGGGGCGGCCTGGGCGGCTGCTGCCAGGACTCCCACGTCCACACGGGCCTCTTCTCCCCCTGGGAACTGCTCACTGCTAGCCGGGTCGGCCTCCCAGGCCTCGGCCTTCTGGACGAGCCGCAGCATCCCCAAGAAGCCGGGAGGCCTCCGCGTCAGCCGCATCCTCCTCAGCTCCTTCTGGAGCGTGTCGTTCAGCCGGGCCCGCATCAGCACCTGCCGGGCGCGCACCTGGTCCGCCGTGGCCGGGTGGATGGCCCCCTTCTCCAGGGCCGACTGCAGCAGGCCTTCCAGGCGCATGACGTACGCAAAGAGAGTCTCCTGGGGCCGCTGGGCACAGGTCACGAACTTCAGCCGAGCGCTCACCCGGGGGTCCTTGTTCCCAAACCCCTGCACCAGCGCGGCCAGGCAGTCCTGGGCGGCCAGCTCGGGATCTTCCGCCAGGAGGCCGCACAGGAGGTCCAGCGCGGGGCCGCGCAAGCTCTCCACCAGCCTCCTCCTCCTCTCCCTCTCAGACACGTGGCGCCACAGGTGCAGCATGTCGTTGGCCTGCTCCAGCCAGCTCTCAAAGGACTCTTCCCCGTGGCCCGGCTCTTCCACCCCAGAGAAGGTTCCCAGCTCCTTGTAGCCCATTTTCTCTAGCACGGGCTGCAAGGCCTGCCTCCACTGCTGGGTCCAGGGCCCTGCCTCATCCATGGCGGCTGCCGCTTCCACAGCTGCTTTCTCAGCTGCAGTCATTGCCTCGCCCATGGGTCCTGCCATATTCAGAAGTCCTGCCACGCCTGCAACATTTCTGTCCCCTGCAACTCCCTCCTCATCTGACACTCGTGCTTCACCTTCAGCTCCTGCTTGACCCTCAGCTCCTTCCCCCCCTGCAGCTCCTGCCTCACCTGAGGCTCCCTCCTCACCTGCAGCTCCTGTCTCACCTCCATCCCCTGCCTCACCTCCAGCTCCTGCCTCACCTGCAGCTCCTGCCGCACCTGCATCTCCCTCCTCATCTGCACCTCCTGCCTCACCTGCAGATCCCGCCTCACCTCCATCCCCTGCCTCACCTGCAGCTCCTGCCTCAACTCCAGCTCCTTCCTCACCTCCAGCTGCCACCTCACCTAAGGCTTCCTCCTCACCTGCGTCTCCCTCCATAGCTGCGGCTCCCGTGTCCCCTGCAGCTTCCTCCTCACCTGCAGCTCCTGTCTCACCTCCATCCCCTGCCTCACCTCCAGCTCCTGCCTCACCTGCAGCTCCTGCTGCACCTGCATCTCCCTCATCATCTGCACCTCCTGCCTCACCTGCAGCTCCTGCCTCACCTGCAGCTCCTGCCTCACCTCCAGCTCCTGCCTCACCTGCACCTCCTGCCTCACCTCCAGCTCCTGCCTCACCTGCAGCTCCCGCCTCACCTGCACCTCCTGCCTCACCTGCAGCTCCCGCCTCACCTCCATCCCCTGCCTCACCTGCAGCTCCTGCCTCACCTCCAGCTGCCACCTCACCTAAGGCTCCCTCCTCACCTGCAGCTCCTGCCTCAACTCCAGCTCCTTCCTCACCTCCAGCTGCCACCTCACCTAAGGCTTCCTCCTCACCTGCGTCTCCCTCCATAGCTGCGGCTCCCGCGTCCCCTGCAGCTTCCTCCTCACCTGCAGTTCCTGCCTCACCTGCCCTGCCAACCACTGCTTGTCTCTGGGGCTGTGCAGGGAAATTGGGTCTATCCTGTGACTCAGCATCAGGGGCCTGGGGCAGGCAGACCACAGTCCAGGGCCCCCCCTTGCCTGGTATTTGGCGGGGGATCAAGCTTCGATTTAAATACTCAGCAAACTCGACCAGGGCAACGCTCGAGCCCAGCTCCTTTCTGTAGACCTTGCCCAGCACTCGGTACCTGCCCAGGGAACACAGGGCAGCCTGCACGGCCTCCTGGAGTTCCTGGTCTTTGCAGTCGTCCGGGACGCCCAGGATGAGCAGAGACCGCTGAGCGTTCACGCCCATCCACCTGCACCAGTCCCGCAGTATCGCCAGAGCCATCGCCGTCTTCGAGGACCTGAGGGCGGGGGGAAGCGATCAAACAGGTGTGCACAGACTGTTGACGTGTGGGAATCGGCCTGTGGGTGCAAAGGGGAGAGAAGCATGTTTGTGCCACACAGCCCACCCTGCTGCCCCTCACAGCAGCAGCCTGGAGCACCTCCCTGCCCTGTTTTGTTTGTTTGACTTAAGGAAACTTCTTTTTGATAAGTTAGATTTATTTACAAGATAGAAGGCTAGGGACTTCCCTGGTGGCACAGTGCTTAAGAATCCACCTGCCAGTGCAGGGGACACAGGCCCGATCCCTGGTCCGGGAAGATCCCACATGCCGCGGAGCAACTAACCCCGTGCGCTGCAACCACTGACCCAGCGCTCTAGAGCCCACGAGCCACAACTACTGAGCCCACGTGACACAACTACTGAAGCCCACATGCCTGGAGCCCGTGCTCCGCAACAAGAGAAGCCACCGTAATGAGAGGCCCGTGCACCGCAACGAAGAGTAGCCCCCGCTCGCCGCACCTAGAGAAAGCCCGCACGCAGCAACGAAGACCCAACGTGGCCAAAAGTAAAAATAAATTTTAAAAATAATAACAAAAGAGCACTTGTTGTATATGACTCAAGAAGCAATAATAAAATAAAATAAAATAATTTTTAAAAAAAGATAGATAGAAGGCTCGTCACATTTTCTCCATTTCTGGCCTCAGTTTTAGGAAGCTGCCTTTCTCCCAAGGGATTTTTCAAGTCTTCCAATTTTTTAGCATAAACATTTCCATAATATCCCTATATTCTCTTTTGTAATGTACATCTGATCCGTAACGTTAGCCCTCTTTCATTCCTGACATTGGTGATCAGCGTTCTATTTTTCCTTGATTCATCGCTCTAGGACTTTCTCAGTTTTCTTGCTCTTTTCAAAGAAGAGCATGGCTTTGTTCATCGTGTCCATAATTGGCTTTCTATCACTGATTTCCTCTCTTAGCTCTCTTATTACTTCATTTTATGTTTCCTTTGCTCTTCTTCTTCTAGCATCTCTAAATGGACTGTTAGCTCACTGATTTTATGTCCTGACTCTTTTCTAACAGAAGCATTTAGAGGAATACAGTTTCGTCCTGTTGCTTTTTGCTGCCTCCCACTAATTTTGGTAAGTTGTGGTTTTTTAGTATTCACTTTGAAATATTTTCTAAAAGTCCCTCTGTGATTTTTTTCTTTGATCCATGGGTTTCCCAATATTTGAAGATATATCATCATTAGTACCATCAAATAAAATTCCCCCTTGATGAGAAAACTTATCATGTAAAATTGCAATACTGTTAAATTTATGGAGTCTTTTTTACAACTCTGGTATGGCCTGTCCGGGTGAATGTGCAAAGCACCCTCGTAAAGAATCTGTGTACTCTGTGTGGAGGCCAGGGCCTTGCCCCTCCCACCCACCTCTGCAATTCCTGTGCCACCCGGACAGAGGCGACCTGGAGCTTCTCGATGCCACATGCAGTGGGCCAGAGCCCCTCCCTGGACCCCCATAAATCCATCTGCCATGGCCAACAGCCTCCACCAGATCACAGCAGCCCCAGCGCCTGCCCCTCTCAGCATCACTTACGCCCCTCGTGGCCAGGCAGCTCCTCCCCGCCCCCCCCCCCCGGACTACATCCCCCCATAAACCCTCCCCCAGCAACCACCTGCTGGCGATCCGCTCTGGGCCCTGCAAGCCGGGCGCCCCCCCCATGCTTAGAGATCAGACTGCCTCTCTCACCTCCCCACACCGGGGAGTCCTCCCCCGAGCACCCTCAGAGCCAGGGGCTCTCGCCTCTCGCACCCCAGACGCAGAGCCCACCCCTCTTGCCCTCGCCCACCCTGGAGCCGGAGCCCCCTTCCTGCCACAAGCGTCCTCCGCCCCCACCCCACCCCACCCCACCCCCCGCCCCGGCGGGAGCTCCCCCAACGCCTACCGCGCTCGGGAGTCCTCCCCATCGACCCGCGCCTGCGCCAGGAGTAGCTCCGCCTTCCTCCCGCCACACGCAGCAGCCGTTAGCCCTCGCCTCGTGTCTCGGCCCGGGGAGGGGGCCCGAGAGTCCTCCCCATCGACCCGCGCCTGCGCCAGGAGTAGCTCCGCCTTCCTCCCGCCACACGCAGCAGCCCTTAGCCCTCGCCTCATGTCTCGGCCCGAGGAGGGGGAGTGGCCCGCCCGTCGCGTCCTCCCCACCCCCGCAGCCAGTCGTCCTCTCCTCTGGCCCCCAAAGCCGGCCCCACCAGCCCAGCAGGAAGCCCTCCGCTCCGGGCCCCCCCACGCTTAGCCATTACCCCACCCTCTGCACCCCGACTCCAGAACGCCCCCCACCAGCCACCCCAGCAGCTAACGGTCCTCCCCTCAGACCCGCACCTCAGCCAGGAGTAGCTCCGCCTTCCTCCTGCCACACGCAGCAGCCGTTAGCCCTCGCCTCGTGTCTCGGCCCGGGGAGGGGGCCCGGGAGTCCTCCCCATCGACCCGCACCTCAGCCAGGAGTAGCTCCGCCTTCCTCCCGCCACACGCAGCAGCCGTTAGCCCTCGCCTCGTGTCTCGGCCCGGGGAGGGGGCCCGAGAGTCCTCCCCATCCACCCGCGCCTGCGCCAGGAGTAGCTCCGCCTTCCTCCCGCCACACGCAGCAGCCGTTAGCCCTCGCCTCGTGTCTCGGCCCGGGGAGGGGGAGTGGCCCGCCCGTCGCGTCCTCCCCACCCCCGCAGCCAGTCGTCCTCTCCTCTGGCCCCCAAAGCCGGCCCCACCCGCCCAGCAGGAAGTCCTCCGCTCCGGGCCCCCCCACGCTTAGCCATTACCCCACCCTCTGCACCCCGACTCCAGAACGCCCCCCACCCGTCACCCCGGCAGCCAACGGTCCTCCCCTCGGACCCACACACTGGGGGACACTTCCCCCAGCCCCCCTTCAGCCCGCTGCCCTCCGCCGCCCCTCCCCCACTCCCCATCGAGCAGCCCGTACCCCTCCCCCCACCCCCACTCCTTCCCAGCGCCCCCGGTACCTGCGGAGTCCAGCAGCCGGCAAAGCCCCCGCCTGTCTCCTGACTTTCTCTGACTCTGTGGATGACGCCGGAGTCCCGCTCAGAAGGGGCTGAAGAGCTCGTCTCAGCACTGCAGCCAGGAACTGTGCAGCCCACTGTCCCAGGCACTCTGTGAGAACGCCACGTGGGTTTCCGGGTGCTCCCGGAAGCCCGAGGAAGATGAGGGAGAAAGTTCTAGACGTCTCCTTACAGAGAAAGTGGTTGGATCAGAAGAGCACGTGAGGAGGCGCTTTGCTACGGAAGCAGCAGTAGCCACGCGCACTGAGGGCGTGAGGTCCCAAGGCTTGGCGGCTCCGGAAGCAAAAGACACGCCCATTGGCCTTCCACCAATAGGAAGGCCTCCCTGCAAGGCTGCGGAGTGGGAGGAGCAAACTTGCAGATGCAGAGCCCATGGTGGCACATAGGTCAATCTGTCTTTACAGGTGGGTTTCTGCTTTGATTGTTAATGTCATAAAGCTATTCTTTTTTCTTTCTCTTTTTTTTTAATTTTTGAATTTTATTTTATTTATTTTTTTATACAGCAGGTAATTATTAGTTATCCCTTTTATACATATTAGTGTACATATGTCAATCCCAATCTCCCAATTCATCACAGCACCACCCCCCCGCCCCCAACACTTTCCCACGTTGGTGTCCACACGTTTGTGCTCTACATCTGTGTCTCTACTTCTGCCCTGCAAACCGGTACATCTGTACCATTTTTCTAGGTTCCACATACATGCATTAATATACGATATTTGTTTCTCTCTTTCTGACTTCCTTTACTCTGTATGACAGTCTCTAGATCCATCTACGTCTCTACAAATGACCCAATTTCGTTCCTTTGTACAGCTGAGTAATAAATAATAGTAATAAAGCTCTTCTTTATATGGACTGATTTCTTGTCTAGTTGTATCAACTAGCCATCTTCTCACATGGCAGAAGAGGATGAGGCAGCTGTCTGGGGTCTCTTTTACAAGGGCAATAATCTCATTCATGAGGGCTCCCTCCTCATGGGCTAATCACTTCCCAGGGACCCACCTCCAAATCCCATCCCTTTGGGGGTTAGAATTTAACAGGTGAATGAGGGGGAGAGGTTTACAAATATTCAGTCCATAGCACTGTCTGTCCATCTATTTTTGCTCCTATGTTCCCTTCTTCCTGCTGAGATAATTTTTTTAATTTACATTTTAACTTCTCTACTGCCTTTTTAGGCAATTATCAGTTTTCGCTAAAACTTTACAATTCACCTATGAAATGGAAGAAAAACCCTCACCATGTCTGGGTCTGCAAAGTGCCTACCCTCCCCTCTCACTGGAGAGGTGTCCCGTGGGTGCTGAGCAGGAATCCGACTCTGGACCCCCGCCCTCACCCCCAGCAGCCCTTTCCCTCCATTGCCCACAGCAGAGGCCAGACTCAGCTGAAACTTTCAGGGAAATTTATTAAAGAGAAATATTGACTGAAACCATTGAACAGAGAGGAACACAGAGAGGAACTTCTAACAGCAACCAGAGCCCACGGGTCCCGGCCCCCCCCCAGGGTCCCCAACAATGTGCCTCCGCTACACCCCACCCGGTGGCCCTCCATCTCCCAAGAGTCTCCCTTCCTGAGGGCCCCACGGGTGGCCTCTCGCCAGGACGATGGGCGCTGGCAATGCCCGCTCCCCCTAGGGCAGCCACTCCCCCTCTGGCCCACATGCCCAGGACCTGGTCCTGCCCTATGGCGGGAACAGGACAGTCCCACAGCAGGGCATGCACCACTGAGCCGACGATGGTGTGTCCCGAGGAACAACGGGGTGGCCTTCAGTTGTACTGCTAATTACTTTCACATTTCCAAGGAAATTCCTATTCCAATGCTATGTTATCTTGTTCAGGATCACAAAATAATATGGGAATCTTAGTATTTGTTTTACACAATAGCAAAACTCTTGTTGTTGAACTGAATTAGTGCAAATACATGTGTGATTAATGTCATTCACAAACTTAGATACTGAAGCTTATTAAGCCTTCTTTTAAGTGGAACAATATTTGAAAATTTCCTAAAGAAAACAGAGATGAAATTCCATGTCATCATACACAACAGGAACCCAAAGATGCTGCACACCGGGTTCCCCCGACAGGCCCGGGCCCTCTTCAAACTCCGAGCGAAGGATCAGCCTCCCTTCCTGCCCCACGGGAGAAGCTGCTGGACGTGGGCCTGGAAGGAGCCTGGCTTCTGCTCTGGCTCAGGCCCCCTCTTCCTCATCGCTCACAGCCTCTGCACACAGGGATGGGAAGGACCTGGGATCCCATCCACTGGCCCTGAGCAGATACTCCAGGACCTGCCACTTGCTGGCCTCCGCATGGGCCCGGGGACCCCACAGGAACTCGTAGCGGGCGGGGTCACAGTGGGGCACCTGCCGGTACTCCAGGTAGCCCTCCTGCACCCACACTTTGGTCAGGAGCTCCCTGGGCTCCCCATAGATGTAGTGCTCCCTCCCGGCACACACACCCACCTTGCTAAGTGCTCCCCACACCTCCTCCTCTGGGGCAACAAAGTCGTCCTCCAGGAGGATCAGGCCCAGGAGCAACACGAGGAGCCCGGGCTTGGGCATGCTCGGCCCGTCACTCAGCATCCCATCGTAGGCGAGGCCCAGGGCGGGGACCAGGACATAGGAGTGATTGCTGCGGTCCACTTCCTTCACGTCGAGGCCAAGGACCAGCTGCGAGTGCGCGGAGGCTCAGCTGAAGACCACGGGGAAGTGGTCCTGGTAATCTTTGAGGATGGTCAGCATTTCTGCCTCTGTGGTAGTCTCCTTTGTGCGATACTTGGGCAGCAGGAACCCCACCAGGTCAGCCATGAGCACAGTAAGTGCCTCCTGGGGCAAGGACTCGGCACAGGCGGAGAAGGAGGGGGCGACGGGGGAGGAGGAGGACGAGGGGGATGCGGCCTCCTCCCCCGCAGCCCCGAACAGCTGCGCCTCCACCGGGCCCTGGGCCTGGACTGGGGCCTGAAGGTCTGCCTCAGGCTGGCGCAGCTCGCTCATCTCGACCAGGGGCCTGATGACTGGGGTCGGGCCGCCGACGGGAGTCTGGGCAGGGGTGACAGGTGGGGACCACGGGCCTGTGGGAGAGAGGGGGTGTGAGTAGCCTCGGCGGAGAAACGCACCCTGGGCAGCTCTGACAAAGGCCACTTACAGGGCTCGCCTGGAGGGGTGCCCTCGGGCCTCACAGGGGCGCTCCTCCTGGGCGGCCTGTCCCCTGCCAACCTGAAGAAGGAAGCGAGGTGGCTCCTCAGGGTGCAGCCAGCGCAGCCCCAGGTACCGACCGGGGCTGAGAGGGGTGTGGGGAGGTGCGGTGACTTGGGCCTTGTGGGGTCCCCTCTGTTCTGGGACGGGGAGCCCCTGGGTGCACACTCAGGGCACGCACCTCACCTTGACTCCTGGCGCTGCCTGGGCCTCCTCTGCTCTGTGGCCTGAGGACACGTGCCTCAGACCTGGGCCTTCGCCTCCCGGTTCCTGGAGCCCCTGTAAGAGGAATGGAGGGGGCACCTCGGGTGTAGATTGTGGCACAGCCCTGGGCCCCTCGGTGCTGGTAGGAGGGGTGGGCCGGACTCTGTGAGGTTCCCACTGTCCTGGTGTGGGTGGCCCCCTGTGTGCTCACTCAGGGCAGGGCCTCCCCTTCCCCCTGGCAGGGCCTGGGCCCTCTGTCTGCTGTCCTGAGGCAAAATTCTCAAGACACATTCCCTGCACTGAAAAGAAGGGCGTGAGGACCTCCACATCTGGCCATGGTGCCCAGGGGCTAACAGGGCTCACAAGGGACAACCAAACGCCATGGGGTCCATCTGTGCTGGGACGATGGGCGGTCGGCTCAGTCTCCACTTTGACACCCTGCAGGGCCTGGGACAGCTCCCTCTGCTGACTGTGACTCATCTCCTTCAGCCAAGGCCTCACCTCCATAAGATACCAGAAGAGGAAGTGAGGGGCAGTCCATGTACCCACCTATTCTGGGACACCCACGGCTGACAAAAGGGGCAGGGCCGGCTGGGCTCCAAGTACTCTGTGAGGAGGGGTCTCCCCAGTCTTCTCCATGGCCCTTGCCAGGGCCTGAGGCCAGACCCCCAGAGCAAGGCTCCCGCCTCCCTGAGCCCACCCATCTGGAAATGAGGAGGGGTCAGTGAGACAGGTCCTGCCTGGGGTTTCCAGGGCTGACCGTTGGGTCAGGCCAGATTTCTGTGGGCCCCCCTTTGTTCCGGGGATTGGGCTCCCCTCAGTCCTCTCTCGGGGTCCACATCTTGACACCTGGCAGATCTTGGGACTCCTCCCTCTGCTGACCTGATGTTTCCCCTCAGACCAAGGTCTTCGCATCCCAAGACGCCTCCATCCCCAACCACGTGGCAGAGGTGAGAGCCTGCAACGTCCCGTCAGCCCTGCCAGAGACCTAGCAGGGCTGACAGCATGGGTGAGCTTCTCTGAGGTCCCCTCTGTTCTGGGGTCCAGGGTCCCCTCAGTCCTGCCTCAGGGTCCTCACCTTGACCCCCGGCAGGACCTGGGAATCTCCCCTCTGCCCACCTGACACCCCGCCCCGCATACCAGGTTCCCACTCTCTATGAGACCCGGATGTCAGGAAGTGCTGTAACTGGCCCTCCTGCCCTATGACCTCCCAGGGCCGACTCTGATCTGAGGTCCATGGTCCCCTCTGTCCTCCCTCAGGGTCCTCACGTTGACTCCCAGCTGGACCTGCGATTCTCCCCTCCACCCACCTTAGGCCCCGCCCCTTATCCCAGGTCCCCAGTATCTCTGAGACCTGGACGTCAGGAAGTCAGGACAGGCCTACTGTGCTCATCCCGCCCCGGGGCCTCCCAGGGCCACCTGCAAGGGCGGGGATCTGGTGGGTCCCTTTTGTCCTCCCTCAGGGTCCCCTCAGTCCTGCCTAAGGGCCCTAACCTTAGTCCACCAGGGACCTGACATTTTACCCTCTGCGCTCATGAGGCCCCGCCCCTTATCCCAGGTCCCCAGTATCTCTGAGACCTGGATGCCGAAGTCAAAACGCCTTGCCAAGTGCTCATTCCGTCCCGGGACTGCCCAGGGCTGTCGGCAGGGGCGGGGATCTGTGGGGTCCCCTCTGTCCTCCCTCAGGGTCCTCAGCTTGAGCTCTGGCAGGTCCTGGGACGCCCCCTGTGTTGACCCAGGGCCGGACCCTCACACCAAGGCCCTCACTGTCCTGAGACCCCCGGTGGGAATCTATGGACAGCACATCAGGCCACCAAGCCCAGGGCTTCCCAGGGCTGAGATGATCCCGCTGGGTTCCCTCAGCCCTCCCTCGGCTCCTCACCTTCCCTCCCAGCTGGTCGGGCCCCCCCCCTGCCCACCTGTGTTTGGTCCCCTGAGGCCCAGGCCCTCCGCAGCCAGGACCCCTGAGAGGGAAGCGGGGGTCGGGGGTGGCGCTTATTCCCACAGCCCTGCCGGGGGTCGCTCAGGGCTGACAGCAGGGCCGACCTGGATGCCTTGTGGCCTCCGAGTCCCCCTCATGGTTGTACCGTGACTCCTGGTGGGGCTGGGCTCCTTCCCTCTGCCGACCTGGCCCCGGCCTCCCTGCCCCAGGCCCTCCCCGCCCCCTCCCAGGGGCATCAGTGCACGTTGCATCCGGACAGCATGCCGGGGGGCTCCCAGGGCTGTCGGAGGGCCGCAGATGCATCCCCTGGGGGCCCTCAGTCCTCCTCTGGTCCTCACCTCGACTCCAGGCAGCACCTGGGCCCCTCCCTCTGCCCACCTGAGACTGCGCCCCGCAGACCGAGCCTCTGACCCCCCGAGATCCCTGAGGAGGTGGGCGGTGGAGTGGGATGGGCAGCCTGACAGCCCGGCCCGGGGTGCCCCAGGAGTCCCAGTAGGGGGGGTTGCATGCTGGGGGACCCTCTGTTCCGGGCCTGCTGGACCCCTCCATCCTCACTCAGGAGGGTCTTCCTCAACCCCTGAGAGTAAGGCTGCAGTCCCAGCACAGATGCTGGATGGGGGGCTGCCGCGCCCATGACCGTGGGGGGAGCACAGAGAACCGCACACCGTCCCCTCGGGGCTCCTCACCAGCCTCCAGACTTTGGAAACCTGTTGTTTCACAAGGTTTCTTTTCTACACGGAAGAGGCTGTGTTGTGGGATTTGGGGAAGTCCTGTTGTTTTCAGGTTGTCTAACTTTACATTGTCCAGTGAAATGATTTTTGTTTTCTGAACCCTCTTTTCTAGTAAACAATACATTTTATATCTCTACCAAGTTTACTTTTAGAATATATCTATATCTATATCTATATCTATATATATATATACATACATATATATGTATATATATAATTTCATGAAAGAATACCTACTCTTACTCTCTGTGGTTCACTCATCAATCTATTGTCTGGTTGTGTGATGGGGTAGAGTGTTTTCTGCTCCTTGGAAAGGAAGGTGCGTGTCTCACTTCCTTAGCGAAGCATTCATGTATTCCTCTATGGAGACAGTGTCAGGATGGGCACTGTCCTGGATCCCTGGCATATGCCAACTACAACCATAGTAACAAGGTGGTCTTTGCGCAGGTGCAAAGTTGTATCCTGAAAGAGGTAGACCAACATTAACAACAGAAAGATATGTTTGTCTTGTGGTGATGTAGGTATGCCACTCAAATCTCCAGCAAGAGAACCTATTGTAGGGGGCATAGTTGCTTGCCAGCCCCAGTTGAGTTTGCAATGAGGTCACACTTCCCCCTTGGGCTGCTCTCATCCAATGATTCAGCATGACAGGGATAGTAGTGTTGGCTTGTTCCAGCCTGAGCAGGACCAGAGGGTTCAAATAATTATACGAGCAGATAGCTCAGATCCCCATATCACCCACTACAGTTGCACCAGCACCCCTTCCCCAGCTTGCACCTATGACCATATAGCGTTTCTTTAGGCCCTGGCTGGTTTAAGCATGAGCTGGTGCAGTATGTGGGTACAAGTTGAAAATGGATAGTGGTATTGAAAGAGAGCGGGGACGGAAAATCTTCCTAATAGGCAGAGATTTAAGCAGTGCACCTGGCCTGGGGTGAAAATGGGCTGGCTCCTTGGTTGGGGCTAGGAAAGGAGAGGATTTGAAGAGGCCCCCTAATGAACAGGGTCTTGCCTAAAGCCACACAGAGAATTCCAGACAGAAGGGAGGGCTGGGGTCCACTATTTCCAATAAATTTTTAACCTCCGTCCCTTATGTGATATTAAAGGGAGACTCTCTAAGAAGATGATTTGTAATTGAAATTGAGAGATTTACAGTCAAGGATGCAGAACGGCATTCAATTGTAGCAAGTCTTAGCCTGGCCATTGGCAGAGTTTATGTTCAAATTATGGCCCTTGCTCACTGTACAGTCCCTGAGTTGCTTCTAGACCATTGGAAAGAAACTTGAGTCCCATGAGGAATAGGTCCTCATCACCCATTACTTATTTTAAAAAAGTTTTATTTATTTTTTTGGCTGCATTGGGTCTTCGTTGCTATGCACAGGCTTTCTCTAGTTGTAGTGTGCAGGGGGCTACTCTTCGTTGTGGCATGTGGGCTTCTCACTGTAGTGGGTTCTCTTGTTGCGGAGCAGGGGCTTTAGGTGCGGGCTTCAGTAGTTGTGGTGCGTGGGCTCAGTAGTGGTGAGGCATGGGCTTAGTTGCTCCCTGGCATGTGGGATCTTCCCGGACCAGGGCTCGAATCCGTGTCCCCTGCATTGGCAGGCAGATTCTTAACCACTGCACCACCAGGGAAGTTCCCCCATTACTTTTTTTTTTTTGATCTTCACTTTTTTTTTCCCCATTTTCTCCTATTGCTATTAAACATATCAGTATAAAAAATGTGCTTAAGGTTATTAAAAAGTAAAATAATCCTTCCTGAATCCTGTATACTTTACTAATTCCCTTGAGTGTCTTATCAGGAAGGGAGCTTGGGAGAGACCTGGTTGGGGGAAGTGGCACCATGGCAGTACTAAGGGGTCCTGGGAGGCCCTGCCAGGGCTCAGAGGCAGCTGAGCCAACATGGGAGGCTGGGAAGAGACCTTGCTGAAAGCCTGGAGAAGTTGTAGCAAGGGTTCTTTCACCCTGAGAGTTAGGGAAGCTGTAAATGGGGAGGGAGACCACATCCCCCTTCTCTTACCCCATATCCATTAAGGTGGTTGTATAGTTGGTGGGTAGCAAGTTACAGTAGGACCATTCAAGGGTCACAACTCCACCTGGGGTTGCAGGCCAGTTTCAGAACCTGAGTTATTGGCAAGAAATTATCCAGCAGAAAAGAACTCAGTAGCTAAGGGCTTACTCCAGACATACTGTGAAAACTACCCTTTTACCCCCAACTGCATTTTCTCTTTCTGTATGTCCCTGTGACAACACCAGCCCCCAGACCCTTGGGCAGATCAGACCTGTTGGGTGTGAATGCACAGCTCTCCTGTCCTGCTTTGGGTACAAAAGGGACCACAGAGGAGGGGACATTAGGTCTGGGTTCCTGCTGCAACTCCAAGGTTTTCAACAAAAGGTGCTTGGAGGCGGGCACACTGACAAATGTGGGCCACAGCAATGACCTTCTGCAGCATCAACAGGATGTTTTAATGTGACTCTGCAAACTTTTTAAAACCTGAGCACACCGTTCTTCCCACCTCTACAGGGCTTTCTTGCTTTTTATTCTGCACATCCACATTGGTAATGGAGATTTTTAAAAATTTTCTTTATGAAGACCTTTCTCCCCCAGCCCCCCACCCTGAATGGAAATAAGTGTACACATTGTATTTGACACCACAATGACTTGCCGTGTTTTAAAATTTTTGTCTTAAATAATTAGAATGATTTGTGCAAGAGCATAAACTATTTTCAACTGTGACATCATTATTTCCCCTCCTCTTGAAAACTATGGATTCAGATATCCCAGGGTATGGGGAGGTGGGTGTGCAAAGCTGTGGGGAGGCAAAGGTGATGAATGGAAGCCAGAGGCTTCCTGGACCCAGATGAAGGTCCCTTCCAACATAATAGAGAGGAAACGCAATGACTCATATGTATGAGTATTTGCAATTATATATATTTATTTTCCCCTTTTGGCTATTTACAAACCTTTATTTCAGCATATTTTCAGAAGCATAATTTTATGTTTCTTCATGTTTTCCTTTTTAAAAGTCAGGATTGGTCGAGGTCTTTTTCATGCAAAAATGTGCATTTAATGAGGACAAAGAGGGAACTGGGTCATCTTGGGGGCTCTCTGCTGCTCTGGGCCCTTTTGCCAGACAGACCATCCAGGACACATGGGTCTTGGTCTTCTTTCTTGATTTTTACTGCCTGGGCCCAGCACCACTCCTGAAGACCTGCACGTGTGTCGTTTTACTGTATTTCATCTGCTTCCAGAATGGCACTGCCTTGGCTACCCTCTGAAGAATTCACTTCCGCTGATGACTATTGAACCCGGAGATGCAGTCCGGCAAGATGGTGGGTACAAAGTCTTACATATGTTGAGTCAACAGAGGTGACCCTGACCAACTGGGGGTATTTCATAATTGAAGTATATCAGGGAGACACTGTAACGCCCTCCCCCCTCCCTACCCTGAAAACCTAACACTGATAATAAAGATTTCGTATTGATCACAGGACACGATACAACCTACACAAACACACTGCACTTTCAGTAGGACAAGTCACGATTTCCTTTGGTGGTCATCACCACAGCAGGGTACCATGCAGGTGGATAGCTTAGTGAATGCATTCATTAGTTAATAGCTCAAAGGATTAGCTCTTTTATGTACAGAATAAGGAAACTTCATTAGGAATGGCCACAGTCTCAGCAAAACTCAGCTCTAAAGGTGCAAACACTTTGCAGCCTTGCTATTAACAAGATGACATGGATTGTAAGAATACATTTGACAAGCTCCAGTAAGACCCAAGAGATCATCTGTTATCTCTGCAAAGGTGCCCCACAGTGGCACATGCAAGAACTTCGTAGGAATCGTGTCACACATCCCCACAACAAACTGACACATTAAAGACACAGAGGTCTCCTTCCCGTGGTAGTGGTAGAGGAGCAGTATTAGGGGGAAAAGAAAGAGAAGGTGGGTAGACGAATAAAGTCCGGGCTGCTCCATCCCAGACTAAGCAAGACCCTTCCCTCTGCCCAAGCTCCAAATTCTCTGTCACCACAAACACTCTCTGATTGAGTTAGTTGGTGTGAGATGAGGAGTGGGAGGGGATGTAGGCAGCCAGCTGGAGGACGACGTGCTTGTACAGCTGGGGGCAGCTAAGGGTGGGGCTCAACCACGACACTGATGACAGAACACACAGAGAACGAGACAGGGGAGATCTGGCAATTTTCAGGCTAAAACGACCAATTCTATGGCAAACTCAAAGGTTCAAGTTTCTGATAAGCTGTCATTGCCAAACCTCCGCCTCACCTTGACACTCACTCTCACACAGTGTGAGTCGCAGTAGTTCAACTGCTCTCATTGCAGCACACTAGGGCAAGGTATTCTTTTTTAAAAGTATAATATTATATCTAGCTACATGGATCTGTAGAGAGATTTACAACTGGCCTCTCTGCCCTTCCTCTGCGCTCTGAAGACTTCCTGAGCATTTCTGCCAGATACATCTTAAAATCTTCTTTTTTTGTCCCCACTCCTCCAATCTATCTGTATGATCTCCTCCCAAATGAACTGCTTGCCTCCTGCAGGGCTCAAAGGCACTCCTGGGTCCTGGAAACCCAAATCCAAATCAATCAACCAATGTTTAGGCCCCAGGAAGCAAGTCTTTCAATAGCCATGATGGGAGCTTCAGATGTGAGGTCATTGCTCTCCCCGCAAACCTGATTTCTCTGTGAGGGGTGTCCAAAAAGAAAGAGGCTATCTTTGACATTCCAGCAGCAATTTTCTTGTTTTTAGCTGTCTCATAAGATTTGTGTGTGTGTGTATGTGTGTGTTTGTGTGCGGATATGAGGGTAAACGTGTGATTTTGCGTGTGAACATATGTGTGTGTGGCTGTATGTGTTTGTGCATATCTGTGTGTATATATGTATATGCTGCTGAAGGTGAGTGCCCATGTGTGTGTACATGTATATGTTACTGTGTAGGTCTCTGTGGGTGTGTTAGGATGCTATATTTGTATGCTGTGTGTATAGAAAAGAAGAAGAGACAAGCTGGGCTGATTGAGGTAGTCAGTCCCTGAGGGCTCCTTTGCACTTCTCTCCTTCATCAGCCCTCTCACCCCTCTGACTATTCTTTCCCTGGAGGGGGTGGAAGGAGGGAGCTCTGGCCTCCAAATCCAAATCCAAGGCTGAAGTGCAACTAACAACCATCCCAGGATGGGCTACCGAAGTGCCCTTTGGTTCTTTGCCTCCAACTGCTAGCAGCCAATCCCCTGAGCCGTTTCCTCATATCACCCACCTGCTTGCAGCTGGCTCCGCCCTGACATGTGTCAGACTTACAAGGTGATTATAATAAAAGGATGAATTATAAGGGCTATATACAACGCCCTCTCCGGCTCTTTAGCTCTCCCACCCCATTGTGTACATCATATTTTTGTTCTTACTGCATCTTCAAGGCTTCCCCACCCCAACCCCTACCTTTGTTACTCCCAAACACGTCCTTCCAGGACAAAGCAAAATCTCTGAACTCCCATCCTAGCCCATGATCGAGCATTTCCTACCTCAAGGCACTAAATTTTCACTTCCTGGGACTACATTCACTTCTTCTGCGTCTTCCATCCAGGAGACAGCACAGATGGGTGGAGGGAGGAGGAGAAGAGTGGATGGGGACTGGGAGACACTGCTCCCCGGAACAAGGGAATTGGAAAGAAACGGTCAGTTAAATAGCCCGGCCAAATACGACCCCCCTTATGTGGGAACAGGCCAAGGGAATTCTGGTGGTTCTAGAAGAGCCATCAAAAGGGAATGCATATGCTTTCACGCATATTTCCTTTCACACCTATTCAAATCAGATATATAAACATAGGTATGCACACATGCACTTATACACATGCACGCAGAATACACCCATGTGTGTACACACAAGCACACACATACATGTCATAAGTTTACACACTCTTTCACAGGGGTGCACACATGCACACACATATGCATCTACATGTGTTTATATATACAATCTTGTACACACCAATATAGATTTACACTGATGTACATAGAACTATACAGCTTCTCAAGTGGTTGTATGTGCACATAGAACTACCTTGATGCAGACACACACCCAGGTATACACAGAAACACAAATACAGCAACACGGTTAAAAGCATAGGTGGCTGAGGGGCTGCAGTAGAGCCTGCCTATGGAGGAAGGAGGAACATAAGCTGAGTGCTTGGCGAATCTTGCTCCCTCACCTCCTCTGTCAATGAAATGGAGCTGCTTGGCAAATTGGCATGCAGGCTACTGCCTACTTCCCTTAGGAGCCCCATCCGGTGGGCAGTGCCCATGTTCAATGCGCTCGGTTCACACTCATTGGCTGGTCACTGGTCTCTTTCTGCTGAGATGCTCCAGGTGCTGTAGGATGAGGTCTGATGCCTGGCACATAATCAGAACCTGATGGAGCACCCCCTGTTGTAAAGGGGAGGAGAGACAGGGGAGCACCTCAGCTGACAGAGTTATGAGGACAAGAAGAAGGAAGAGCACCCCTGGATTCATGTCCTCAAGCATGGTACATAAATTCCATTCTTTCCCCCTCAGAACACTGGGGACAATGTACTTTGCCTTCCCTGGCTCACAGGACTCTTGTGAGGGTTCAACAATGTGATGTGTGGGTAAGCTCGTTGACACTTACTATGCACTAGACAAACAGAAAGAATCAGTATACAGATTCACAACAGTTGTTCATCTGCTATTCTAGATCAGATGGTGAACTTTCCAAACCCTAGTCTTCATTCACCAAATGCTTGCACTGTGTCTAGTGATCAACTCAGCACGTGACCTAGACAGATGTATTGAGTCCCCATTGTCAAGCATTCTGAAGCAGAAATATACGCAAGAGAAGTTCCAATCCCTCCAAAGATGCTGCCTCAATCTGAGTAATCTCCAACCCAACATCATTCACCCTCTGCGAGCTCCTGCTGGGAACATGCTCTCTCACTTACCCTGACATTTCACTCAGCACCCCTACCCACCCACCCACATTCCATTCCCAACCCCGCACCACAACACCACACTCAAAATACAACAGAAAAAATAGTGGGGGAAAGGCACTTTCAAAATCCCCCAAGTTCCCCAAAGCCAGCCGCCTGCATTTGTAAGAGATGGCTAGCCCTTCCCCAAGCCAGTCTGGCTTTCTCCTGTAAAACCCTAAGCAGAGGGTGAGCAAGGACCATAATCCCTAGGAGGAAAAAAAACCAAAACAAAACAAGAAAAAAGTAATGAAAAAGAAAACTCAACACTTCAGTGGGACAGAAAAGCCCCCAGAAATGTTTTTGTGTACAGGGCTTGGATCCTTTCTGTCCCCCAGTCTGGCTGCTCTCTGTCTTCTAAACATTTCCATTTCCAGGGGGCTTTTCTGTGCTTATTAGATGTTAGAAGGCTTTGAAAACGTGATACTATTCTGAAGAAAAGGGAAATCAATGTGCTATTTACCTCCAACTCCTCCTCAATCCCTTTCCTTCCAGCCAGAACACAACCTTTCCAACTACTCCCCACCTCATGTTTATAAAGAGAAAGGTGGAACTGATTCAACTGCCCAAATAACCACAAAGTAAAATGAAAAAAGAAAAGAAGGTAAAACGGAACCGAAAGGAGCATAGTGTCACTCTGGGACACTATGGAACTAATAGATATGGTACACCCAGTAAACAATGTTGAACACCACAAAGGCAAGAGGGAAGAGGAGCCGGGAGCACCGGTCGACCTTAGGGATGTAGTCAGGGTGAAAGAGCTTGGAAGAGAACCCTTTACTGAAGGAGCACCCAGGGCTTGGGGGGGGACCGTCATCAGACTCCGAGTTACTGTTCTTGTCTGGATCAAAGCCCATAACATTACCATAAAGGCTCCAGGTACTGTCAACATTACACTTGAGTTGCTTCTCAAGGTCCAGGTAGCCACTCTCAACTCTGACGTCATCAGGCAAGCTACGAATGTCATGAAGGGTGCTATGGATCTCATCAAGGGTGTTACGGATCTCCTCAAGTTCGTAGTTTGCTTCTTGCACACGCCTCCGGCCGTGGACAAGCAGATGCTTCCTACTGGGGCCATGGTCTTGGCTCTCATTGGAGTCGGAGCTCTCTTCAGGGTCTTCTGGGTCACAGGTCTCAGCACGGCCATGGGCCTCGGCACGGTTGCGGATTTCAGTAGGAATAACACTGTCATCAGTATCAATACCATTAACGTGAATGCCATAGCTGGGCACGGCCTGCTCTGAGGTGGACGGGAGGTCACTCAGGCTTTCTGCAGTGGCCAGCCAGGACTGGTCCGAGAGAGA